>NC_142205.1:27359423-27668750 GCF_049639895.1 Pseudopodoces humilis
TTGTTTATAATATAATGAAATTGTTATATCACTTAGCAATTTGTATTTAATTGGTAAAGACTGGGTTTTATTATCTGTGGAAATGATTATTGAGAGAGAGAAAGAAACTCCAAAACCAGACATCGGATTATCAGGTGGAATTGGAGGGAGCGAAAGATTGGTAGCAGATCTGAATTTGTTCTGGTGTAGTGATTCATTAATTCCATACATCAGCTGTCCATGAAGCATTGGATTTATTGAGTGAGGTATGCCATATTTGAGATCAGGGTGTTTTGGAGATTAGGATGTTGGAGGAATGAGTTGGTTTTGTGCACCAGCTGGTTATTGCTGACCAAAAAGCCTCCCAGCTCCGAGTGCATGACATGGATGTCCCTGTAGTATAGAATGTCTGTATGGACAACATATAACAAAAATGTCCAGTGTTTTATAGGGTATGTAACATATTTTATCTGGCTGAACATTAGAAAGTCTATGTAGAAGGTATGTGAGAGTTATCTTAAGAGGAATTTTGTTGCAACTCATTACATTCAATTTGTATAGCAAATAAAACTATTGCAACTCCTCATAAGACTCAAATGCCTTTTACATTTGTGATACAAATGTTTGTATGAATTCACTGTAAGTGCCAACACTAAAAACAGTCAGGGCACTGTTAACCAAACCGTTTATTTCGGTTCCCCTCAGTCAACCTGAGTCTGATGCCAGAAAGTATAATATAGCAACGTGTTTCAAGGAAGTGACATAGGACCTTGAACAGTTCCTGCAAAACCTATAATACAATATATAAATACGTGGATGTATTATTGAAATTAGGCCTGCTCTTCACAGGTGTCTAATAAGATGAAATATTGAATATTATCATAATGTGATGACAAAAGTTTTGCCAGTTTTTGGGAAAGCTACCACAGAGACAAGCAGAGTGATTTTAGCATATGTTAAATGAGTCATACAGTAAAAAGGCTGATGAATAGTAATATACCAGAAAAAGAAGAAGGGGAAGAAATAAGGCAGCATACTTTATTTTCCCCACATTTGATCATGGAGATAGAAAAAGATACTTGCAGTTTTGGCTCTCTGGGCTAGAGGACTCAGAGGGAGATGAGAACTGAACCTGAGAGGGACAGGAGTCAGGAGTTCAAATCAGGAGTTCAAATATCTCAAACAAATTCCAAGGTGCATTTTTGATGTTTAAATACGATCTTAGTAGTGCATTTAGTTAATTTATTTTGCAATTCTACTTTAAAATAAATATTATTTTGTTATAAAGTTGGCTTTCTATTGATCTTAAACTTTCCTTTACGCAGGGATAGTGAATCTTAAGGCTATAAAAATTCCAGCTCTCAAACATCAGTATCTCAAATTTTCCAAAGATCAGTGGGATGTGTCATCAGGGAAGCTGCATGTTTTATGAACTGCTGGGATAGTCATTGTTTTTTGTGATTATTCTTCCCTGGAAACTCTTTGGTGTATCTAAGGTAACAGGGGATATTTCTGAACCCTACAAATCCCAAAGAGCTTTGTAAGTAGGATAGAAAAAAATCTAGGCATATGCAATTACTTTGATTTAATCTGATAGAGTATAATATAGTGATTAATTTACTGCAAAGCACAATTTTACCTTTATGCAATCTCTTCAGGCTGTCAGTACCGAGCTTGAAGATGCAATACGTGAAAAAGAAGAAATGAAAACCAGGGTTCATAATTATATAGCTGAAGTCTCCAGATTTGAGACCTTGATAGCTTCAAAGGTAAAAATGTAATCTCTAGGCAGTCATTACTGCATTCAGTAAAACAAAGTAACAATTACATGGTTTGGGTGCTGTTCTCCCTGCCTGTCCTATTTTCTTTTATTTTTCCTGCTTTTCTCTGCAGTGTTTACAGCTACTAGTGAGGGATTCATGTAACACCTTGTTAGATCTGAAGCACTGATTAATTCTATTAAGTATTCTATTCTAATAATTAATATTTCTATTAACTAAATTCTATTAACTATTCCATTCTAATTAACATCACAATTTCATCGATCGTGTTTCAGTTGACCATAATGCTGGAGAATGAGAAACATGTCATGTTTGAATGTTATTTTGCTTTATGTGTTTTGACAGGCAATCAGGAAAATAACAGGTACTGTTTAATTATTGTGGGCAGCAAGCAGCTTATACAATTATTTTAATTATTTTACCCTTTTGGAAAAGAAAAAAAATTATCTGTTGTTCTGCATGAAAATGTAAAAATAGTATTGTTAAAATAGTGCTCTGGTTAAATGTACTTTATCCTGATACTTGGATTCAAAAGTGTGATATACATGAGTTAAAACTTGAAATAATTTAAAACAAGTAGGATTTATGTCAAGACAACATGAACTGGGAAATTTATTACGTGACTTTGAATTGGGAAGAATAAGTTTTGATCTGACTTCAACTTGCATGTCTAGATGAATGCATGTAAATTCAACCACTTTTTACAAGTGGAAACTGAAGCATCGAGAAAAACTTAAGGTCAGTAGTAGATTAGCTTAAAACTATCAATCTAAAATACTTGAAGTTTATTTTATAAGAATTTTACAATATATCATGTGTCTGAAGTACACATCATATCATGTACTTCAGCTACAGACATGGCTACAGCTTTGGCAAATGATAATCCAGTTACTCAAGTTGGGTACCAGGAAGCTATAGAATGCACAGTCAGCAAGCAAGTATGAATAATTGGTAGGGATGCTTGCAGGGATTTTTCTTGCATTATATCTGGATTATCCTATGGAGACAAGGATTTACTTTTCTGCACGATGTTCGCTTGCTAGATCACAGGTTTCTATTTCCTAATGCTCCACCTGATCTTGTCTGCATTTTCCAAGTTCTGCAGGATACACAGAAGGAATTGCAGGAACAGTAGCCTTTCTCATTAGATAAATCTGATTTATACTACCAACCTGCATATCCCACTGCACATTACATGAGCAGGGAATGGAGGTAAATAAGAAAAATTTATCCCTGTCTTATAATACGTACTTGGCCAAACTAAAATTCACAAGCAACATTTGTTCTATCACTGCACAAATGGTGAGCACCAAAGCTTGCATTTTTGTATCTCTGTGATAGACTGCTTAGGTATATATGCTCTAGTGGATTACCAGTGTTTCAGGCACTGCTGTAATACAAGTATTTATAGGAGCGCAGTAACTAAAAGACCTGAAAATGGAAATTCTTGGAAAGGGCAGCATGCAGTGTATCTCAGTAACCTGGCCCTTGACAATGCAGAGAGATCCAAAATAACCCCTCTCCTGCGAGCTAAAAACTCATTAACAACTTCTAAGTGTAAGTACTTACATTTTAATAAAACTGAATGCCATCATTGTATTTATTTCTATTTGGACTTGGAAAAGGGATGATCCCCTTTAGTAGTTGCCAGACAGTGGGATTAAGAAAATGAAGGAGGTTATACTTTCTGTGGGAAAAAAATAAGAGATACTGTAAGGAGTAGGCATGAAATAAGATCAAACAACTTGAGGGTATTTTGATCATTGCAGAGCAATTTACTGTTTCATTAGGAAAAAGAAAACCAAGAATTGTTAGAGAAGTTCCGGATGCTCCATACACAAGCTGAAGACTGGGAAATGAAGGCTCATCAAGCTGAAGGAGAAAGCAGCTCAATACGACTGGAACTCCTTTCAGTAGATACAGATCGGAGACATCTTCGAGAGAGAGTAGAATTTCTGGAAAAAGAGATTCAAGGGGTAATAACTTGTGTAATGAAATTCCATCTAGGAAAGCAGGATACATCCAAGTGCTTTTTAATAAAATAAATGTATGATTTTTAATGCATGAAAATAAGTTCTATATGTGAATGTTTCAAATATGAACACTGGAGTTTTTGAAACACTAACTGATTTTGTTTAGATGTGCTTTCCTTCACCCCTGCTTGCCCAAAATTAGAATAATGCCATATATTTTCATAGTTTTAGATCTCTTCTGTTGGGTTATCACTTACTATGACATTGTAAGAAACTTTTGTTTAGTTGCTATAGAATATTTGCATATAGCTTTATGAGTATTTTGCAAGCTTAGTTCTTATGTTTCTTTGAAGCTTTGAATGAATTATTTGAAGTACTGGTGGTTGGAGTCAAAGTCTGGTAGACATCCAAATTCAGAATCAGTATTCCATAATACTGAATCCTAGACCAATATCATAGAATATAATGAGGTTTGTATTTTAGAAGCAATAACTTCATAGAGCAGAGAAGTTCTAGAGCATAATTGTTGTGGATTGACTGCATTTTGTCCCATGCTTTTAATTAGCCAGAAAGTGTTAGAGACTATATTACAAGCTGAGTTAAAAATAGACTGTATGTTTTGGGTTTAAGCTTTTTCATTCTTGTTCCACCCTTTTACAGTTCTTGTATAATTATTCAAGTTGGTGATTAAAATTGCAAAGATGGTTTATTAGTTGCCCTTAGCTATATTTTAGAGGGAGGGAAGGAATATTAAGTTAATTTTATAGGGAAAATTAACTTCAAAGGGAAAATAGTGTTAAAAAACCCAGGTTATTCAACAGTAAACTCTTAAATTTAACACTGAAAATATATCCATATTTGCTTTTGTTCAGCATATTGTTGCACATCAAGTATATGAATCTCAGATCTCCTCCATAACGAAAAATATATCCAGACTGGAAGAGGATCTTAAACGTGAAAATCAGGAAAAGGCTTCTGTGTTGGCAGACCTCACTTCTGTGAGAGAACTCTGTGTGAAACTTGAGGCTAACAAAGAACTTGTAGCTCGACAGCTGATGTCCAAAAGCATGGATTATGAAAGGGTAAGCAGCAAAGGCAAATTTAATTTGCTATAGCAGAGTAACTTCTTTTGCTTTTAATAGTTTTTTGAGAAAATAATTACTTCTGAGAGCAAGGTAAGTTAATTTACATCACTAGTTTTGTGTTTTCATATAAATTATAAATTTTACAATATACATATCTGTAGCTGTGGGTTTTGTACAAAAAGAGGGAGTTTCTTTGATTAATTATCACGGCAAAATGTTGCAGTTGTAGTTTTAGCTGTACCACAAACAGATTATAAATATTTCTTTTTGGTTTTTAATTTACTCAAACTTTATAAAAATCAAATAGTGCACTTCTTATTTAGATAGTAAACACATTACCCTAATGGCTTCTTTTCAATTACGAAATTTAGATACAGCTGGAATTAATTGAATATTTTGAAATAATTTAAACAGTTCTGAATATTCATATTTTCTGAATCATTTTCTTTACAGCTGATTTTGCCTTCATTTAGGGACTTGGTCAGCCTTTCTGGGACTGTAATATTCAAGACCTTGAGAACAGTAAAATTTCTTGATATTCACAGAATTGAAGAGGAAAACAACTATTCCTACATTTTCAGCAAAAGCCAAGAGGCTAATTGTGAGCTGACCTAGTCAAATAGAAAGAAGTATAGTAAATACTACTTTTGTACTTGTGCAAAGTTCTACTGTTAAAAGCTAATTTGTGTTCCAGGTACTTACCTAAACATTTCCAGCACTCAGTAATGCAGCTCCCATTAAAACATTTGATAGATGTACAGCTTGAATAGTTTTAAATTAAGTATAGTTTAAAATAATTGTAGGCTTTACATTATTTTGTGAGCTCAGTTTCCTGTTCTGTTTTATGAAACTTTGGATCATTTCTGTCTTTGTAACAGCTCTTCACAAAATAAATTTTTCTGTGTTTGTAAATTAGTGTATTAATAACATATAAAATTTGTGCCTTAGGTTCTAGGAGAATTAGAAGATATAAAATCAGAAACAGAGTTGCTGAAAAAGCAGCTATCCAGTGAGAGACTTACAGTTCAGAATCTTGAAACGTTATTGGCTACTAGTAGAGACAAAGAATTTCAAAATCAATTAATGTCCCAAGAGAAAGATACCGATATTCAGTTACTGAAAGACAAGCTGACACTGGCTGAGAGCAAACTGTAAGTTTTAACAAATGTATGTGTGTGTTATGTGGTTTTGCAAAAGAGCTTTCTATGTGAGAATACTTATTCACAAAATCTGGGTGTTCGGTGTGGCTGAGCAGGTTTTTTGCAGCACTGTCTTCTGGCTTTTCACTGCATCAATTACTTTAAGTTTCTTTACAGGTCTTTCGTATTGCTTTCAATTAATCAGCACCTTGGTGGACATTGGTTTAGTGCAAACAGTAAACTTAAACAGGAGTTCCAAAGGAACAGTGTTTACTGCTCACAAAAAAACCCCCACGTATCTTAAATTCATGATAAATATGAATTGCTTATCTACTGAAGATGCCTGTTGTCCTTGCTTTGGTTAAAGAGTCACTTAGATAATAAATAGTCAAGTTGTAGTGGTTTAGAAAAAGCAAAAGTACTTTTGCTGCTGTTGATATTAACTGTTGGGGGGAAAGTCCTGTATCACTTATTATTCCTTTGAAATACAAACAGAACTAAACCTGACACCTACACTAAATGTAGCCAGCAACTTCTGCTGGGCATCTGCCTAAAGAAGCAATAACTTTTAGCAACGCTTGTATAAGAAAGAGTAATCTATTTGGAACAATGAAGTTAAGAGGTATTTGTGTGTGAAAATCATGTACAAGAGAACTGGGAGATTTAAAAATTTGTCTTCATGGTGTGGAGCAGGGAATTTGAAGTTTCCTGAGGTGTCATCTTAGAATTATTTGGGTTGAAAAAGATCCTTAAGATCATCAAATCAAGCTGTTAAACAAAACCTGCAAGTATCATGTAATAATTGTAATAAATGTAATAATTCTCCTAAGGATACATCAGCAGGGATTAGTGGTACCTCTGCATTAAATAGCAAGAAGGAGGAGTAGCAGCTGAATGCAGATGGTGGTGAAGAGTAAAGTCAAAGCAGAATTTTAGACGAAGAGTAAAGTCAGAATCAGAATTTCACCCATTTAATAAACACTAATATAGGGAGAGAAAGGAAGTTAATGGAACAGGTAATACTTCTTATGAGATATAGAATATTTTGATATAGAATATCTTGGAACCTGGTGACGCAGATGTGCAAGAGATATGCTTTCGGTTGAATTATATAGAGGCTACAACTTGTGGCTTATGATAGTCCACCTGAAGTAGCAGTGATCTCAGTGAATCTGGAGATGATAATAATATTGCCCCTACACAGATAATTGCTTCATGTTTTAGTATTGTTAGTTTTTGTTTACTTGGGGAAAAAGTGTTAATGGCATACAATGAACCTAAGCTAATAGACTGTCCTGATTATGAAGTTCAATGTGAAAGTTAGAGAAAACACAAACTTAACAAAATCCCAAAATACCCAAACAAAACAAAAAGGAAAGAAGCAATTTTTAAATTACCTTTTTAAAGTTAAATTGAACTCAGTTACTTTGTGTACAAACATTAATAAACACTGTTTAACTATGTACAAAGTAATTTTTTCACTGTTTTTCTTTTGCACACATTGTAGCATTCATTTGTTTTGTGTAAATGTCAATACTTGCAGTGTTAATAAGGTGGGATATTGCAGGAAGAAGGAAAATGTTCTCTTGGAGAAAGAGTGGCCATTCTGTTGAATTGCTTTCCACTGATTATCTCAGAGGTTCTACATACTACTAGGCAAGTGTTCAGGTGTGGGAACTAGTTGAATATACCTTATTTTCTACTATTTGGTTTGTGGTAGTTGCAGTCTAAAGAGCAGGAACTTTAAATGCTCACAGCTGTGACTGAAGTATGTGACAATGATGTTTGTGTCTTGCAAAATACAGAAATTAATTTGGCTTGTCAGAGTTTCAGCTCTAACTGACAAAAAACCCATGTGCCAATATTTTTGAATATTATTTAAAGTTTTGGCTTTATAGTACCTGTCCTTCCACTTTCTTTAGAAAATGGCACTGCTACAACCTTTGACTTTAGAAGGATTCTCAGAATTAAGTTTAACTTGTGAAATTCTCCAGTGCTGTAATTATTAGTTGGGTAAAGAGTAAATAGCTGTATTACTTTGAGTACTACAAGGGTGATAGTACAGTAAGTGAGATCTTGATGCTCTAGAGTGATTAAAGAATTAAATAAACAGAGAATATTACTCTAGTCTAAAAAACTACTTGTTGAGAGCTATGTGTATCTACTGTAAAAGAGACAGATGTCCTCTGAAAATCATGCATGATAATGTAAACTTATATGATGATTACTGTGCATAAAGGGTTTAAAAATATTTCTAAACTTTGGAGTTATTTACTTAATGCTCTTAATTTTGTTTAAATGTCATTGACCTGGAATAACCTCAGAACTCACAAACTGTTTGCTTTCTTTCCTTATTTTACAATAATGATATTGGGCCCTGAATTCTTACCTCCATCCTGAAAGTGTATGCCTGTCTTTGAAGGACTTATAAAATATCATCAAGATGTCTTCTGCATCTGTTCTCAACATACTGGATCAAGATACCATTCTAGGAATTTTGATGAATAGGGAACATGGGAAAAATATTCTGCAATTCTATTTGGAACAAATCTCTTAAGTAGTTTTCATCTTCCTGGAGTGGGTGCCAGACAGGAAGTCTGTGACTGAGCTAGGAGTGGAACTCATTTTTCAGAATTACAATCCAGTGCTTTAGCAATAAGCAAGTACAACTTTGCTTCTCCAGAAGTGACTTTTCAGCACTCCACCTCACAGTGGCTTTGAAGACTGTATGGAATGACTGTCTAGATTCTTGTTTAGACAACTTATTTTGCATGCAACAATTTCTTTTTCTTCCATTATAATGTAATTGATGGTATTTTGCAACCAAGCATTGAATAGGCCAAGCTGATGATTTACTAAGAAGTATATTAATCACGTTTATTAAGATTTCAATCTTAATCAAGATTAAATTCAATCTCCTTTTAATTTTGATTCTTGCAATTGAAACAGTTGTGCCCAAATACCAGGGGTGTAGTTAACAAGCTTTCAGACTCTGGGTTTTGATGGTCTGGTATTTGCTTTAATGCAATTTTTACGTAGATTTGATCCAGTTGTGTTCATGGCTAGCCAGATAGTTCCAGCCTACTTGATACAATTTTTTCCTGAAGCCATATCTGTTAAGTTTGTAATTTTTTGTAGCTACTTATTGCTTTTTTCTTCTTTTTTTACATAAAGACCATGTAAAGTTTCAACAGAGGACAGCAAAGCAATAAACTAATGTTTTAATTATTTTGTCTGGTTTTATCGAACATGTTTGTGTTTACCTTTATATGAAGAAGACCACAATGTAGTCAGGATGTAGTGAGAGGCTTGCCAGCTTCTTGCTACATTCTCACCTTGGGTTCTTCCAGAAACATTATGTTACATTTATTTGATTCTTGCTGCTTTTAATTTGTCTTTGGTTTAGTCTGTGAAACAACGTGCTCTGTATCTGGTTTTGTTTTATCTTGTTGTAACTTCTCTAAGCTCCTAGCTGGCATTGTTCAAAGAAAACTTTGTTGCTTCTCATGATTTCTTTTTTTAGAAGCAGCAATAATAGAGAAGTTTCCATACTTCGAAGTAAAGTTGCACAAATGCAGACTGAGTGTGATGTTTTAAAAAGGAAACTGACAACTGAACGATTTGAACGGTAAGATTCAGGTTTTTCAGTGAGTTGACTTTTCCTCCTTATTTCTTCTTTCTCACTTTTAAAACTGTTGCTTTTTTCAGTAGTGAGGAACTTTTACAGAAAACTCTCTTCCTCTTGTTCTGCAAAATCTAGTATTTTCATCCTGAAAAGTGCATAATTTAAAAATAAAAAAGTCATATACTTTTTCTGAATTTCTTTGTAAGTATTGTGAGTTTACCACTGCCTGAAAAAAAAAATAAAAATCCCTTCTCATGAAAATAAAATAGAACTGAGTGACTTTACAAGAAAGTGATAGTTTCTGCAAAGTTGTATTTTCTCCCTTTACGACCGTGCAGTACCCAAGTGCTGTGTAACGGAGGTTGCTGTCTGTTGGCAGGGAGCGAGCGATTCAGGAGATGCGTCGCCACGGCCTCTCCACGTCCTCACTCCGGGCCTCGCCTCCCCTCAGCTCCACACTGAGATCTCCCTCACATTCTCCAGAACGCAGCGCTGGGAGAACTGATCAAGCAGCAGCTGAAAAGTAAGGGATTTGATTTTAGCAGATCATTTCTATTTAAGAGTTACATTTAAACTGTTTCTAAATTATATCTTCGTGATTAAATGAAATTGTTACACATTTCAGAGGTTTCTAAGTTCTGCTTTTGCTGTCTCTCCTACTATAAAATATTGATTACAACCAATAAATGCAAAGTACTCTCCAAAGACCATATAATATAATGGATTCTCATTCCTCTTTTTCTTAATGGTCTTGCATCACCTGACAACTTTCAAATATATGTTGCCTGTGTATTACCACCATTAAATATATCCAAATATACTTTACCAGTTTATTATTGTTAATAGTTATCTCAAACAATTAATGGTTCATATTAAGAGGAATGCCATGAAATTCTCCTGAGTACAGCAATGAGGGAAAGACAATCCACAGAAGAGTATGACTGAAATGCATTTGAACCCTATGCATTAGATAAAACTATCTCCAAAACAAGTGCATACAAATAATCAATACATTTTTCATTGTTAGTGCTTAAATCTACAAATGTCTAAGATTAGTGTGATCGCTATAGTCCATGAAAAAGAAATTGAAATTACCCTCTAACCTGTTAATTTTCACTGTCATTTTTGTTCTTTTAGAGATCATTGTTGTCTTAGATGATGTCAGTTATGTGTTACAGGCCTGATTATTGACTGTATATCCCGTCTGTCCTATACGGAATAATAAATTGTAGTGAAAAGGGACAGAGAGGCATAAGAGTGATTGTTGTAGGAAATACGTGTGCTCTGACAGCTCATGAATCTAACTAACAGATTTTAAAGTTTATTTTTATTGGTAAATACATATGGCTTATTCTAAGCTTACTTTTGTTAACAAAAATACAGGTTTCTTGAGAACTGAGCTCAGCGTGGCATGAACCCACATTGTCAGCAATTTTTCTCTTCTGCGAATTTTTGGGCAAAGCAGAAAGTGGAAACTGTAGCAAATGAGATACTGACAGTGGGGATGAAACAGCAGATAAGCCTTTTGCTTTACTGGTGAGCCCCTAGGCGTACCCTGTTGTGTTGCAAAACAACATTTTGACTGAGATGATGACAGATACTGTATTTCTGAGAATGAGTATCATCAGTGGAGAATTGTCTTTAGTCTTCCTTGCTTTACAGTGAGTCCTGAGCGCAATAAAAAGTCCAGTTGCTATGTTTGGAGGATACCATGTAGTGCGCTGTTTTTATCTAATATTTGTATCCCTAGTTTTCACAGTGCCAACTCTGTACCATATCTTACCAGAAAATCCCATTTTCATGAAGTGTGTATTTTTAAAGAAGGTGGTTTTTAACAACTGAATTCACATACGGTTGTTATGCATATCTTGCCTTTTAAATGTAGCAATTACTGTAGAGTGATCTCAGCAGTACTGTTACCGTCTTTCATCCTTGTTTATTCCTTCTTGGGAGCTTACCAGAGTGAAGTGTAGTCTGTAATTACTGTTCTGTAGTGTTACTGCTGTCTTTCTCTAACCTGATTAATCTTCTCAAGAAATTTGCCCTTCCTCCTCGTCTCACTTTTACTTTTGTAAATCATTTTAGCTGTGGGCCAGTGGTGTAGAGTTTTAAGTAATATGCTAATTGCTGATATTTGGGAATAACAGAAGAGCATCTGAGGAGGCTAAACCTAATTACTACTTTTTATCCTAATATTAAGTAGTAAAATATAATAGTTACCTTTATTTTGACATCTTTTCTTTCTCCACAGAAGTGTGACCTTCAAGGAATAACCAGTACTTGAGTAACTGAAGCATTACCTTGTTACAAGGACTTTTTTTTTATAAATTATGAATACTGTCTTGTATTTTACCTCTGTTTTCTTCAAATCAGTGATTACCTTTGAAACCTCTGAGAATGGGTGATGTAATCAACTTTGCAAAATTCTGCTTTCCCAACTGGCAGGAGTGACTGACTTTTTCCTGGCTGTTTCACAGGTTTTATATCAAGCCTGGCTAAGTTTGGTTACTATTTTGGAAACATAGTAATTATAAGAAGGAAATGAGTACTTGATTTGACAATCTTTTACTATTTTATTTGTTTGTTTATCTCATATGAATGCAGAAGTTTATTCATCTTAATGTGAGCTAACATAGAATAAAATCCCCAACTGTGTTAAAAATGCTGAGCAAGTTTTCTACTCATGATGATTTCCTATGTTTGTGCTTCTAACAAGTGTTTTCTGTTTTCAGGTTATTCTTAATGGTATTTAAAAGTATTGATTATCTATTCTGTGAATGCATTTTGTTTACTGAACCTTTTCTTAATAAAAAATACATATCAGTTATTCTTTATTACTGTTTCTGTCAATCTCCTTTTGTTTCACCTTTGTGTGAAATCGCATTTTAAATATGTCCATATTTAACAAAAAGTGAAGAGAAAAATTTTTAAAGATGTATTGAAATACTTTAAATACTGAAATAAATCAAAATATTTTATATTCAAACTTTTCAATCCTATCTGGAGATGTTTTTCAAATTTTTATATTAAAAGCTCAGAGCAACACCTGGAATCATTCACAGTTAAGCTCAAGCTGTTGGAGAGGTGACAAAGGGCTTTATGTTGTAACATACATATTAGGTAAATTAAGTGAAAGCTGATCTTGAAAATATCTGGTGTGTTTAGAAGAGGAGCATTTCAAACTTAGGCTTTGAAGTAAGATGCAATTAGGAATATACAGCTTTCTAATAGTTACATACCAGCAGGGTGATATGATGTGTATTCATAAGAATTATACAGAGCACTAGAAATGGAAGGATGCATTGCTGCACATCCTTGCACTGGCCAAAAGGTCCTGCTCTGCTTGCCTAACATCCAGTAAAAAACTGTGATTACCAGCTAACATTGCAAGCATCTCTAAGATGCAAACATATTAAATAACATGGGGAAAAAAAGAAATTTTTTTTTTTGCTCTTAGATTTTACCTAGTTTGCAACAAGATTGTTCCACTTAAAAATTATATATATTATATATATATTATGTGTATATGTATATATAACATATTATATACATTATCTATGGTATTATATATAAAATAACATTGTGCTAACTGGAAATATTGTATCATATATATTAAATTTTACTGATTAAAACCAGCTTAGATCACCAATTCAGAAGTACCTTTAGGTTTCTCAGCCATGTAGGAAACTGTGTATCCATGGTGGGTATATCTTGTGCATTTTACTTTCTAGATCTTTCATTTGCCACATACAGGAATGAGGAGGTTGTTGTCTCTAACTCTTACTTACGTGTTAATACTGTTTGTAATTAAGTCAGTAGTTTTCACTGATGCTAATTGGTGTTAATTATTCAGGTTGATTTAGTAAGAAGGAAAAAACTCATGTCCTGCTCTCAGTGTCTTCAGTGGTGACTTTTAAACTTCCTATTTTGTAAATTAACCCTTTTAAATTGGAATTATTTTTTTAAAAGCTAGTGTTCCACTTTATTGAAAACAGTGTATTTCACCTTACTGAAAAATTGATATTTTGGCATTACAATTAAAACCATAAGACTTCAGTTAATAGTAATTCCTACATGGCTATATCAATTACAAAGAATTAGGACCTCAATTAAAACAGTGTTATAATAATATTGGTATCATTTTGGTGGCCAAAGCCTGTGCAGATTTCTAGTATTAAAACAGTACTAATATTCAGACTGTAATATAGCTGTCAACTTGCCTTTGTGTTAGTATTATTTTATATACACTTTCATAAGCAACTAGAGTAAAACAAAGGTAATTTTTTAATAACTTTGCTTTGAAATCAAGTGTTTCGATCAATGAAGTAGAAAGCAAGCACAAATTTGTGGAAGATCTAAATCTGTGGACTACTGCATATGCTGTGTACGAAATGAGCCTTATTTGGGCAGGATGTTAATGTGGCTCACTTGGAATCTGCTGCAGGAGGTTTCCATGCTGGTCTCACCTTCTGGAAGATCAAAAGCACCCTTGGCTGTTGTGTGTAGCCCTCAGCTGGGGTGAGTTGCAGGGGGAGTGTGGCAGACATGAAATTGTGATAAAACTCCATATACTCAAGTTGTCTGTCTTACTGTCTGCACCTAGGAAGGGGGGAAAATAGCTTTAAAGAAATAATAAAGGAGAAGCAATAATCGGTGGGGCTGTTTTTCTACAGAACAAAGTCAAGTATCAGAAGCAGGGGAATCTAGAGATAATAAAAAGACAGGTGTTTTCAGTTTATTAAAACCTGAATTTCTTAATAAACATCATAATGTGTTTTTGAGAAATTCTTAGAAATAGTTGGTTTTGGGGTTTTTGTGTCTTACATTATGTCCCTAAAATTTAGGTGACTGACCTGAAGATAAGTAATTCTAGGATTCAGTTGGAAAGCCCAATTTGGTTTTTTGCCTCAATCTGAGAAGCACTGACATTCATTCCTGTGTGATGCTAATTTAAAAAAAAAAAACAAAAAACAAAAACCGAAAAACCATGAGCAATTCAGTCTTTCAATTTAAAATATTTTATACAGTAATTGATGTATATATGGCAGCATGACCTGGTCAAATGCTGTTATTCCTTAATGAAACCTGCAGGATTTGGGGGGGTTTAAATCATTCCTTGGGAGAGAACTTTATACTTCTTTGTCTTTACTAGCAGTGTAAGAAACCAGGGTTGTGTGGTTTCGGTACCCTAGTCTTGCAACTTTATATAAAATGTTACTCCAGTTTCATTTCATTCTCTCACCATAGGCCACACAAAAATTGTAGTAGCTGCAGCGATATTAATTCCTAGACCCAAAGCCTTACCTTTCATCCTGCAGTGTGAATGGTGTGGGTGAGAGAAAGCCTTGATGCTGTGCAAGTGCTGATCAGCAGTAGCGGAATGGTGTCTGTGGCTGCTGTGTTACTGCAGGGCTTTAGCCACAAAGAGCCAGCCCATCCATCTCCTGTCAGGCTGCAGGGTGGTCTCTGCCAAAGCACAGCAGCAGAGTTGGCACAGGGGGCTCCAGCAGATTCCCTGCATAAGGGCAGCCCCTGCCCACATATGGGCTGCAGACATGGCTTGCCCAAAGTAACCAAATCCCCAGCACACAGTGTCTTCCAAAGGCTCCCAAGACAACACAGACATGGATGTTCTTGGAAAGTGCGGCAAAGAGCCCAAAGATGATTAAGGGATTGGAGCATCTCTCACATGAGGACAGTCTGAGCAAGCTGGGGGTGTTGAGCCTTGAGAAGAAAAGGCTTGAGGGAGGGAGCATCTCCATGTGTAGCTGTGGGTGGGAGTGGGAGTAAAGCATCTGAGACAGTCTCCTCTTAGTTGTATCCAGGGGAGGTACAAGACAATGTGCACAAATTGAAACACAGGGAGTTCAACTGAAATGTAGGATTGGGGTTTTTTCCCATGAAGGTGATCAAACAGTGCAACAGGCTGCCCAGAGAAGTTGTGGAGTCTCCTCCACATAGGTATTCAAAACCCTCTTGGGAACAGTCCCGGACAGCCTGCTTGTAGCTGACCCTGTTTTGAGCAAGGGTTGGACAGTCTTCAAAGGGGCACCAATCCTTCCTACAATTCCCCAGAGTGTGATCAGGTGAGTGCTTATCCAGCTGTGGTGAAATTGACCCTTATTATCTATATTATGACCTGACATTTTAAAAATTACAAGTATAATGGCAATTATTTGGCAATTGGCAAGTATAAAAATAATTGCCAATGTTTTGTCTTGATATTAAAGATATCTATGTTAGAGCTTGGGTGAGTTTTGGAATTTATTGTGGTGGTTGCCTCTCCCACCTGTGTGTGCTGCAAGCTCAACATCATCCAAGCATAGCTGCCCCACCAGTGCTGTCAGTGGTGTGCCCTTTACCATTTCAAGGTGATGGAGCAGGAATTAAACTAAGTAGAATGGCATGATGGCAAATGGAGGAAAAGGGGGAAAATGGGATTATCGGTAGTCTCTTCTTGGTTTAAATACTCCTGAGCAGGGGTGGCCGTATCTTCATGAATACAAACACAGAAATTAGTTTCAGCATGGTTACTCAGCTGTGAGTCAGTCAAGGTCTGCAGGAACAGGTACTGCTCTTAGGGGAGATTTTCTCTGAGTTTCTAGTCCAGAGGAGCACGGTGACATCTAAACTTGTTTTTGAAAACTTATTTGAAAATACATGTGCGGGTTGCTGGACTATAGCTGTGTCTGCAATCTTTATCTGTACCCATTTGCTTTGCATAAATACATAAAGATGTCGAAGGGAAGGGAAGGCACTCCCAGTTTAATGCTGGTTTTCACGTGGCGTCTTTGTGCCACCTAGTGGAGCTGGGTCTTTTCCAGCGATCATGGCACATCCTGGAAATGTTCGGGCTTCTCCACAGAAATTCTAGATTTTTAATATTTCTATAATGAGATACACTAAACTCAAAGTATAAGATTTGCTAATAAAGCTATGCATGCCTGAAGCCCATTCATCATTTTGCTGCTGAGATCTGTGATTACATCGCTTTCAAAAAATTGTTGGCTCTTAAGGAAAAAAACCAACTTTTTTACTTATTTCCTGCTCCAGGAAAGTGAAAAATTGACCTTTGCCAGCAAAGGTCTGATGCAATTGAGAAATTTCACTGATATGAAGGAATTAGGAAAAGCTTCAAAATCAAGATCAAAAGATTCACCTCTTTCCTGGTGGCTACTTTTGAAGTTTTCTATCCCTACCACCCAATTCTACCTCTTAAAAATGTGTAGGTGCTGTGGAGAGCAGCACTTTTGGAGGATTGCTACAAAATTCAGCTCTGGTAATCAAGGTGCTTTGTATCTATATATTTTAGATATAAATCCATATAGGTAGCAGTCAATATACTTAACAGCCACCTAAACAGACCTGGTGCATGAACTTAAACTTCTGAATTATCAATGTCCTGTAGATTGTCCCATCACAACTAAAGCCCTGTGGCTTTAGTTGTGATGGGACTGAACAGGAAACAGACTGCACCTCCCAGGGCCTGTATGACTAGTCACCTCTAGACTGCAGGTGAAAAAGTGCTTTCTAGAAATTAGTGTTTATTTCAGTCATAGACTAGGTTTTTACACAAATATCACTTTGACACAGGAATTCACTGAACAAGAGCTCACTAAGGAGTGGGAGAATATCAGTTAATGCCCACCTAAACTTGTATTCTTCCTTTAAAACCTCTCCTATCAGGCACAGTTGGAGACAAAAAAAAAGGTAAGATATCTCTGGCCCAACCCAGCATGGGTTTTATGGACCCATTTCCTTTTAAGAATATCAGAAGGTCCACTTCTGACCGGGCCAAAAAATTAAGGAGCAGACAAAATCTAAAGCTGCAAGCCCTTTTTCTCCAGGGACCATCTGAATCTGGAGAGCTGGCTGACAAAACACATCTTTGTCAGTGGTGGAGGACCTTGAGTCATGTCATGAATTTTGGTTCCAAAAGTGGAACAGAGGATTGGACTAAGCGCAGCCTGTGCTTTTACCATGTTTTCCCTGGGAAACTCAGGAAACAGGTGTCCAGAACTGGTAAAATCTTGCAGTAGAGAGCTGAGTTGGAAGAGTGGGGCCCCAGAAGAGCTGGTACAAATAGCAGATTTAAGGCTATGAGAAAGAAGGGATGCTGAATTCTGTGCTTCTGGTTTGGGGGACAGTTGGTTTTGTTTTTGTTTCTTGCAGTTCCTCCTATTTTTCAGTAAACTAAGGGGAAAAGTATTTGCCTAGCTACAGCATAGGAGCTGGGTTCAGACTTCGGTCTCGCTGTGAGGAGGGAACAAACGGGGGTTCAGAGCACGGTGCATCTGGAGCTGCAGACCTCTCCTCGGGCAGTGCAACAGCGCTGGGTCCCGGTGAGTGCGGATAAACCCAGCTTTACCCCTTCCTTGCCAACAGCAGGGGCCGAACGCCGCTGGGCGCGGGCAGGGATGCGACAGGGGTGCGGGCAGGGATGCGGGCAGGGATTCGGACAGGGATGCGGGCAGGGATGCGGACAGGGATGCGGGCAGCGATTCGGGCAGGGATACAGGCAGGGATGCGGGCAGGGATTCGGACAGGGATGCGGGCAGGGATGCGGGCGCGGCGCTGCGGGGCGCCCGTGAGCGGCGGCGGCCGCGCTGCCATGGGGCGGCCGCGGCGGGGGCGGCATCCGACGGGCTGGGCGGCACCGCGCCCGCAGCAGCCACCGGCGCTTCCTTCTGGCAGCAGGGAGAGGGAGCACAGGTAGGACCCTGCGCCCCATCCCTTCCCCCGCGCAAGGGCCGCTGCGGTGCCGGTAGCGGGAGGGAGCCTCGCCGCAGACCGGAGCTCCGCAGCCTCCTGCGGGGCTCCGCATCCCGGCCTCGCCGCTCCGGGAGCGCTGGCCGTGCGGAGCCGCCCGCTGTTGTGCGGGGCCGCGCGGGGCTGTCCCTGCCCTCCGCGCTTCCCGGTCCGTGCTACATGTGCCCTTCGGCTCGGCAACGCCAGCGGCGAGCAGCCCAGGGGCAGGAGGCTGCGCAGGGAGCACGGCCAGAAAACCCCCCCGTAAGTAGTTCCCTGCCGCTGTCGGGCTGCCTTTGTTCGGTGGAAGGTGTAAGGAGGCGTGCGGGTGATTTTCAGAAGGTGTCACTTCACCGCTGCCGCGGAATTCAATGGCTGGGGCTGGTTCTCTCCGATTCCTTCTGCTTCCCCTTTGTTAGCGTCTTCCCGGGGAGTCCTGTATTGTTTCAGCTCCACTGAAAAAAAGCAGGAGCTGTCAAAGAGATGACTTTGTTCCCTGCGATGCTCCTCTAGAGCTGCATGGCTTTGTTCAAGCTCCCGTAAGCCATTTGTCACTCGAGTGCCGCCGCGCTGCCGTAACCCGCGGGCTGCGCTCCGCGCCTGCCGGGGCCGCGTCCCTCTTCCTTCCCCTTCCCAACAGCTGGAGCAGGTAAGGCAGAGGTAGTACCATTTCACATGGGAAATCCATCTCCTTAGTTACGCCATCTCCTCGGTTAGAAAACGTCTGTTTCAGCGACAGAAATGTGTGTAACGCGCATCTTTTCTATGTCACGGAGTGATTTTTAATGAATGACGGTTTGGGGGTTTTTAATTAATTTTGCTGGTATTGCCACTAGTCAGTTGCAAATCTGGTTCTCCGTAGCTGTAGCATGCAAAACGTTATTATACCTCTGCTCTGTCATTTTAAGTGTAAAAATGTCAAGTTAAAACACAGTTCAGGGGGTAAATAGAGACCTGGAAACCACAACTGTCCATCCTGAAAATTTAATATGCCTGACAATAATGACACTGAAAATGATCTGCTGTTGGGGGGATGGGACCATGGAGAAAGGGAAGAGTAATTTGCAACCACGGGCCTAATAATAGATATTCTGTCCATAGTAGATACATAGATAGTATCATTTGTTACACTCCCAAACAGATTTTCTGTACATACCTTAAACGGTATTGTATGAAAAGAGCTCTTTTCTTGGTCTCTGGATTATTTAAGATAGCTGATAGCAGTAACATATTTTAAGAGATTAAAGGTGATAAGTTAGTGCCAGAACTGACTTTCATTTGATATTTAGTAATGCATGCTCAGTAAGTTCCCATCATTGAAATAAATCTAATTGCACCTTGCATAGACAATTAAGTCTTGTAACTCTACCAAAACATTAATCAATAGGTGTAAATGTTATCATGAGTTTCTTTAATGAAGCCATTGATGCTGCAGTAGTTAGCAGTTCTGTGTATTATTTACTTTGTTTGGTTTAAATCCAGGTCAGGAATTCATGAAACAGGCAAATTCAACTCTTCCTTGGCTGCTATCAGTTTATCAGATTAGATGTTGTGTTTGGAGTTGAATATTTCATTGTAACAATTAGCTTGAATTGAACACTGTGAAGTGTAGTGAAATTTTATATGAAAGTCATTTGTGTATTTATTTGTGTTCCAGTTGGATAACTGGAAGAATTACCTTGGAAATATTTATTGGAAAATATGGTACATAGCACAGAGGTTGCTGCTGGCTGGTATTGGGTCTATTTTTCTCCAATAGGAAAATTTTTCTTAGTGCACCGTGTTCTAAAATTAAGGGCCATTTTCAAATACCCACTTGGGCAACCCTGCATTTTAGAGAGAATTGCTTCACACTTAAAATCAAATATTATTTTTTATTTATATACTGTATAACAGAATTTTTGGAAGTGCACTGGTAGCAAACACAGTTGGTCTGAAGTATGAATGTCTTGCTGGGTCCTGTGCTAAGACACTGACTTTTTTCTTCGCTTTTTACCCTCCTCCCCAAAGTTTGTTCCTTATAGGTCTTATTTTGGTCTGTTCTTATGTGAGGTTATGCAGGTAGTGTAGGACTTGTGGAATGGAAAAGCATTTGGTAAAATCTTTTTTTTTTTTTTAACATACAGTTTCTTAAAACCTTAACAGAATTTATTAACTATTAACAATATTGTTTGGTAGTAATATTTCACTTTAAGTACAGATACTAAAAAGCAGCTGTTTTAGTTTCACACTTCTGATTACAGCAATAAAAATAACTTTTGCAGTTTCTTCTGCTTTGGCTCTTAGTCACTCTGAATGGTGTTTTGCCAGGTATCTCAGTTTCTGAAAATGGATTTGTCTGTGACTAATGTAGTTTAGAGTTATTTCAATATTCTTATTATAGATGTGTCAGGTAAGCTCTTTTTAAATAAGAAACACATGGCATAATAACTGTTGAATGAAATGTGATGATGAATTTATGAATATGAATATATTTGGTTGTTGTTTTAGAATGAAATCTAACACAAATGGAATTTTTATAGACAGTGTAAGCTTGCATGACTATGTTTTGACATTATGTCCTCACAAGACAAGAGACAAGACTTTTTTTCATATTCTGAATTATTCATATTTGAAAATTGCTGACTCTGATTGTTGAGAGGGATTTTTTTTTCCCCCTCCCATAAAATCAATGCAGTCTTTATTCCATAAATGCCCAAATAAGAGAATCATGGCAAAAATGGATAAACCTTCTGTTGGCATGTTGGAAAAGTACAGTCAATTTCTTTGGAATCAACAGATTCTGGGCAATGTAGTTGCATAATAGGTGCCATCAGCATGATGTAAATAAATGTTGAGATGCTCTAAACACCTGCATGTTGTCATCAAGCCAGTGTATTTGAACAAGATATAATAAAGTTGTATAAAGTGCACTGGGGTTAACTTTAATTACATTACTGCTTCTACTGGAGGGACCAAATTAATTTTTATCTGTTATTTAAATTAGCTAGTGATGGATAAAAACTGTGTTTGTTTCTGTGCAGACTCCATGAGCTCTGCCTTTAGGGAACAATCAGTTGTTTTGTAGATCTTACACTTATTGAATCCCATTATTTCATGAAGGAACTTTCACTCCTGAATTTCTGCATCACACAACTTCTCTCTTTAAGAGCTAAAATATATTTTGTCAGAAGCATACAGCATTTACCTTGCTTCACATGCAAGGTAAATGATTTTAGTTCATTTAATTTGCATCCTGACATTGTTTTGATATGGCTTATTGTTTTAATGTTAACACATGTGAAAGCTTTATTTTCTTCTCCATTATTGCCTTAAGAAAATTAGAAAGAAAATGATTGAAATAAGTAAAAACTTTCCCCACACTTTGGTGTTTGGGAGTGCAAACTGCTGTGCATTTTGCTGGCATGCTTGACCATCTCTTTCATTACGCAGCATGTTTTGAAAGTCAGCTGTCAGACTTGGGCAACTTCATAAAGCAGCTCAGTCTAGTGATTTGTGCTAAGGCTTCTGTGGGAGGATGCTGCACGCTAGAGATTATATTTACTGCTAAGTTGAAATGTGGAGGGAGTGTGATGAAAAGAATTGAAGTGAAATGAACCATACAAAATTCTGACTTTCATGTTGCTCTTCAAAGAAAGTTGATTTTCTTCAAAGTAACATGCTGTCTTTCTCTGTGGCTTTTAAGAAAGCCATGTTAGAAACTTAGCACAGAAAATAAAAAAGAAAAAGGTACAATTACAGAGATCTGTGGAACATCTCTGTGGCCAGATGAAGAAAACAGTGATAGAAAGCCCAGTAAATCTGTATTATCTTTGGGTACCTGTTGGCACATATGTGAGATAGTTGAGTGGATTCATCTGCCGACAAAACCAAACTGCCTTCCATGTTATAGAACCTCTTTTCTGATGCTTATAACTTTGGCAAATTTTAGCCATATGGTCTGCAGTTCATCTCATGTATTTGTGACTCATGTTAATTTTTATTTTAATTAATTAATTTGCTGAGAATTAGACTGGTTGTTTTGCCTTGCTAAAAAATCCGAAGATAGCTCAGAAACATGATACTGTTCTGTTTTTTAGCTAGGCTCTGGATCCTGCTAAGGCAGTGTCCTTTTGTCTAGTCTTCATTTTTACTGTCTTCATGAAAGTCTGCCCAAATTTTCTGTCCTAAGTCTACAAAAGGCTAGTCTACAAATAAAGTTAAAATACAAAGTCTACAAACGATTGTAGTTTTCGTACACTTTCAATGCTGTAGTTTTTACATACCTGTGAAAATTTTAGCAAATACAGTGCGAGATTACATTTTAATTTAACAGCCAGTGCTACAGAGTATTTTTAACAGTGGCCTCAGTGGTACTTGCTGTATCTGCAGTAGCAGTTGAAGTGGGACTGTGACTGTGCTGGAGAGAGAGAATTAAAATTAAGGTTTTCAACAGGACAAAGATGTTGTAGTTATGAGCTGTATAAGGAAGGGGTTAAACAGTCATTCTTTGGAAGAGCTGTGGTTTATAGTAGATTACTCGTGTTGCTGCTGCAATAAAAACAAATTCTGTATGGTGATACATAAGACAGGATAACAGCATGGAAGACATGGGAAGTCCTCAATTGTAACATCATGTCCAGGCAACCTACACACTTCAACAAAAGTGTGTATGAATTGGAGAGTATCCAGAGGAGAGGAATGAAAATAATTAAAATATTTAGAATATATGTCCTATGAAAGAATGCTGAAATGTCTGGAGCTGTTTCAGCTCAAGGAATGAAGAGAGTCATGGTTAACAAAGGTGATAACTTTCTAATATCACAAAGCCGTTGTGAAGCAACGTTGTCCATGCCTGTGCCCAACCAGATGATATGCAGTGGGCTCAGCAATAATGAGGTTGAAGCAATGGAATGGATTACTGAATTTGGATTTTCATGACTTTGGCATCATTAACGTTATTTGAGTGTTAATCAGGAATGGCATAAGTATAGTTGAAGTTTTTCTGGAGCAGTGTGGTGGAGCAGATTACTCTTTGAGGTCTCTTTTGGTCTTCTGAATCTTCAATATCTGTGCACCCTGGTGCTGATCAGACTGTGCCTTGCTCCCTCATCAGTGCTGCATGTGGCAGAATTGTCTGTGTTTGGTGTCTCCAAAGTGAGCAGGGTCTGTGAGCAGAGCAGTTCAGAGCTCTTGCTGTGATCTCTTGATCCAGATCAACTCTGACATCCACTCCTCTCTCCTTTCATAGTGATCCCTCTGCTGGTGCTTGGGCAGAAAGTGTGAGGGAGGAAAGTTCCATGGGACCTTGGGAGGAGCCTGAGATCCAGCTGACATAGGGAAGAGCAGGTTTGGAAAGCACAGGTACAGATTTCACAAGGAACTGGGCTGGTAGGATAGTACATGAACATGGAACATGATGAATGTGGAGGGGAGCTAAGACTTAGGGACAGATGTCTGGGACTTGAGAGAGAGTAGGATCCAGAGTGAGCTAGTAGGTGGGAAGTTGGGTGTGCTGGTAGAGACTCCAGTATGCCAGAAGCCTTGACAATTGCAAAGTGGGATTGACAAAGTAAGAAGAGCCAAAGGAGATAAAATTAATAGCAAAGAGGCAAAGGAGATAAAATTAATAACTAGGAAAGTTATGTTGGAGACTATGGGACAGAAGTAATTAAAAGCTGGAAGAAAATTCAAGACTCTTTCTTAAGATCACATTGTCTTCTCAATCTTAGCTGAAAGCCCACAATTCTACCTTATCATTTGTGCTTTAGGAGACCCATCATACATGATTTCTTGGTTTTTTCAAATGGAGAATGACCACCTCTTACTCCAGAGATCAGTGCTGGGAATGTAGAAACTATTCTGTACCATATTGGTCTTAGGTGGGTGAGCAAAATAAAACATGTAAAGAAGCATTTTCAATTTATTTTGGTTTTCTTGGGTTTTGTGTTTGCTTTTTGTTTTTTTTTGAGATTGACAAGTTTGCAAGTGAAAGAAAGGAAGTGCCAGTACTTCACAGAGCTGTCAGATGTAAGTTGCTAAGAAAAAAAAAAAGAAAAAAGAAAGCTGATTTGTTTGTCCTTTCCGGATCCTGTTCCAAGCTTGGTAGCTATTTTGCAGTAGCCTACGCTGGCCCATCTGGGGGCTGTGAGGATGAGCAGTGCCATACTGCTCTCAGCCCTGAGGCTTTGGCAGGCGTTACTTCATCCGCTGCTCGTGTTTGCAGGAAGGACAGACACCCTCAGCTCATACATGTGGGTTTTGATGTTCTTCCCAACCACCCTGTTCCAACATCCCCTGTTGACAGCACAAGGGTGGGCTGTACTAAAAAGCCCTGCTGTGTTTTTTCTGGCAAGTAGATTAATCTTTCAGCCACCCACACAGCCTGCTGAACACTGTCACGAGTTACTGGGATCTGGTAGTCTGATAGCAACACCTGATATCTGACAAACTGTGTGCTTCGGGTTATTGTGTTTCCTTGGATAGCAGGCAGGGAAAAAAACAAAGTAGGTAAGCTTTGGAGCACACAAATGTTGCTTCAGATGTGAAGTGAAGGCTCCTTTTGGCCCAAGGTTACATCCCCTCACGCTGCCTGCTGGAACACCCTTTCCAGCAGTTAAAGGATAGATTCCCAATGACTTAAAGCTCCCCATTCCTGGAACTCTTCAGGACCCTTTCCAGACAGAGGCTGCATCCATAAGAGGCAGATGGGCTGTAAGCCAGAAGGGTCACTGAAGTAATTCTTTCCCAGCCCAAGTGTTTTTGTGGGACTATTGTACATCGTCAGAGTGCAAGAGACGCTGAAGACCTATTTGTGACTCTGACAAGATGTCAAATGCTTTTGTTTGTCAAGCAGAACTGTGACAGTGGCATTAGCTGCTAGACTGCATTTTGCCCCATTTTATCTGCAGTGTGCTTATTTATAAATTGCAGCTTGTCTGAGAGAGATTTCTTGAGAAATCACCTTTGTAATGCCCTGTCCCACTCAGCAGGTTCAATGGAAGGTAGTTCGATTCACTCTGGGTGATACATAGAAGAAAAAACAAAATTCTCAGGGAATTTGACAATAAATTTTTACTTGCAAGTTTTTAGAACTTTCGATGTAGAATGATGTACTTGGCAAATTTTAAAACAACATCCAGACAAAGTAAGACACTTCACACACTTAGCAAACTTTAACTTGGTGAACTATAACCTATTCAGAAACAACAAGGCACTTACTAAGACATTGACTAGAATTTTTTAGTCCGGTTTACAATATATTTTGAGAAGGAAAGAAAGATATATAATCAGCACCCTAGGTTCCAGTGGAGCATGCCAACTCAGCACCCGTGCTCCTATCCTTTTTTCTGCTCTGATCCTCTGGGCCCTCCCCCAGTGCTGTGCTTTAGTGTTTCCCAGATGTGGCTGGCATGGTTTGGGGGCTCACCACAGGCCATGAGGTCAGGCTGCCATTCTGCATACCTCTGCATCCTTTGGGCTAACCTGTTCACGTGGTCCTAAATTCCACGTCCTTACCTTTGCAGATAGTTTTCATAATTTTAATCAAATCCAATTAATAGAATTGCTGAACATCTTAACTGACTGCAGTTAACAGTTGCATTTTAAATGTGTCAATAACTAAGTAGCATTAAGAAGTCTCAAAAAAGCAAGCATAGGTATTTTAAACTGGACACTAAATATTAGTGACCATGTGTTTGCTATAATCTCACATGTGGCTTTACTTTTGTCAGGTGGGTCAAAAACACCCTCCTTGCCTCCTTGCCTTCCCTTTGAGGTTTTTTGGCCCCATGTCCAGTCTGTCTCACTGACCACATTTGAACTTTGGGAACCTTTAACTCTTGAGATTTACACTCTTTTTTGTTGCTACTCATTCGTGGCACAACTGACCACAAGTGTCTACCCATTTTTCCTGGGGACCACACTCAGTTTTGCCCAGCCATGCAACTAAACTGCACATCATATCTGTCACGTGCATTTTTTTTATGCAAAACTTTATTGCCTATGGCAAGGGAAGCAGTACTCTATAATGTGTGACTGAGTCCTGGTGTCCAGCAGTAACTCCACAAAAGCCCAAGCAGTGACTCTGTTAAGAACACGCAATCAGTTCTTTACAGATGGTACTATGGACTCTGCTGTAGATTATGATTGTGATTACTGTGCAGCTTTTACAAATTTTCATTCATTGCTTTTATGACATGTAAACTACTAATGCAAGTTCCCCACACTAATAGCACTGCTGCCTTTTCATGTTACATAGCTGTTAGAAGGTGCTATTCTCAAGTTTGACTCTGCTCTAGTTGGAGAGCTATAATAATTAGCATAATTTAATTTTTTTTTTCTATACAGAGAAAGATATGGTCCATAAATTCTAAGTATTTTTATAGTGTAGAGCCATGACTAGATCTGCATGGCTAGAGCCTGCATGTGGCATTCTGATGATACAATACTGACTGCACTAGAAAGGTTTGTGAGGAAATGAATCATTAGGTCTGCAGAGCAGAGCATGGCTGCCGTGTTGTAAATCAAGCTTTTGTTTCAAAACAAGAAGGAAAAATGTTGCCTGACTGACCATTAAGTCAGCTTCAGTTTTTCAGTTCTCTAACCTGTTAATTCTTATTTAATTAATAATAATAATAATTTAAGTAATGTCTTGAGTGCAAAATTGTGTATGCTTGTATGCCTTTGGATACGTTTGTGCAGTGTTTTGCTTTTTTTGGGCAGAGCATGCCAAGAAGATGTCTTATCTTCTTTATAGCTGCTGCCTATAGTTCACTTTATTCTTCCTCTAATGCATTTGCTTTATTTAGGCCATAGAATCATAGAATTATTAAAGCTGGAAAGGACCTTGAGCCCAATCTTTGACTGAACACTGTGGCTAGTTCACTGGCCTGTCAATAGATGGTACCACTAAGTGTCACATCCAGTCTCTTCTTGAGCACTTCCAGGGACAGTGACTCCAGCACCTCCTGGGGCAGCCCATTCTAATCCTTGATGACTGAGAGAAAAAATTCTTCCTGATGTCCAGCCTGGCATGGCTTCAGGCTGTCTTCTTGTCCTGTTGAAAGGCATCAAACCTCAGAACGAGTTAGCCAAATAGTGAATATTCTTACTTTTGAAAGGCAGTTGATATTCCAAACACCTAAACTGAAACATTTAGGATTTTCTTAAAACAAAATGTTAATATAAGAGTATTTTTTAAAAAAATTACATAACTCTAAGTGAATATGAGGGAAATTGGATTGGATTGTTAAAAAAAAAAAATTCTTAAAGCAATACCCAAATCTCAGTCTTAATTTCTGGAAGGGAGAGAAGAAAATCAAACCAAAAAACTATTGACAAGTCTTTTTTTTACTATTCATTTCACCTTTGCACTGCTGTATAGGATAAAATATTGAGTTCATAATTTAAAGTTTTAGAGTATTGTAAATTCAGCATTTTCAGACAATGAAGTTGCTTGATTCACAATGAAATGAAAGGAAAATGGGGATAATAGGAGAAACACCTTAGGAAATGCTTCGGCTTGGCTTTATTTTTTGTCATTTTGTGAATCAACTTAATTCCCTTCAATTGGGTCTCTAAATGAAAAAACAACTCCCACTCCCCCCAAAAATCCTGCTTCTTTTTTTTTCTTTTATCTTCAAAAAAGATACAAGTGCAGGAAGAATGCTGGCTCTAATAATAGTTTTGTAAAAGTTGATTCTACATCTGCAGTTCTAATTATTAGGAGATATTGAATTATAGAATAATGTATTTATTAAAATACAACACAGTAAGGGTGTGTGAATATAAATTCACAAGTATGTCATTGAATATAATGTAATACATAATATAATTAATGTTTTATCCCAAATAACAAATTAGGGAAATTTTATAGATCAGCACTAGCCTACCCAATCTCATTTCTGCAGTCCTTGTGCAAATATCAGCCTTACAGCACCTGCTTAAAGAGCAACCTCACTGCACTGCCATCCCAAAGTGCCAGTGCTGGGAGAAGGGATTTCAGCAGGGAGAAATACATTCCAGCATGGGAGCAGAAGCAGAGTATGCAAGGTTTCACTACATGCTCACTGGAGCAGTGTCAGATTTGCTTGAGGAAAGAGGCAAAAGGAGTGTGTGTTTCTATTACACACTTCAAAAGTGAGGTCTGTGAGGAGCTGGTGGAGTCAGCTCGGCCCCTGGGGAACATGAGTTACTCCTCTGTGGACATGTTTATTGTTGTGTCTTGAAGAGCATCAGCGGTTTCACATCTGAGAGATTTGTTCTGCTGGGGAAGGTGGCTGGCGTCAAAATTTAAAGGAATAGACAGCTGTACCATCACAAGTAAACCTACAAATGGTGGCAAGACAAGGCTGCTTGGGGACTGGAGCTGGGAAGGGCTCTAGCTGTGTTTAATCATTCAGACTGTTATCTGGTGACCTTCACGTGCGCTGCTTTGTGTGTGTTTGCTTTGGTCTCTGTGCTCTGTGGCTGGAGCTCACGCTGAATTCTGCCTCTGCTCCTCATGCCTACAGGGACTGCAGTGCCAGCTTTGCTCTTGTCACAATTAATTGCAATTACTCATTGTTCTCTTGTCACTTACAAGTTTCAACTCTCTCCTGTGGTTTTAAGCTCAGCAGTTTTTGCTAACCTGTCAGTCTACAAACAAAGAGGACGTTTGGATACCTGTTATTGTGCCCTTTCCTGAGTGCACTTGTGGGTTTTTTTTAAAGCCCCATTAGTAACATTTGTAAGACTTTGCATTCTTGGTCTCAGTCAGCAGAAAAAAGGCAGTTTGGTCTTTTTTTCTAAACTATCTTATGAAGTTGCAGAAAAAACTCATTGTTATAATGAGTTATCAAATTTCAATAAGCAACCTATAAAATATCAGTAAGTAAGCCCTTACTTACTTCCAATAATTTCTAATATTTAAAATAAACCAAAAATACTTAGGGGTGCTGCATGGTAAGTAATGAGCTACACTGATTAGAATCATGTAGTGGTTACTACAATATAGGTAAGAAGATAACTGATGTCAGACTTTTCCTAGAGAGGTAAGAAGCTGAAGACATTAATTTCTTTGAGAAACTTCTCTTTTTTTAACCTCTTTGTGTATGGGGATGGGAAGAAGTCTCCTGTTTCAGTAAAAATGGAGAGGAATTAAAACCTCAATAGCTGTTTCCAGGATTTTCATTGGATATTTAAATCAGGAAAATAGGGACTGGTTATGCCACGTGCTGGCACTTTGTAATCTTCTGGAACTGGTAACTGAAGAAAATGAGTTTTTTTCTTCTTTTACTGTTCAAAGATTGCCCTCAAAAACATTCCAGTGATGTTTACCTTTGATATTTCTGTTAAACACTACCAGAAATCCCCTGTGAAGTGGGAAGCAGCTACAGATGGCTGCAAACAGCTGCAGGTGTCTGGTAGTCAGCTCTTGACTTCTGATGAAGGTTTTTAGAACAGGAGTGAAATGTCACCTATATGCTGAAATACTTATGTGGTGAGTCCATAGGTTTAAGTGACTGCATTTTGTGAGTTTTTTTATTTAATAGAAGAATGAATATCTTATGGCTTTGAGCTTCAGGAAAGTGTAGTGTTTTATTCTTTGTTGCTTTTGCGTTAATCTTCTGATAAACCAGAGCTGTTACTGGTGTGGGGTAAAACAGATTTCATTTGTGGATCTTAGATACGGGTGATGGTGGCAGCAGCTTTGTCCTTTCATTTTACTCCTTGTCAAGAGCCTCATGAACTGGTTAGAGAAACATTTTGCTCTTGGACAGAGGTCTGGCTCCTAGGTATTTTTTGTAGGGCTTTTTTAACCATTGCCAAGATCTGGAAGGCTGCTTGATCAGTGATATTAAAATAATGTCAGAAGTAAATAAATGAACTTGCAGCTGCTTAGTAGGTTTAGAAATTAGGGAGGACAAGAAAGAGGCTATAAATTTTGTGTGGTCTGTTTGGTCCTTCATCATTCCCACAGATAAAAGAAGTATGCCAGCTTTTCATTTGGTTGATAGCCATGTCATTTGGTGTGTGTGGTCAGACTGGGGAGAAAGCAGCGTGAAAGCACAGAGACTAGCCTTTAAAGCAGCAGTTTGCCACTTCAGGTAATTCTCAAGGTAATCTCTGTGCTGCTGAATCTGGATCCCCCCGATAAATGGTGTATTTATTTTACATATGGGCAAAATGCATAAGTGAACAATAAATGACAGCTTTCTTACTTAAATGGCAACAATTCTGATATCGATGTAGAGCACGGGACACCTTGCTGTCCTGGCACAGGCAGCTGCTGGCCCAGTGGCCCCGTCCCCAGCTGGTGAGCAGGCAGTAAAGTGCTGCTGAGCGTGAAGGAATGTCTCTGCTGGGATGGCTCCACTGGTCAGCAGCTTTTATCCTCCCCACAAAACCCTCAGGTAAGTTTGTAAAAGATTAAAAGGAGAAGCAGCACCGTGCTGCACACAAATTTGCTTTCTTGTCAGTGAAATATGTTGTCTCCACCTGACTGACCGTGGTACTTTTGTTCTTTTTCTGAGATGCTATTATTCTTATAACTTATGCCTGCTTTGATTTTTTTTCCTTTTTCTGATGATGGCATGCCTAAGATCTTGCCAATGTGAGGTACATAGTGCCTCATTCTTATAGTTTTTATAAAATTTGATATGGGCTTTTCTCAACAAATAATTGGTATTCTTGTTTTTCTTCTATCTCCTACAAGCCGCACTAATATTTTGCATCTCCCCTGGGATTCCAGTGTCATAATATTCAAGTTGGTGGTTGGGTTTTTTTTGTTTGTTTGTTTTTCGTTTTTTTTGGAAGAGACAAGTAAATCTCCCTCATTTGCCTTGCAAAGTATTCCTTATTTTATAAATATTTAACGTGCTAATGTTCATCAACAGTCATTAATTCTGCCATACAAACTTATTCATTAGTATTTTCTATTTTCGATGTGTACATCTGTTCTATGCCTGGGGAGATGAGCTGGTCTAAACCCAAATTATTTTCCAGTGGAGGAAACCCTGGGACTGAGAGTGAAACTCAGGTTCTTCCCAGTGCTTAAGTGTGTAAATAAACACTGTGTCTCACAGCAGCCTTCACAGTAAATAGCAAGGCCAACAGAAATACACATCTGTTTACAAAAGGGATATTTTTTCTTTGTTTTGTATGCAGCACATCTAGAGGAGGAATGCAAAATTGGTTCACGGTATGAAATGAAATGTTTTCACTATGTAAGTTATTTGTTCTTTTGCTTCACGTGAAAACACTTTGAAAGAGGGTGTAATAAAGTAGTGCCTAAGGCAAATCTAACTCACTGATTATCTCTCTACTGCCTCTATTTTTGCTCATCTATTGCTTAATGCATTAATACCATACTTACTACACTGGCTTTTTAATATTCTAACAAATTATAGGTTGGTACATGCTACAATGATTTGACACTTTCAACTCTGGCACACTGTGACCACAGAATGGTTTGGGTTGAAAGGTACCTTAAGGATCATCCAGTTCCAGCTGCCCTGCCATGGGCAGGGACACCTTCCCCTAAACCAGGTTGCTCATAGTCCTGTCCAACCTTGCCCTGATTATTAGATCAGATAACCATTATATCAGATATCATTGTACCATATGACTATTATATCAGACAGTGGATTAGGGAAGAATATTTTGCTTTAGGAAAAATAATTCTTCACTATAAATTCTACTGTCTGCTACGGAGACATTAGAATGGAAAAAATTATATGTAAAGTATATGTAAAAATAACACAGAATATGGAGAATAATATTTTTTCTTTACAAATTCTAATGTATGTTAAATTCACATCTTAATATTTCACATGTTGCTACACATCCATTCATAAAGCCATTTACAATGAGTTCTTTACAAATTATTTTCGTATCTGAAGGACATAAAGCACATTCTTGGGTCACATGCACATATTTAGGACACAGGCTTGGCTTTAGTAGTCTTAGGTAATTGTCAAAGTATACTAGACCTCTCCACCAAAGGCACTAGTAAACACTGCTTTCCGCAAATACTTTCCTGATCACCTACATAATTACTATGTCTTGTAAAAGACATGGGTGTGTATATATATTTATATATATACACATCCATTTAGGTGCATCTGTTGCTCTAAGCTCTTTTTCTTTTGTAAAATATGTAAATCTTTTCTGACAAGGTTCATAAACTTCATTAAAAAATCAAGTAGACTGTACCTAATCAGATTTTACCCACTTTTTCCCAAAAGTAACAGATGGATTTTTGCTCTGTGCATCTTCTTCCTACATCTGTGTCTGTTTTTGATTATGAACAGTTGAATATAGCAATAGTGTCATGCCAGTTATTGTCATAATGAAAAATAAGAAACAATATAGAAATATTTCCCTCACAATATAAACTATGTTTTCAGTGCTAGCAAAGGGAACATAATCAAAACTTTCAGGTTATTTGCAGTTTCTTGTAATTAAATGTGAACTCTAGCTGGTCTCCAAGTTGCAGGGAGCAACTGAGGGATCTGGAGTTGTTCACCTTGGAGTAAAGGAGGGTCAGAGGAGACCTTTTTTCTTTCTACAAATACCTGAAAGGAGGGTGCAGCCAGGTGTGGGTCAGCCTCTTCTCCCAAGTGACTAGAGGATGAGTTCAATAGGACAAGAGGAAATGGCTTTGAGTTTCACCAGAGAAGGTTCAGGTTGGACATCAGGAAGACTTTCTTTACAGGAAGGGTTCTTAAGAATTGGAACATACTGCACACAGGGAGCTGATGGAGTCACCATCCATGGAGGTGCTCAAGAAACACCTGGATGTGGCACTCAGTGCCATGGCCTAATTGAAAAGGTGGTGACCAGTCCAAGGCTGGGCTTGATAGTCTCAGAGGTCTTTTGTTATCTTAATCCTTCTGTGATTTTTGCAGCCTCAGGTTGTGGGCACAGTGCTAAGGAGGGAGCATGCACTTGTGGGTTCACAGCTGGCTGGTGTTGTGCTGTTCCCAATTATGAGTGACTTATTTCAAAGGCTATGCAGACATTTTTAGGGTAGCACTCCGCTAATCATCAGAAGTGTTGGATCCATTGAGAAACTACTGGTGAAGGATCTGGACCTGTCATTCACACTGTCAAATTAGAACACTTCTGATTGAAGATCTTTATTCTGCAGAGGAAATACAGCAAACACAATGGTCTGTCCTGGTCTATCTGAAAAAGAGAACCTTTCTCTCTTTGCCTGGTGCCTGGTGGATGGGGCAGCTGAGGCAGTGTGAGGGTTGCCTTGTGTCCTGTAGCCAGGACTTCCAGCCTCCAACTTCCCAGTCTCAAACTCTTCTCATTTGCCAGTCCTCTCTGAGTTATTGGAGTTGGCTTTGATGTTTGCATGCAGATTCATACTCCTTGCAAAATGGCAGCCTTTCCCCTTGTGTGGAAAGTTTAACCTAGCCATTTACTTTTAGGAGCATAAGTGTTTACGTGCTTTTTGCCCCACTGAAAGCCATGGACATCTCATTGGCAGTGGGATGTGGTGATACCCTGTGCCCAATTACTGGAAAACATGCTCCTCCTCTTGCTTGCTTTTGTAAGGCAGCACTCAGCTTTCTCTCAGCCAGCAGTTCTCTCATTGACAAGAGCCTGGGACTAAGGTACTGGGGTAAGGAAGAATAATTGTGGAGGTTGCTGACATTTGGAATTGAGAAAAGAGCTTTCCAATGCATTAGAAAATACAGAATGATATAGAACTCTAGGATGTACCATATACAGAAGTGCTAGAGTCTCCTATGCTTATGTGCTTATGTAAAGAGCTGTTTTCTAAACATTACCTTTTTTTTTCCTCATTATTAATGTAACCAGGAAGACTAGTTTGATTTTTTTTTATTTTTTTTTTTCATAAGTGGGCTAGTGGTGGACTTCTTGGAAAAGCCAGACTCTTATTAAAAAAAAAAGGAAAAGTGAAACGGTGATCACATGAAATAGGTATGCTCTTTCAGGCAAGTGGTGCATTTTTTTTCTGCACCTACAAATTGCTGAAGAGTAATGCTCACCCAGATCGATCTTTTCCTGTTTAGAAAAAAGCTTTCAGAAAAGTGGGTGACAGCTTGATCTGAGAAGATATTTTAAAGCTGATTAAATTGAAATGTATCATGAATATTTTTTTATTGCTTTTCTTTTATAATTGAAGTTGTTTTGTAACTGATCTAGGTTGCATAAAATTTAAAGTACATACAAAGTTTATCCTATTTTTTCCTTTTCTTGCAGACAAAGCTTATTTATGTGTACATTTAAGAAAAGCAATACAAGTGACTTAATGCCCAGTGGGGGGTGGCAAATGACTCATGACATTAAATTAACAGATGAGGAATATCAGGCAGGTCATGACCAAACACTGACAAATGCAGAACCAGGTTAGAGTCGAAAGACTTTTGTATAGTTTTGGCTTTTATGCACGTGTAGCTTTAGATCAATCAGTTAACAATTGCTCTTCTGCTTGATTATCAAGCAGAAAGTGAAAATATATGCAGCAGCATCTGTACTGCTTCACCTGGTAAGTCAACAATTTGATTAAATTGTTTAATGCCTTTGTGCTTCTCAGCTTCTCAAAGTCATCTGTTAGTGATTTGGTGATCAGATTTCTCTTGAAGACATACATAAAAGCAGAGAGGACCCTGGAGATGCTCTTGCATCTTGGGCTGTACATTTGCCTGTGCCTGTACGTGCCCATGTTTAATATGCATGACATATTTGAGCTGGTAGTGTCCAGTCTGCCAGCACGGCCACTGATAGCTGTGAGGCTGGAGCTGTGTGGGGCCACACCAGGAAAACAGCAGTCCTCTCTGCTCAGTACAGGAGATAATAAGGCTTGACTCAGACAAGAATTCTGGGTTTGTAGATGAAAAGGGATCTGCTCCTTGCCAGGACTTAGAAGAAGTGATGACTTAGCTATGACAGTCCAAGCCAGATGTTAAATTTATTGTCTAAAACAAAAAAAGAGGTCTCAGTGATATGCCTGGGAGCAAGAAGTCATCTGAGCTATGCTGACCTCAAGCTGACTTTGTCTCTGTGAAGAGGAAACAAAAAAGAAACCAACTTCCTAGAAACTATTCTCCTGTCTTGCTGAAGGATTCATGACTTGAGTGAGCAAATCTAGATTAAGGCAGAAGAACTTGGAGCATCAGCTTTGAGCCTTAAACTCAGAAGATTATCAGAATTTTTGAAAATTAATCTGTAGCCCTCTTAGTTACTTCTGTGCAGAAACTGGCATCCCCTCTTCCTATCTTCATAATAAGTCTGGCATATCTTCCTGCCAGTACAGTATCCTGGCATATATTAAGGGTCAATGAGTCTTTGCATTGGATTCTTCTTGGTAATAATAGTGATTTATTTATTTTTCACTCAAAGATTTCCTGGTATTGAAATATTCATTCAAACATCTCTGATTTAGCTTGATTTCCGAAGATCTCTTTCTACCCTGCAGAGGTTTGGAATGGTCCCCAGGACATCAATGGGTTAGTGACGCTGCCTCCTATAAAGAGTATGTTTTCACAGATGTTATGTATCCAGCATTGCTGGACTACTGAAACACTGTTTTTACTTTTTAATGCCTGAGACAACCATCTAATGCATGCAATGAATAAGACAAAGGTACAAAAAGAAAATGGTGGAAGATGACAAATGAGTCACAGAAGCTGCCCGTTGCAAATGAAGAGCTTTCAAAACTGTGGGGATAACCAGCAGACTTTGTAACTTGCATCATAAGCCACTACTGGTTTTATATGACATTTTTTGTGCTGAAGTGATTTGCTATGCACATTACAGATTAAATGTGACACACCACAAAATTTGGAGCTCGTGTGTAACCCGGCTCCCAAGCGAAGGCTTGCTGTCAAGCAGCCCCAGCTTGCCCTGCATGCTTTCCATCCACAGCAATCATTTCAAGTTGGCTGTTTGCAAACGGAATAAACAAAATATAATGTCAGAAAATGCTTTTGTTGTTGAAAGCAGATATTGTGGTGTGCTAGAAAACAGACTAAATCAAGCCATTCTGGGGCACGAGACTGTGCTGTATGACAAACTAGAATCAAAATAAATGTGTTCTGTCACCCCAAGGACAAAGTCACAATGCCGCTGGTATGGACTGCAGGCTTGGGTAGCATATCAGTACAGGCATTAAAAACGTGCCATATAAAAATGATTTTTTTGTTCTTGGTGGGCAGCTAGGTTGTTCAAACCTTTTTTTTGCCTGTGCTTACTAGTTGTTGAGCCTTACAATTAGTAATTTACAATTTACCAACATTGTCAGTTTTCTATCCAGATAAATGAGAGATGATTTTTGATGTTTTTTTTTTTTTTTTTGTAAAATGCTACATTTCAAGTGCAGACTAATAGGCTTCTTTTCCACAAAAGAACTTTTGTAAAAGAAAGCATGCTGTCTGTTTTGCAGTGAACATGGTGTCTCAGAATTCAGAAAATGCATGCTTATGTGACAGAGAATAGGCAATGTCCTCGTGTCCACTTTGCATATCTTGTAAGAAAGAGAAGTCATTTATCATGAACCAGTTTCTGGGCCTTTTGCTGGCTTGATTTCAGCATGGTAAATGTTTATGAAGACAACTTTTCTTCCATCAGGGAAAACCCTTCTAAGTGTTTCCGTGTATCTAAAGGAGTAGGATAGAAATCTTCAGCAGGTTCACAGAAAAAAAGAGTTAGGTTTTCCCTGTGCATTTCAGATTTTCTAGTGATTTTTTAAACTCAGAAATCAGAAGATATGAACCCAGTATCTGGATACACTTTTGGTTAAATTGGGAGCCTTTTCACCAATAGTTATTTAGAACATTACGTTCTGAACTTTAATTTTAGAGTTTTTTGTTTTCTGCATACTGTGATGTAAAAGCTAATTCTATAACTTGTATTATACCTATCAAAAGTTTTGTAGTAACTGCTCAAGAGAATTGATGTGTGGAAGTAATGAAGGAAATGTAGAGTTACTGGAGAACATGAAAGAGAGAAAGACTTTGTGTGTGAATTTTTAATATCCTATACAGTTCAGCTCATTTCCTATATGTGAGTCTTTTTGAAAATGTCACCTTAACATGACACTACATTTTTAAAATATGTATTTTAAGCCTGTCTCAGCTGCCAGTATTCAGCCCTTATGAAATTGTTCATTCCTTATACATTGAAACTCTTTCAGTGATTATTTTAGCCGTGAGTCTCCTGCAGCACACTCAGGAGTGGAACCTTACAGATGCAGCAGCAAGGGCTGTGCAGGAAAAAAGAACATTTTGCTGTGGTGTCTGACGGTGGGAGACAAGGAGGTTCATCTCCAGCTTTGACTGGGGAAGAGGTGCTGGAGCAGCAAAGCTCAGAGGTACCCTCCTAAGGCACTGAAACTTTTAGAAAGCAGTGTGTGCACGGCGGCAATGGCCAAGCCCAGCTGGTTTGCTCCATGGCTGCCTACGTGGATTTGCAGCTGATGGCAGGATAGGCTGGCAGAACATTTTCAGTTAGTGTAACAAGGATGCTCCCTCTTCTTTTCACCAAGGTGATGAACCTCCTTCTGCTCTCTGGGTGGGGAACTTTACTGTGCAGCCACCTCTGTGCTCTCTGACCTGGACCAGCCTGTTGCCAAGGTCTGGATGGTGGCAGAAGCTGGAAAGGTGTTTCCTGCTGCCAGGAGCATAGACAGCACAGGTGTGGGCAGGAGGAACGCTCTCTGTGTCTGAGGTACAGCAGGCATAGCTTGGTAATAGAGAAAGGTCCTACTTTGCACAGGGAGTGCAGGATACTCCTTCTAATGAGAAGGTAATTGGCACTGTGTGTTTTCTTTGTAGATGGGGAAAATCTGATATTTTTGTCATTGTTATCCAGTCTGAACATCATGATTGAAAAATGTCAAGGCTCCAGTTGTCCATTTACGCTAGTGCTACAACTGATGCTCCTGTGTCAGGGCATGAGGGGGTCAGCAACAGTGGATGTCTTTAGGGGGAAAACTAGTTCATAGAAGAATATATAGGTCAGATATATTAGAATTTTGTCTTCTGAAAGTTTACATTTTGTGGATTCTTGTGCCAGTCTGCAAATACATTTCTCCATTTATATTAAGAATTGCTTAGGGTTTGTTGTTTTAGGCAACATGTGTAAACAAGAAGTGTTCAGAGCACTGAAGCAGCTAGTGTAACAAAAAAGAGGTTGTAAAACAAGTACATCTGGATAAAGGGGGGAAAAAAAATCAATGGGTGTGTTTGGGGGGGGGTCCCTTTAGCTACAAATATATACTGTCTTGTATAATATAGTTCTCTTCACATGAAGCACTATTCACATTATGAATAGCCTTTTCAGAAAAAATATGGCTTCCTGGCATGAGCATCGAGAATTGCTATGGCTGTCAGCATCTGTTCTTTTATTCTCAGAACAATTTTTCCATCTAACATTAGAGGCCAAAAGGATTTTTAACTATGGTGTAGCATTACATTGTAATTTTCCTACTACAGTCAGTCTGGCAATAAAACTTCTTTCAATGAGAAAACGAAGAAAGTAAGGTTGTTTGTATGAATCCAATGCAACAAACCTCTTCCTCCACAACACTGTTAGCAGAGAAAGCACTCATTTTGTAGAATGACACACAGATTTTATGTAAATAAGGGGCAGTTCCTTCAAAACAGATGTTTAATACTTAATGAAACTATTTTCATTTATCACCCAGAAAAATTATATTTTATTCTAAATAATTGCCTGATTGTGATTGACTTTTAAAATGCAGAAGTCTATGAGCAACATTTAAAAGAAAAAGCCCTCTTTGTGTGAGCTTTTTAAACAAGTGCATACATCATTTGTGCTTTGTTTCTAGCGCAGTCTCTGCCAGCAACTGTGTGAGCTTCACCAAGGAAGCATCACTGGGGTCTTTGGAAGCTATTCTGGCCAGCTCTGATCCTCTGTAAAGAGGTGGTGTCTGGTTGTAACACCCCATGCAGGAGGCAGATTTTGAAGCTGAAGCTAGCACAGCCCTGAGCAATAAGGTCCAGGATCTATTTTTACTAATTCGCTAGGATGACCAACAGCAAGGAGGGGAAAACCTGCAGAGTGTATCCAGTGCTATTGGCTGAGGTGAGTGTCCAAATTGAGAGGCACTTTTCCTTCCTCCCCAGTGGTGGGAGGCTGGATCTGCCTCTTGTGCTCCTTGTGAGGCAGGTGAGATGCAGAGGCTGAGATGGCAGTGAGTGGATGTGCTCTATCCCAGGTAGCGCTTTTGCTGCTGCAAGGAATCTCTGCCGCTGGTTGTTGGCAGGAGCCTCTTGCCCTCCTTTTGGTCTGGTGTGGATTACACCTGCCTCCAGCTTTGTCTCCAAATCATAGATATTTCTGGTGTCTGTCGCCAAGGCATCCTAGCAACTGCGACAAAAATAAAGGTGGGTGAGTGCAAAGCTTTTGCTAGAAAGTGGAAGAATTCAGAGATGTTATAAAGCCTTGTTCACTGTAACACTCTCCATCAGCTGAAATTGCTGATATTCCAGCAAGCCACAGGCACAGAGCTGCCACTGCCCCAGCAGAGAGGAAGGACGTTGAAATAACCACCCACAACCTGATGGGAAAGGTAAATTTATATTGTTTTATTAACCAAACTGCATTTTCACAGCAGAATATTTAGTGACATTGATGGCAGTTCAAAAGACCCTAACAGTTTAAATGTTTCATTGATTTATTATTATTGATATAATTTAAACATTTATTAGCAGAACAAGTAGATTTTCAGCCTTTCATAGTGGTTGCCTTGTGTACTTTTCTTTAGTCCCAGCTTACTGGGTGATGTGTTAAACTGACATATAATGGCATTTTAGGTAGCAGCATTTGATCAGTCTGCCTCTAACTGCTGTTGCTCTGCATATACTTTCTGTTTTAAAGAATGGTAATCCTTCATATTACACAATCCTCTTTTGGAAAAATAATCCTGGTGTTATATAAGTGATAAGTAATGTGTCCTTAATATATTATCGTGGGTGGGAACGTTTCATCACGAATACTTTTATCTGCATAACTATCAGTGAAAATGAGGGGGAATAACATAAAAATAAGAGTCACACAATGTCATTAGGCAGCCAGTGGTTCAATCAGGGTATGAGAGTCCTTTTCCAGACCACAAGTTTCATATACATTCAGATCCCCTTGCTAAATATTGCTGCATATTGCTGTGCCTCCCTTTCCATAAGCATGTTTTCATCAGAGTTCACATCTCTGCTGTGGAAGAATTTTCAATATAGTGTTCAGTAAGTTTAATTATTAAGAGGCAATATCTGTGATTAGATTGTGCCCATTTCCAAATCTGGAACTGTTCTTGAAACAACTTCTTGCTTTTTCTTATGCTTTCAGGATGCTAGGATGTACTAACTCTGGATAACACCATCTGTGCACATAGAAGATATTTGAATGCATGATAGAACAACCTCAACAAATCCTTAAAGGAGTATTTTGGGGTTTTTTATCTTGTAAATCAAAGTGTCAGAATGATGCTCTTCCACATATTAAGGCACCGAGAATTTATAAAAGCTTGAAAACCTGCTTAAAAAAAAGAAATATGCAGTAGAAGAATTGTATCTTATTCTGTGCTAATCATCCTTCTTGACTATCCCTTGTCTTTGATTATTGCGCTGTGTTCTTGCACACACAAACGGTCCCAAGTAGGAAATCCTTTATTTAAACAAATGCTGTGTTGTACGTTTGTCTTTTGGATTAGAAAAAGAAGATTATTTTCTTTTCATTAGGGAAAATTGTCTTTGTAAGAATTAGGAAGTCATTATCATCTCATAAAAAGTCATATCTGATTTTTCACTCTGATGTGAAATGTCTTTACTAGAGTGATGATTCCACACCAAAATAATAAATATGTGCAGGATGTCATGCTATGTCATGGTGTCAGGCTGTTAGCTTCAATTAACAGCAGCAAGTGGAGAAGCAGTCATCATTTCTGTCCTCACTGAACATAGAACAGGTCTGGAAACTCTTGGGTTATATTTTTCATTGTTAGAAAATGGAGGATATGAACAAAACGACCTATTGGACCATAATAGAAAGTCCAAATTTGAAAGTTTTTGCGTGCTCAACGTTAACATTGCTTTTTCTTTTTCAAATGTCTGCCTTTGGTTAAAGAACAAGGACTGAAAGGAGAGATGCAGTTCATGCAGCTGACCAAGTTGTACAGTCAAGCTATCCAAATGTCTTCTCTAATCTAATTATGATATATTGTTGGGAGACTAATTGAAGACCCTAGGAAAGCTCATCTGCAAACCTTGCTTGGTGCCAGTCCTTGGATAGTATCATAATCCTGCTTGCAGGATCCAAGTTATGCACTTCTCTGCTAAGTCATGTCTGGGATGCCATTCTTCCTATGTTCCTCTCATTTCCCTTTCCATCCCAGAGCAGCAGGAATCCCCACCTGCTCCTGGCTCTCACTGGTAGTAGAAAGGGTCCAGCTTCCATCTCCCACCAGGAAGGACCAGGACACAGCAGCTGTAACCCACAAAGTCCTTCACAAGTCTGCAAACAGAGCTCTGGGGCACAGAGATCCTTACAGCCAGCAGCTGCCAGGGTGTACTTTGGAGATTGGGGGGCTTCTGTGGATTTTATTTGGAGTTGGTGGTTCCAAAACCTGCTGACTGCCCAGTCTTGGAAATGTCTCTGTTCTGGTGATGATAAGATCTCATAGGTCTGAAGATTTCTGTAATATGTGGTCTTACAGTCTCTTTGTAGATCAGGTGAACAGGCTCTGGCTTTAGAAATTTGTCTGTCTGGAACGCCTCATGGAAGGAAAAAATCTTAAGATCTCAGTAGCTTGAGAACACACAGGAAAAAGCTTTCTCTGACGAGGAAAGGGAAATCCTTTGTGGACCAGAATGATTTGGTGTGGTTGCACACACTCATGTGTCGGGCCAATAAACCTGCTCTGAACTTTTCTTTAGATCTGACATTCCACACAGATACTTTAATGAGTTTGTCTGGCTCTTTTTGAGTTTGCTTTGATCAGATTTGTATTATTTTATCAATGTCTTGCCTCCCATCTACTAGACTAGTCTTTATTTTTAATACATAGAATAGTTTATTACAGCTTGAACAGCTGCCACTTAGAGAAAACATCTTCCTGTCAGAAGCAGCGCAAGGTCTTTACATGCTTTGCCATGAGAAGGCTGTGCCTGGTGGGGGGTTCTGTCACTGAGAGAACTGACAATATTCCACACCCTGGGATCATAATGTCAGGTTAACGTGACTGTCTTTTGCTGGTGGCTGTCTGTCATACTGAATACGTGAAGGCCTCCTCTTCCCCGTCAGCCATTCAGCTAAAGGAGTACAGGCCAAAGCGATGGATCCTCTCTGCAGTTGCCCTTGGCTCTGGATAAAGTGGCCTGTCAAACGTTCATCCTTGCTGATTTTGACCTGCAGCTGGACATTGCCAAGAGGCAGCCTACAAACTGTACCAAATACCTGCAGGTGCCCTTTCCAAACCCCTGTACTTCCAGGGCACAACGTGCTGTTCTTGTTCATAATTTCTCAGCTTGGTGCACAGCCTCGTGTTCTGGGACACTGTGTTGGGAGCAGCATGCTGAGAGTATAGCTCCTCACAAAAAGCTGTGAGGATCATCCAAACTTGTCCTACAAATTGGAACAGATTTTTCCATTTAAGTGCAAGAGGTTCAGGTGCCTCCATTGCTTCTCCTGTGGTGTGTTGACCCTGGCTGGACACTGGACATTTGGTTCCCACAAAAACTGCTCTGTAACTCCCCTCCTCATATGGACAGGGGAGAGAAAATGTAACAAAAGTCTTGTGGGTCAAGAAAAGGGCAGGGAGAGATCACTCACCAATGACTGTCATGGACAAAACAGACCTTGACTTTGTGAAAATTAATTCAATGTATTTCCAACCAAATCTGAGTAGGATAGTGAGAAAATGAAAACTAAATGTTAAAACACCTTCCTCTCAGCCCTGCATTCTTCTGGGGCTTAATTTCTCTCTTCTCCTGAATTCTCTACCCCATTCCGTCCAGAGGGCACAGAGGGACATGGAATGGGGCCTCAGGTTAGTTCATCAGTTCATCACTTGTTCACTCTGCCACCTGTGCATTCCTTTGTCTTCAGGAATAGGACTCTTCACTCTCATCTCAAATTCCTGGTGCCCCACACTGGGTGCCTAAAAGGACTGTGGTGGGTTGACCTTGGCTGGTTGCCATGTGCCTACCAAACAGCACAAGGGAAAGGAGAAAGTAAGATGGAAAAAAATCTCATGGACAGTTTAATAAAGCAAAGGCCATGTGTGAAAGCAAAGGAAAACAAGAGACTTATTCCCTACTTCCCATCAGCAGGAGATGTTCAGACACTTCCCAGGATGCAGGACTTCAGTATATGTAGTGGTTGCTCCAAAAGGCAAACTATTTTGTAAATAACAAATTCCTCCAGTGCCTTAGCTTTTACACCTGAGCAGACATCATTTGGTATGGAATGTCCCTCGAGTCAGCTGGGGTCAGCCATGTACCCTTGTGGCTAAGGAGTCCAGGAGAGCATGATATGCCATGCCAGCTGTGTACTGGGAAGTCATTGCTGGGGCTAGATAGGCAGTGAGCTGACCAAAACACTAGGCAGAGAGCAATCTCCTCTTGAGAAGTACTGCTTTTGCTAGTCTGGATAGGAAATTTGTATTACTCAAACTTCGAACTTTGTATATATTGAATTTGTATTACTTGAACTTTCATAGCATCTTCTTCAAAGTCGTTGCTATCAATTCTGTTGTTTCAGTTAAGTTGTCAGGCAGTCCTGGGAGTTAAGTAATTAAATTGCATATTGTTGTTCAGGTAAACTTCAGTAAGATTAGTGTTCTTTAATGTATCTTTCTGTTTGGGAGACTTTTAGAACTGAAAGGCTGAAGTCAAAAGGCTGAGTTCTCTTCTTCTTGGGGAAGATTTCTTATGTTGGAGGATTGCATCCAAGACCTGTTGTACCTTTGAGCATCTTGTGGGGGGTTTCACTCTCCATCTGCTGTGCTGTCATTCTTTGAGGGTAGAACAGACCATTTAGGACTTGCTTTGTGAAGTTCCAAAATGTATTTGTTTTTAGGGTGTTCCTAAGACTGACTCTTTAAATAAAAGCCAGTGCACATCTTGAAGAATACAGCAGTTAAATTTTAAGTGTCAAAAAAGACACATCCGGACATGGAGTTTATTTCTGTCCAGGCTCTGTGTGAAGTGCTAATTGGGACATTAGCAGTTGAAGACAATGAGGTACCAGCTCTACTGTTCCAGGTAGAATAGTTAGTAAAATTTTGACTTAGAAACAGCTATTTGTTTTGTCTTTCAAACACAAAAAAAAAAAATGTGGAGGTTTTCTGCTTTTTGGAAAGAAAAAGTCAGGTGAAATGTGGAAAAAAATCACCCAGTTCACACTCTTTTAGAGGGCAGCCATGCAGGTAATAGATTTGGCATTAGGTACAGCTGGGAGGTGAAAATGAAAGACTGGAGTCAGCTCTACTTGCATAGAATGAAGGAGTTTTTGTCTTGTATTTTCATCAGCACTGATAAAAATTATGAAAGCTTAGAACAGGTAAATAGTATCAACTCAATTAGCTAAAAAAAGATATTTTTACCTGTAATTTGTAGTAAACATGAGAATGCATCTTTTTTCTAGCCAATAAGCATGGAACAATTATTGCATTAAAGATAGAAGGTTTATCTTTTTATGCTGCAGGTTCCTTCTCCAATTACATTTGCTTAACATAATTTAATAGACAACAAGTTAGTATTTGCACATGAAAACATTTAGGATGTAGGAAGCATTTATTTAATACTTTGTCCTCCATTAAAGGCTTTTCTAAGCTTTTATATTTCTTAGGATCTAAATATGTTTTAATTAAACCTCTTGTGGAATCCTTCCCACATCTATTTGTCAGGATATTTTTAACGATTTTACAAGCTATTAGAAATACAACTTGCATTGATACAAAGTTCTCCTGGTTGCCCGGCATGCAGAGGGGAAGACAGTGGTGCTCCCACTAGGTGGGGCAGCATCCTGCCATGTTTTTAAGAACTAGCACATTCATGTTTTCTTCTGTGAGAAAGGACAATTTTCCAAAAGCCCGAGGGAAGCTGTTGAGAGCCAACCCATCTGGAGCAGACTAACTTAGGAGATACCACTTCTTATGGCTCCCCTTGGATTATTATCCCAGCAGTTGACACAAGAGCCTGTTCTTGGGAAGTGTTGACTTTTTCTTGCCTTGAGGTTGATGGGATCAGTGCCTGCAGAGCTGGAAGCATTGGAGCACCCCTGTGATATGGCCCAGCTGACTGCCTGCACTCCATCAGTTCTCTGCTGGAAGGGAGGTGGGGCAGCAGCCTGTGGGATGAGCAGGGAGTTTAGGACTGCCACTCAGAACAGGATTTAAGTGGAGTGGTAGTCCAGGCTTTGTGTGTTTGGGAATATTTAGTGCTGAAATGTTTAAAAAAATTTAGTCTGGAAATAGTTACAAGTGACCTTTGCTTCTGCTTGTACATGGGATTTTCCTCATACTTCTGAAACTGCTTTTGGAACAGCAGCTCTGCCTTTGACCAGGTCTGTTAGTGCCTGAATGGAAATGATGTGTCCCCTTGCTGTTGAGTTACCCTTATGTGCAGATGCTGTTGATGCAGGGTACTGTTCTGAACTTGCATTGCACCGAGTGCCCTGGCAGGAGTAATGAACCAGAACCACAGTTCTGGCTTTTGAGCTACACTAACATTACACTATCCTAAAAGTGTAATGGATATAGAGAACACTAGGATGTGCTGTGGGAAGATTCAGACCTATGTGGCATGCGTCATTTTTCCTCTCTGTACATTTCTCCTTTTCTGGATCTTTCTTTAAGATGTCTCCATTGACTGTCAACAGATGTGTATGAAGGAGTTTGTTGCCTCTTTTCTACAGGAAATGTGGTGATTCAAGGATGCAAAGGCTTATGCAGATTATAGTGTAATTGGTTCTGAAGGTTGTCTGGACTTTGCCTTGTCACAATGCTTGCCCAGTTTCTCATCCATAAGTTGAACTTTAAGGTTCCTTCAATGTCAGATTCTTACTCTTCTAAGAGTTCCTGTTTCAAAACTGTTCATAATTCAGAGTACTCTGTCAGCACTTCTGGGAATAAATTTGGTTTTTTTCTTTAAAGCCAGTGACAATATTTTTTTCTTTTGCCTTTAAAAGCTGTAATTAAATCTTTCACTTAAAAGCCATTTATTCATGATTTTTCTAGTTTATTATCTAATGTTTTTTAATGATATATATCAGCCTATGAAGGGCAAGAGAGTGACAAAAACACTGAATTATTTTTAAACAAATCCTCATTAGGAAAATAAATAATAGGGATGATTCTTTATGTAGTGATGGTTCTGCATGTGGTATTAGGAAAACGGGAATGACTTTGAGAGTAGGCTTAGATTGGATATGGGGGAGAAATTACTGTGAGGGTGGTGAGGTGGAACAGGTTGCCCAGAGAAGCTGTGGGTTCCTCATCCCTGTTCAAGGCCAGGTCGAACAAGGTTTTGAACAACTTTGTCTAAAGGAAGGTGTCCCTGCCCAGAGAAAAAAAAGGGTTTGAAGGTGACAGCATTTCAAAATTACTTAAACCCCTTCCTTTAAAATCGCTCTTGTCTCTTTAGGATCTGAACTTTTTTGGGTGGGAGGATGATGGATTATTGACTTTCAATAAATAACTTTTAATAAATTATTATTCACTGTAAATTATTCCACAAACTACTATTAAAAGTGTAATGCAAGCCCAAATGGTTAACATTTAGCATGTTAATGATTTTCAGTTATGAAAAATAGTGACCGTAGATGGAAGAAAACCCAGAAACTGAGATTTGAGTGAAAAACATGAGATGGATGGAATATTGTGCAATACCGTACCAAGAAAAACACTAATTTAAATGTGTCCTAATTTTCCTGCTACTCTGTCATTTCAGGCTAGAATCTTTCTATTAGCATGACTGGGTCATTACTAAAGGTCTCTCTTACTTTAAAATTCTGGGAGCATAATGTTTTTTCTGGGAATAGTCATAAATGTCTGAGCAGCTCCCCATCTCCTCTCTCCCTCAAACTGCTTATATGTGGTCTAAATAAAATTCAGGTTCCACTAAAGACACTTTTTTTAATTTTGAAGATGGGGAGAGACATTCTTTGTATTTTCCTCTGGCAGGCAATATTTAGATATCAAAGAGAGTGAAGCACTTGAGCCTTTTTAAATTATTCAGGACTGCTATATATTTTACATGAGTAGATATTCTTGTATATCTTGATTAAGCATAAAAAACTGGTCTAATACAGTATGCATTTGCAGAATTCCAGATCCTAAGAAAGGAGTGGTGTGTAATATATATATATACACACACATTTATATAGGTTAGAAATTGCAATAAACTTTATTTATATGATGTAATTAATTGAGGGGGGACTGGAAACCATAAACATCAGCTAAGGTGTGTGAACAGGGCCAGGAGCTGGACTCGATGATCCCTTCCAACTCAGCATATTCTCTAATTCTGTATGACAATTTGTATGACTGTCTGCAGAGAATTATGATGTTCAGTGTAAAACTAGGAGAAGAAATAACTGTTGTCTATTTTAATTTTAAGAAGTTTATGGAAGTATCACTGTTTAACTCTATTTCAGCTTTTTTCCTCAAGGAAAACAGCTTGAGTGACACTTTCTGTCTCTTTCTGTCTTGTTGAGGAAAATTCACTTGGTTTTAATCTTTAGCAATTAAGTAAAAGTTACAATGAATGTTTAATCCTGGTGCATAAAAGCCTAGAATTCAAAGATATGAAATGTGATAACAGAAAACTAATATGATGAATTTATGTATCTGTTGATGGCATACAGATGCTCCACATATGTACTTGCTAGGCAACAGTAGGCATATTTATTATCAGACACTTCACTAATGCACACAGACTCATGACACTGTGGTAAATATGTTTGGAATTTTTGACCTGTAACAGGAATAGAAATATTTATTTAAAAAAAAAGAAAAAGAAGAGTACTGTAAAGAAAGGTCAGATTACTCCTCAAGACAGTTTTTTTGGGGGGGGAGTTTTTCTTTCTTTTTCCTTTTTAATCTTTGAGGGAAATTCAGTAGTTCTTTAGTGTGTAAAGACCTGATGTTTATTTTTCTCTTTTCTGAAAAACTCCCAGATCTGTTTTTTTACAAATTATCAATGTCAAAAAGGTATGTTTGTACAAATAAGCTCTTTCACATCATACTTCTGCAATAGATGTGGAAACCTGTGGCTAAAAGTTTTAGCCTCTCCACTTCCCCCAGAATATGGCTGAAGTATCATTATCTGCTAGGCTTACTAAAATCTGACTGTTATTACCACTCATCATGGGTACACTCTAATGTCTATCTCCAGAATAAAGCAGAATAAATAGGTGGCATCCCACTGCTATGAAAAAGAAGGGTTTCATTATGAATCATTCTCAAATCACCAAGTTAAATTTAGCGTCTTTGGATTTCATCAATGTCAGAAATTTAATCCTACTGGTGGAGTGGAAAATAGAATTGATTTGCATCTAAAAATATTCAGAGTAACCTTATTTACAAAGCAATCCAACTTGTGTAGATATACTTCTAAATGTGTGTGTGTGCCTGCTTATATACATCTAGAGCAGCTGCTACCTTATTTCCAGTATAAGCAGTAAAATAAATAACCTTTATATAGTTTACATATTTTGGTAATGAACCACAAGTGAACATAGAAAACACAGGTTACTGTCTTCGTTTATTTATTATGATTCCACAAAATATTTTTTGTTCTAGCATGGCTGCCTTTGTCCCATCACTGTGAAACATGGGATTAAGTCTCTGGAAATGGTGCCACTGCACATAAAACCACTGCTCATTTAACCTTTTTGCTATCCACTTGCAGCATTTTCCCTGTAATAAAGAAAAGCCAAAATTAAGTTATGTGAAACAAGTGCAGGTATTACTCCTTAGCAGAGTATTTCTTGTGAAAATATCACTGCCTTACTCTAGAATATATCATTTTCTTTCATAAACTAATCTTTTGGTGAGATGTGGTTCTCTCTCTGTATATATTTTAAAAGAAATATATTACAAGATGTGTGGTACAGTAGTTGTCCAGTTCAGGAAGCCTGAAATCCACACATTGCTGGCAGTCAATGAGAATCTGCATTACACCAGGAAAATATATTTCTCTGTGTTTTGTCAATACTTTGGATTTGGCAAAAACTGAGAAATGTGTGTTCCTTTCCCTGTACCTTCAGGGGAATAATCCTTCATCTCCTGCTATCCAAACACCAGCAAGAAAACATGCTGCTTTACCAGTCTTTGTTTCTGTCCACCTTGAATATTTCTTCACAAATTGATTTTATTGTTTCTGTGGAGAGAAAAAAAATATATCTCACCCAACCAACACAGTTGTAGCCAGCACAAAATCTGTGCACAGTCCAGAAAAGCAAAATGTTCTCACTAGGACATGCTGGAAGAAATCCTGGCTTTATATAAATTAGTGGGCGTTGTGCCACTTACTTCAGTTGGAGCAGGCTTTTTCTCAGCATGTGCCATTTAAAGAATACTGAAAAATTCGGACCAATTTTGGTGGACCAGATGGCTGTGTTTCAACCTCTGATGGTACAAAAGTAATTCATTTAGCTTTTTGGCACAAGGGCTGCATCTTTCCAAACTCAAAAATAATGTTTGGAATTAAAACTTGAACTATTATGATAAAATGAGAAAACTGAACTAATATACCAGCATAATGATGTTAAATTGGAAATTATTGTACGCTTCAGAAAAAAAAACAACAATTCATAGTGGCAGTCAGGTTTTCTTCCCTAGTACCTTTTTATTTGCAAATGATGGAAAAATCAAATCAGGAAATAGTATTTGCAACACTCATTAAAAAAAAATAATTAAAAATATGTGAATTGAAAATGATCCCAGTTGTTTGACTACAATTGATTTAGAAAATCAAATGTAGTACTGAAAAAACTCATAAGGACTTTAGGTCAGTATTGAGGAATGCTCAGAACACACCTAAACACTCTTTAAAGCATCTGACAGGTTTTAATTAGATTACCTTTTCAGCATTTATTTTTAATTTCATTGCTGAAGAAGGGCTGGTATTCTAATCTAATCTAATGTACAAGGGTTCATGATTTTAACTGTAATCTTCTTGTGAAAATAAGACACATGTCTAACACTTGTTTCAGATTCCTTGCCAAGTACCAGAAATATAACCTTAGGAAATGGCTGTGAAGCTGTCATTGAATTGTTCTTTCCCACAGGAAAAAAAAAAAAAAAAAAAAAAAGTAATTAATTTAATGCAATTCAACTTAATTAAATTAAATATTAAAAGTTTTTTTTTAGTGCTGGAGCACAGAGTGACTTATAAAGGTGATTTCCAGATGCCCAGGGAAAGAGCCCCTTCCCACTTCCATAGAGATGTGCTGTGGGGTGTCAGAAGTCAGCTTCTCTTCAGAGGCTCACTTCAGTATAATACTTAAAAGAGAAATTGGGTAGTTTCATCAAAAAAACTCGGCAGGACTATGCAGTAGTCTTCCTATTTAGGTTAGATTTCATACCTTTGATGTTGTTTTGTTAAAATGAATGTAAACATGTACTTTCTTTGTGCAAGGACAGACTAGCTTGAAAACAATGTAAAATGTGCCCTGTGCTCTGCTCAATTTGTAAAAATCATAAAGGAACTGAGCTGATAGCGAGGTACATCACTTAACTGGGGCATGCTTAATAAGAAAATCTGCTTAATTGGGCTATCTTCCAGAGAAGCTGTTTAGGTTAAGACTGAATGGAAATGACTGCTGCTTAAGAGGAACATTTTGAACAACGACAACAACAAAAAAAATCATCTAAATGAGGGTGCATTTGTCTAGGGACATTGTATAGCAATAATTAACTGGGTATTTAAATAGACATGAAATTTAGGTGCCTTTTTCTTAAATAGAAATAGACAAAGATTATGCCTTCATGTAATTCTGCCCTTACAGTTTGTGGGGTTATATAAAAGGCACCATAAACCAATCATGGCCAGCAACTAAATGAATCCTAAACATTCCCTGTTTGTTTTGTATTCCTGGTCTGCATTCATTTACTCACAAGGTTACACTCACAGATGATTTTAGACAAGTGACAATCATTGCATCTCTAAATGTGATGCTTTGATCCTTGTTATTATGCCCTAGAATGCCTCAGAGCTTTCATCCAGTTCTGCTCCAGTGGAGGCTTAGCAATTTGTTTCAGTAGCAACAAATATAAAATAATACATAGATGAGTGAACAAGTATCACTTCAAGTCTTGTCTTGGGCTTCTGTTCAGATCTGATACTTTTGATTCAAATTGGATACTTTCAGTCTGCATAAATCTGTCTCCTGAGATGTATTTTCTAAATGTGTCTTATAAATGCATCTGTCTTGGTGACAGGTTTCTTTCCAGCCTCTTGGGGTACTTGTGTTAAACTGTGCTGTATCTTCTGTGTTGAACATTGAGCATCTTTTGTGTGTTACAATTTTCCCAAAGCACTGATGTCTTTGAGCAGCAGCATATATCTGCATCTCCTGTTTGGGAATGTCATTCTGTGGGCCTCATCCTCACATTGGGACGCAGGATTTTGATGTCTTTCTTATCCTTAATATTTGATTTCATTCTCATCAAATATGGTACAGACTTCCAAAAATTAGAGGAGGGGCTGTCTATACATGTTAACTGACATGAGAGATTTCTTTAGGCAGGCAAACAAAGTGTGAACTGTGCCACAGCCGACCTGGGAAACACAGCACAGAGGTTCAGTGAAAGAGAGACTTGGCAGCAGCACTGATGTGCTGTGTTGGTATTGCCTAGAATGTGGTCCAGCTCTGCCACACTGAAGAATTATCACATGTATCCATGATGTCCTCTCAGATCTGGCTGCAAAAGTGATGTGATTAGAGACTGGATGTCTTTACTTGAAGGAAAGATTGATTTGTTGTATGAAATTTTAGCATGCTTTTTGGCTTTAATATTTTCATTCAAATAACAAACCCAAGGTTTTCTTGCTTTATAAAAGGAAAGTATTATTAAGAAGTAGTGGTAGAACTAAGTTTAGATGTTACTGCTTGTCCATATAAGTCTTACAGTGTGTTTTGGGTGCTTGCAACTGTGGCCAGGGAGAACCTGCAGCTGTTTGCCACTGATCCTACAGAAAGAAAGGAACACGTGGACTGTGTCTGTGCACAAAGTGGAAAGAAGCAGGCTGGAGGATTTGATGTCCTTTTGCTCTTCTGCTACTCAACAGCCGGATGTTTCTTGCACTTGCAGGAACCTAAGGCTCTTGAGGAAGTGGGGAGCAATGAGTGGGAGGACAGAGACTTTCATGTGCGAGTGCTTCCAGAGCTGTGGCCTTTCCAAATCCTCCCCTTTGGAGCTGGCTCCACAGGATAGCATCATTGTGTGAAGGCAGGATAGCAACAGCTGTGGAGGGTCATGTATTTTCCATAGACTGTCTTGAGAACCACATTTTAACTTATATTTCAATGTGAGAAATTAAGTGTCTTTTAAAATCATATTTAGCTGGGGTGTCTTTCTAAATGCGTCATGGTTCAAAAGGAAGTAGGAGGTTGGACTTGGTAAATTAGGGTCTGAGAAAAGATGGTCTGACCTTCCACTCAGACAAAAGGAAAATGGGGGTAACATCTACTCCTAAGCAACTCCTACTAAAATTTGCTCGGTATTCAAATTTTGCCAACTTCCAAAAAATCAAGGAAGATGAAGAGTGCATGGGATGACAGGTCAGCTTTGTAACAACATACATCTGACAACATACAGCTGACATCATAATTTATTTGCTTGTGTTTCAACTGGTATTTCTATTTCCAATCCTTATTTTCTAACCATAAAAAATGTTAAAATCTACTTAACTCTGGATGTGTGAAATGCTCTGTTTTGTTTGGTCCTGAGCAGTACTTTCAAGTGAACTGGAGACAGCAACCCCCAAAATAGAGTAGCTGATATTCTTAAATGAAGTGTAGGAACCTCATTGACATCGAAGGACTGAGCTCTATGAAGGGAGGATGCAAAAACTGGTTTGTGCTGATCAATAAATTTCTAGAAAGAAAAGTTTTAGTTAAAGGTTATTGTCCCCAGTACTAGTCAGTAAAATTAGGGTCTGGTTTTATCTGGATGATCTGAAATCTTTAAATGTTTCTAAATGTTTCTGTCCAGTTTTTATGTTTTAGGCCAGTGTAGCTGTCAGAGAGTTGTGATTTCCTGCTCCAAATGTATGTGGGAGTATGGGAATATGTAATGCAATTAATTACCCAGAGTGGATGACATTTCTTTTCTTTACAGGGCTGAAATAGAAGTCAATTATCACTTTAAAATAGCTTGCCTTTCTAGCCTTCAAACAAATAGAGAAGAATATAGAATTTGCATGTGATGACTGTACCCTGTGAAATTCTTTCCCCTGCATGCATTTGCTCTCTTTTATGTTATTACAGCAAATAGCAGAGTGTTATAGGGAATGATATAGTGGCTTGATACAGAGCCTCAGGAGATGGGAAGAGCCTGCTTTCGCTTGAGCCAGTTCCGCAGGAGTTAAGAATCCAATTGCTTAGCCTAGATGGTAATGGAGGAACAGAAAAACTGTCTGAATAAATTACTTTGAGGCTCAAAATAAGAGTCAGAACAAGACTAAGCCTTAAATATCCTACAGTGAAGCAACTACCTGCATAATATGAATTGTTTTAGTGTTAAGCAGTAAATGGTAAAAGAATAAAGACAGAGAGGTCAGCTGCAAAAGGATTTCTCTTCCTGCTCAGAAAGGTCTTTGGTTGCTGCATACAGAGAAGTTTCAGCCTTTTGCTTTATTATAATGCTGTCATCATGAGCCACTGCTTTGCCACTCTTGGAGTTATTAACAAGAAAATAACAAGTGTTTATACAATGTAGTCTGGATTACCAGTGGTTGATTTAGAATGCTGCTCAAATTCCAGCTTTACTAAAAAATGTTTCACACTTGTATTTTCTGACTGGTTCATTGGTGGGTTTTTTTCTCCAATTTTCATATGTTTTTAATATACAATTTTCATGGTGCTGTGTAGAAGTAATTTGGTATTTTCCTTCCTTAGCTTTTGAGCTGCAGTCCACTCCTGTGATGGGCAATTATGACATGTATTTCTTTCATTAACTCATCTGACTCCAGTTTTGAAACTAGTTGCAAATATTTTTCTTCTGTGTATTGCGCATTCTTTTTCCATATTCTTACAGTTTTATATCTTTGGGGGGGTGTGGGTAGAAGGCAGGAAGTATTGTGGATTTGACTTTTTCCCCATGACCAGGGATACATACTAGTTCTCATTCAAGATGCCCATTATCTTAAATTAACTTTTCTCTTACAGCTTCTACCTCTCTGATGTGTTTCTAGAACCTCCCTGCTATTCCCTGTTTGCTTTAGTTTTACCACTTTACAGAATCTGGGGTTTCTGTGCTGTTGTCCCACTGTGTGGTGTAGAACAGACACATACACAAAGATTTTGGCTGGCAGGGAGGTATCCTGTTCCAGAAGCCAAAGCAGCAGCTCTGTGCCTCAGCTGACAAGCCTTCCTCAAAACATATGGTCATGCTAATGTATCTCCTTGTAGGGTGGGAGAGAGTGTCTCCATGTAGGAGACGCAGCAGCAGCATAAGGATGTGCTCTCCTAAAAATAATTAGGTTGCTAATGTGAGGATTAGGTTTGCTTCCTTTCTTGCTGCCTCACCTTTTAAATGCTTAGATATATCATAGTTAGTAATCCTTTCCTGCAATTTAGGGATTAGTGGTGTGGCCAGGTTGGAGTTTCATAACTGACTCTGGACTGCCACTAACCTGGATGATGCGCTTAGCAGATGTGTTTAGAGCTGGGAGAACCTGGGAAGTTGAAGCGCCACCAAAATCTGAAGATAAACCCTGTATGTTCTCACTGCTCATGACAACATATGTAAGCAGAACGTCTTTAGCTACCACAAGATCACTCTGTTCCCTTCCAAAGCAGTGGCTTGTGCTGCTTTGTGCTGCCACCCACTCAACAAGGAATCTGTTCCTCTGGCATTTGGTTTTTATTTCTTTCTCTTTTAAAATATAGTGTCTGTCACTTGGGAAGGTGTCCTGTCAATGGCTGTTTCAACACAGATTAACAAATAAAACTCTCTCAGCTAAAAGGAGCTGCTTAAATGAGAGTTGAAGTTTGATCCAGGGTTTTGGTTCATCCTCAATTTCTGGATCCCAGTTTTTCAATTTCCTCCCCTTTCCTTGTGGTGTTTAGCCCCTGTCCATAGTAGCTGATAATTTTTCTGTAGTTTGTTCATAGGGACAGAAGAAATATATCAAATATGCTAACCTCATGATATTTAGAATCCTGAGATTAAATGAAAAAGTATTATTCTTTTAAAGGGTTGTTCATTGTACCAGACATGGGTTCAGCTTGGTTTGCTCAGAGACTTTACAGGTACCACAGGTAATGTGCAAAGTGTACTTGCTCAAGAGTGCAAATGAGAATGGAATTGGGTGCGTGGAAAACAAATAGACCTGCATAACCAGCTCTCTGCTTGAAAAATTTCACAGGTTTTTATCTGAATTTTAATGTAGAGTTCCATTACTGCTGTTTGCCCAGCTGTGGTATAGCAACCTCTCAGATCTCAAAAGGTTTGAGTAGCCCAGAAAAAGTCTGACTGATTTTTTCTCTGCAACAGAGTAGATTGCTTTATGTAGAAAAGCACAAATCTGTCCCATCAGAGTTACATGCTGTTATATGAAGATTTTCTATGGGAATATTCTTAAAAGAATTTTAGAAAGTGACAGGGCTGCAATAGAGTATTTTAAGGTACTGTTATTGAATATTAAATAATATGTCCTTGTGTCCAGCAGGCTGTGATGAGGCAGGTAATCAGGACAGTAATGGGCATTTCATTTTTCAAATTGTTTGTGCAGGGGAAAATTTGTAATATTGTGAAACAACAACTGTTTCATTGGAAAGTCTGAAGTGCTGACACAGACATAAAAAAGTGTGTGGTTCACTGGCTCATGAGCAAAGCAGCTCAGTATTTCTAAACATTCTTTACATTCCTTTACTTGCTGTCATCAACGTTCTTTGGCCACAGATACCATCAGAAGCCTATTGCTCAGGGACCACTATTTAGGAACACTGTTCTATCTTAAAAAAGGAGATATTAGTAAGTGACTCAAGATGAAGGTAGGTTTGTGAGTACTGACATTTGCTAGGTGTTGGTATAGAAAGAGAATTATGTATTTAAAAAAAAAAAGACACCTAAAACATGTTCTTCTCACTGTCTGCAGAAAGTGGTGTGCTAGATTTCAATTTTAACGAGTCAGCCAAATTAATAGTTTACCAAAAAATCCTTATCATCATTCTAAGGTGTGAAGACCGAGGTGTAGTTTCTTCTGATATTTTCTGATCAAGCAGTTAATAACCTGTTCAATATTCTTGAAAGACCTTCTGTTTTGAAATTTTATTTTCCTGATCTTCAAATTGTTCATTTTCTGGTATTAGCCATCAGGGTAGTTAGAAGTCCTCTTTTAGAGTAACAGATAACTGCATTTATTTTCCTAATATCAAACTATATGTAGACGATTGAAAATATTGGGTGAAACTCTTGGGAAATGCAGTTTTTGTCCCACTCTTGCTCCAAAATTAATACTGCCGTGAGACTAGGTTTTAGCTGTATGGTTTTACAGCCTAGAGGATAGATGTTATTCTTTTTTCTTAGAACTGGAAAACTTCATAGCATAGAGATAATAAAAAATTCAGCAGCTTGATGAAAAATATTTTCTCTGTTATGCACCGAAATGGAGCCATTAATGATACCTGTTCTGGTTTTATTTTCATGATGCTCTGCTAGAATTGCAGGTTGCTGGCTCATAAAAAATATTTGATTTGACCTAGGAGAAAGTCCTGAGTCTTCTGTGATAGTTTATATGGCAGAAGAAAATATAGACACCCCTAGAAATGGTTTATTATTGAAATGTCAGGCTTTCTTGTGCAAAATAATGTATTTATAGCATTGAAGGCATCTAAGGTGGCATTCTAGTACCCTTTTAATATTTAATGTTAAAGGGTCAAGTTTGTTGGTCTAATTCTGTCTTGATAATGGATCCTTCAGACACCAGAGGGTCAGAGGGTGTCTGAAGTATAGAGAAGAAATAAGAGGCTGAAGTCTGTACCCATCAGAAGTCTAGCAACTCCACTACGAGGCAGCAAAGCATCTATCTTGTAATAAGTTTGAACAAATTTCTGCAATGTTTTAGCTATCGTTTAGATGTTCCAGTTGTTTAGACAAGCTAATCTGAAAAAATTTCCTTGACTTTTCTGACCTCAAAAATGTTTTGGGCCAGTACCTATGCTCCTTTTCTATTTAGCTGGATATTGAGGACCTCAAGAATTTTCTCCACGTGCTTTGCTTTTAGTGCTGCCTTGACTGGTGTCCTGCCTTCCTGCCTCTGTCATGTTACACACCCTGATCCTCCTGGGTCCTGCCATACTCTGTCCTTAGCTTTCAGCATCTCACACTAGCAGTGTTCTTCCACAGCAATGAAGTCCTCATCCAGAGGAGCCACACAGAGGTGCATAAGGTTGGTCCCTGTTCTCACAGGCAGCTTTCCAGGTGATTTTATCACCTATTAAACATCGTTTTGCAACAGTTACCAATGTCACATCTCAGGATCTAGGGAGAATTCTTGACCATGACCTTCTTAGGGAAAGCATGCAAGGAAAAGCATCCTGGTGCTTTGCAGTGTCACAAAGCTTGGTTAACCCTCTGCTAGTCTCCATGGAAGCTGAAAGCAGCTGGATCCTCCCTATATCTGGCACAGCACACAAGTCAGCCTGGCACAAAAATGTTTTTGTGTCACATTTCCTGCAGCGTTATATCAGATGGGATGGAATAAAAGCCCTGTTCTTGCCCAAGCTGTGCAAGATCACATCAGGAATGAAGACAGTAGGACAGTTTATTTCAGTTCCAGGGAGAACTGACTTTATCATAAGTAAGATTTAGAGGGACCCACAAACACTCTCTTAACCATTTACCTACTATCTTTTCCACCTCGATAATTCCAATTACAAGACAGGGTAATTTGACAAGTATATGACATGCAATTTAAAACAGTTTAAAATGTACCAGCCACTTAGGGCTCTCCTTATCTGATCTAGCTCAATCCAAATCCTTTCTGGGAGCGGCACAACCCACACTGCACTGCAGTGAGAGAGGCAGGCTGGAAGATATTGTGAGAGCAGATGGTTCGGTGGGCCGCAACTGATTTGTAGCTCATGGGAGCATGAAGTATTTATTGCACTCGGGAGCTATTCTTGTTTAAATACCCTTACATATTGTCTTTAAGTGCTGCTATTCCTATTTTGTTTCCAGTAAAGAAGATGAACGTGCCTGTGCTAAATCCTTCCCATTGTAAATACATTTGGGGATTTCTGCCTGAAGAGCTGTTTCCAGGTGCCCCTGTCATGACAGCTAAAATTAATTCAGGATGAGGTGACAGAAGTATTTTGCTACTGTATCTTGTAGCCTCTGGAGATGAAGGCAACAGGAACTCTTGGGAAAGGTTTTGAATGAAAAATGTAATTACTCTTTCTTAAAACTGAATATAAGTAAAAATTAAAACATTTATGAAAATAGTTGAATAGTAAGTATTTTAGCAACAGTGTTTTGGGAAAGATTTGTCTCTGAAAGCAGAGAAGGGTTCATCTATTACGGGCAGATACAGAAACTTTTACGCCTAATGCCATGTCTCTTGCCTTTGAACTTCCCATCCCACCAGTTTTCAGTAGTCAGTTTTCAGAATGAAATAGAGATCTAAGCTGGAGTGCTTAAAAACAAACAAACAACAAACAAAACCACATACAAAATAAAAACCTATCATAACATTAACTCTTCTTAATCTCAGAATAAAGAAGGACCAGTGCAGAACTTGGTTATTGTAACTGAACTATGTCTGAGCATTGGGTACAAGTCTCAAACAGGTTTTGTTTCCTCCTAGAAGTCTGGTTGTTTCTGTCCTGATAGGTCTGTGGTTAATTTTGCACAATCTGTCTTGACAAGAAGGGTTTGCTTGTCTCAGTTGACTTTTTCACACAACCTGTTCTGTCCTGAGGATTATTTTGAATTGCTTCAGAAGAAATTGTCTTCTCACTTATGGGGAATTAAATCTGGGCAACAGGGAGGAGGTTTCTCCTTCTTTTAAATGCTGCAGAAATGGAAAGCCTACTTGCTCTAGAGTCCAGACTTCATATGTTGTAAGAGGCATGACATGATGTCATGGGACTTACTAGATACTGCTTGTGATATTCTCCAGAGAGAGCATCAGCAGCTGCCTCCTCAGAACCTCTCTTAATGTGTAAGTGGATCTGTGCATGGGCTACACTTGAGCAGAAAAATCACAGTAGAGCTTTCTCTGTTTATTGTTTTATGCTCTGGCACTCAGATATGCTTCCTACACCTTCCAGACCTTTTTGAGACTGTGGTTAATATGCAAAATATTTCAGTGGTGTTCTGCTACCAAGACCATTGTTAAAATGTTGTTCTCGTATAACTGTTCAAGAATAATGATTTTTGTGAGGACAGCTCTGCAGGCTAACAAACATTCAGAACAAGAAGATCCAGAAAATGTAATAATTCTCTCCAGAGTGGATTCTGTGTAGTGAGTGATACATGAGTAGCATGCTGAATAATGAGGAAAAAATGAACTCCTAAAACAAGTACTCTTGATGCTAGAGCCCTACATTATTCAGGTCACCAGGGATTTGTGTGATGTAGCTCTGGACAGTACTGATTGTCCACAGAGATTTTCCCTGCCTAGATGTAAGACTCCTTTCTGTTCTTTTCAAACCCAACTCCTGACCTGCACATCCTTGTGCTCTCTTCACTGTGTCCATGGAACAGCTCACTTCTTTGTCTCATTCTTCTGTTAAGAAATAATAGAGCAAGACCATAATTAATTAAGGGGTCTTTGATTTGCCTTGTGTGCTCTATGGTTTCTGGTTTGGAGGCAAGGCAGGGAAACACTTAAAAAAGTAGAATGTTCTTGGTTTCCCAGAATGTTTCTGGGCTCCACCCTCCTTGACCCATGGCTTGTTGCCATCTCTGTGCTGAAGGTTGCCTACCCTTTGGATCATACTTAGTGAAGGGGGGGCTCCGAGTCTGCCAGGTTTGAAGTGAGCAGCTGGTGAGGGAGAAGAGAATGGACTCAGTCAGTGAAGGAAAGAAGATTGTGAGAATAGGCAATAATTGGCTTACATTATAATGATTTAGGTTTAGGAGTCAACTATTTGCTTGCGTGTTACTACTCTTGATCACAGTTATTTCATTGCACTCCAGAAGGCTCTGTAATTTGTATTTTAGCAAGGTAAAACAATAAAAAATGTCTAATAAGAGAAGCCTTAGACAGGAGAATGCATTTCCTTGTAGGTTGCCGACATCTGAGATTTGTTCAGGGTATCACGGATTTACAATTCTAAATCCTACTTGCCCACAGGATCCAAATAGATGTTTCCAAATTAAAATTTTGTGTAAAGCTACAGTAATTTGGTGAGAAAGGATCTATCACAGCCTGTTATTGTTGAATAGAGGTGATAACACCTCCTTTGCAGTTTCACACGTTCCCTTTGTTTGTGTGGTGAACTTTCCAAAATTAGGTGGCTAATTCTGGCAAGGAGACAAAGCTTCTCTGGCACAACAAACTTGAGCTAAAGTAATCTGTCTGCAACTGAAATATTTGGAAATATGCAGGTTGAATTTGGAGAGTACTTGACTGCTTCCTTAATGCATTTGGTTGGTGTAATCCCTTGGGACAAGTCTCCAGGGGCAAGAAAGCTTTCTGAAGTACTTCTTCAAAGTTCTGTCTCCAATAATAACTTCATGCCTAGATAAGACATTCCATATGATCAGGAAGGTGCAATTTATAAATTAAAGATGCCTAAGGGAACAGTTTCTCATTCAGTTAAAAGCTACAACTGTGAACCTTGCTTATGTGAACATTTTGATTGATTTCTCTTTTATAACAATTTTTGTAAGTATTTGAGAGATTGTTTTTTAGGGTTTTTTTTTAACCAACAAAAGGCTTAGGACTTGTTCAACCCAGCCTGTACCTGGAATGTGTGAATACATTAACACCAGTGCATGCATCTTTGCATTTCTTCTTGCCATCTTTTTCTCTTTTGATACAGGTTGAGTTATTAGTGAAAAACCTTGTAATTAGTGTACAGATCCTGAGCATATCAGATTTTTTTGTGCTCTTATAATTAGAAAGGTCTAGCTCTCAGGGCTGCAGGGTAGGATTTGTCACCTGATGATCTGCCTGTCCCTAGAACTCATGTTATTTCATCATTTTTCTTCAAATCAGATGTCTTAATGTGCTTAATATGCTAATATGTTTAATATGAATAGGTTCAATGTTTTCTTTTACCTTTATATGCTATCAATAAATCCCTCTTTTCACAGGTATATTTAAACCATGGCTCTCTCCCTGTGAGAAATTTAAAACCTTTATCAAGTACTGAAGATGAATTTAGAGCAAAGTGGTCATTCGGTGATGATTTGCTTTGACTGAAATGAAGCACTTGACCTCTGCAGGAAGAAACTTCACTCTTAAAATCACAGAATGGGTCAGGTTGGAAGGAACCACCACAGTGCATTATGTGGTCAAACCCCTCTTGTTCAAGTAAGGTCATCCTAGAGCACAGGGCACAGGATTAAGTCTGGACAGTTCCTCAGTATCTCTGGTCAGGGAGACTCCACAACCTCTCTGGAAAATCTGCTCTAGTGATCAGTCACCCACACTGTAAACAGGTTCTTCCTCATATTCAGGTGGAACTTCCTGTGCATCAGTTTCTGCCCATTGCATCTTCCCATTACTTGGCATCACTGAGAAGAGCCTGGATCCATCCTCTGACACCCTCCCTGTAGATACTGATAGACATTGACTGGTTCCCTTGTCAGTTGTCTCCTTTCCAGGCTGAGCAGGCCCAGCTCCCCCAGTCTTTCCTCACAAGAGAGATGCTCCAATTCCTTAATCGTCTTTGTCGCCCTCCATTGGATCTGCTCCAGGAGCCCCATGTCTCTCCTGCCCTGAGGAGCCCAGAACTGCACACTGCACTCCTGATGTGCCTCACCAGGGCTGAGTAGAGGACCAGGATCCCCTCCCTCAGCCTGCTGGCAGTGCCCTTCCCAATGCAGCCCAGGACACCACTGGCCTTCCCATCCGCATGGGCACATCGCTGGCTCATGTATGAGAGTTTGTTTTCAGCAGGACCCCGAGGTCCCTCCCTGTGCAGCTGCTTTCCAGCAGCTCAATCCCCAGCCTGTGCTGGTGCCTGGGGTTACTCCTCCCCAGGTGCAGAACCCTGCACTTGCCTTCACTGAATTTCCTCTCTGCCCATCTCTCCATCCTGTCAAGGCCCTTCTGAAGGGCTGCACATCACTCTGGGGGGTTGGCCGCTCCTCCCAGCTTTGTGTCATCAGCAAACTTGCTGAGGATGTCTCTGCCCCTTCATCCAAGTCATTGATGGATAGCTTGGGGAACACCATTAGTGACAGGCTTTCAGCTAGACCCCGTGTGACTGATTAGCTGGAAAGAAAGTTTTGTCTTTGTAATATAATTGAAAAATCTGTCCTTTTCTTGATCAAAATTTAATTCAGGGAAGTGTCCTCTTTTTCTAGGAAAAGATATCTAATTTACTAGTGTGAAACAGATGTGTATAGAAATGTACTAAGCTTCTGTGCCAGTTACTCTAAGAGTTTTTAAATTTAGTAAGTTTGGCACCCTCTTCCAGTTCCCTGTATTCTTGATATTTACCCATTAAAGTGCAACAGAAAAGCCCAAGAAGTCTACAAGGACTGTGCTGATACTTACCTGGAAGAGTTCCGTCCCAGCATTTTTGATAAAATAATGTATTCAGTCACTGTGACATGATTTGTTGCTTATGTCCAGGTCTTGGAGAACAAGTGTTGACATATCATAGCTTTTGGAGTACTCAAAAGGATGTCCAGAGGGAAGGTTGCATAAGAATTGTGAAACAAATTGCTATAACAAATGGAGAGGTCCCAGATGTAGTGTAGGGCAGATCTTGGTGTCATTACCTGTGTCATGCTCATTTTGTGAAAAAAGAACTTTCCAGCCTTCTAGATGTGTCTTTTTTTTTTTTTTTAATATGGGGAAGGTTAGTACTATAAAGTTGAGTAGAAGGAATTGTGATGATTTTGCTTTGACTGAGTGAGCCAGGAGCGCCTTTCCTGCCCATGTCTATCACACTGAACCAAACCCACTGGTTCCACTCAAACCAAAACAGTGAAATATTTTTACAATTTTAGAGAATATATATAGCACAATTTAATGTGAAGCATTTTGACTCCAAAGAAAATTAATGCAGTAGAATATGTTGGATGAATTCAATTCTGTAATCTTTAGTTTTGATGTGACACAGGCTATAGCATTTGTCAGTAGGAATGTATAAAGCTTTTTATATAAACTAACTATCTGATTTCTTTTCCTGCTTTATTTCCTTCCCTTTTTTTCCCCTGTTTTTTTTTTTCCTTTTTCAAACAGTATTATCTGGTTTTGTACAGCAAGCTGTGAACCAGTTCTTAGGCTTTTACTTCTAATTGGGAAATGGACACATTGACTGATGGGGAAAAAGCATATTTTTGTTAATTGTGATCAAATATATTCTTTAAACTGCCTCTGTTGCCATTGAAACTTTGAATTTTTCAGAATTGTTCACCTGTTTGTCTCTCTCAAGCTGTCTTTTGGTAACATTTTGAGTATTTTCCAACATTCACTCCTTCTAGCACAGGGAATAATTTTTTTAATATCAAGGGCAGATGGACTTATCAAAGACTTGAAGTTGTATTTGCTTTAGGCATGCATGCTAGACTGGTTATTTAGGCTCATTGAACCTAGACGAAATAAGGAACAAACTGGAAACATTCACTCCATGCTTTTATGTAAATTTTCATTCTATTCTGGGATCCTGGCAGCAGTATTCTGGGACCAAAATTTCTGGTAGTATTTTGGTACTTCTTGGAAACTGAAATAGAGCATACAAAATCTTGTGAAAGCTTCTTAGACATTTTATTTAAAATTATCTGTTGAAAAGAGCATTCCCAATTATAGCCAAATGATTCATCTGCTGGCAGTGGGGTATCAGCACTGGTGTTCTATCTGCTCACCTGCTTTTGTTGCCATAGCAGATCCTCATGTTCCCTGCTCTTGGTATATACATGCAGCTTTTGTAGCTGCCATTCAGGTCACTTTAGTTTTCCCTCCCAGCTCACTTGTTTGTACTTCCTAGACTTCTCTCCAATCTAACTACTCACATCAGCTGGATTTCTTAATTCCTGGTGAGTGTCATGGTCATTCCAACACCATGGAGAAATTATTTATTTATCACTGGGCAATATCTGAAATACTGAAGTGAAAGAAGGCAGGAAGTAATTGAAACAGTTCTTATTTTCTGGTGTCACTACATACCACTATCACAAATACCAAACTTTCTAAACATCTGGAAAAGTGGTTTGTAATTGGGTCCTTTTTAGTGCTCAATATCACTTTCATTTGGCCATATTTACCTAGCTTTCAGAAAAGGGGGGAAATGAAGAGAAAAAAATATAAGGTCAGTGCACTGAAAGTATTATGAGAGTTGGGATCTCTGGGTTTAAAAGGGCACAACTAAAAGTGGATCTACACTTGGAATAATTCCTTGGTGGTGAAGAACCTTTTTCCTGTCAATAACAAACTGTGGTGGGTTGACCTTGGCCAGCTGCCCACCCAGCTACTCCCTCCCTCTCAACAGGACAGAGGGAGAAAATACCACTTCCCAACCCAGCCCTTCTTCCCAGGCTCATCTTGTACACAAACAGGCATCAAATACACATTTCAAAACACTCAAGTTTTTTTTTTTTTTGCCTTGGCACCTAATTACACAAAAATCATCCTGATATCACAATGAAATAAGCATTTGTCACACAGTATGCCCTATAGAATGTGCCCCAAGTATGTAATGATGGAGCCTGCAGCTGAGATGATGGTGGGCAGAGCTTTACCAGGAGAACCTGCTCCTCCAGAGAAGCTGTAGTTTGGTTTGTTGGGTTGCTGCAAATGCCTGGTAGAGCACAGTGTCCATGGAAATACCACAGCACTCTTTGTTCCCCATGTCCTTTCTTCTCCTTCAGGGCATGCTACTTGAATGGTTTTTCTTTCAAATTTCTGCCCTTTTTCCTACTCTCAGCACTTTCTCACCAAGAGAAAATGAGCAGATTTAAGTGTCTCTGCTACTGGCAGTTGACATATTTACCTTCTACCATCTCATTGGTAGAGGTCCCCTTTTAATGATGTTGATGAAAAGGATGAGAAACAACACCGATCCACAGGCTTGTCACAACTTCTTACTGCTGGGATAGCAGTTCCAAAAACATGCTGGATACTTCTCAAACTCAGAAAAACACTTGATGCCTATCCAGAAGAGTATACAAACCATATCATTAGAGCAACAACAGCCTAGGAAATCAAAAGCATATGAAAGCTTCCTAATCCTTGTATCTTTTCACATGGAGAGAGAAGTTTTCCAGGTGAGAATATCTGCAGGAGTGAACCCTTATTCGGTGTCCCAAAAGTGCACAAGACAGACAGATGTGCACTGTTGTTGTTGTGCTGTACTGTCACAGCTACCTTTCTTCCACTTCATCTATTTTCTGTCTGTCACACTGGAGGTGCTGATGGCACAACCAGCCACACCTGGAAAGGGATATCTGAACTGCTTTAAAATGTCACTGACTCGATAGAATGTCCACAATGTGATGTGCACAGCAAATTTAATCCAGGACATTTTCCTGATAATTTGTGATTAGAAAAAGCATCCAGTAAGAATCCTTTAAATGCTGTGATATAGATCCTATTAATAAGTTCCTATTAAAATAAAGAACACATTTTACAATTGGTTGCTTTTTAAAAGGGCTTTTACATCTAATATATATTTCTTTGTGTAAGAATAGCTTCTGCAAAAAATGCATTTTCCAATTTGAAAATAAACAGAGTAAAGATATTCATCTCTTGCTTTACTTTGGTGGGAGACAGAACCATTTAAGTGAAGGAACAGCATGACACTGAATAATAAGCAGCACACATTCATCTTTTCTAGGAACTGAAGTTGCAGTCCACTACAATTACCAAAATAAGACTTTTTGAATAACTATATAAAATTCTACATGCATTTTTTTGAGATTAAAAAAGATATAACAGGAAGGCCTTACAGTTTGGGGAGGAGGAAGAAGCTGTTAAAATTATTTCTTATTTCATACTATTTCTGTTCTTTAATTCAACTAAGCCACAAATGTCAAACTGGCATTTTTCAAATGTGTTCCAAGACATGCCCCTGAATATATGACAAAGGAAAAAAAGACAGAATTTCTAGGAGACCTGTCATTTCTGTCAAGTCAATATTTGATAATTAAATAAATATTAATTAGTTTTAAGAGGTGTGAAAGGTCTCTTGCCCTATTAACTATTTTATTTAATTCTACTGACTAAAGCTGGGGAGATTTTATTTATATTCTGGTAAAATCGCATTGTGAAATGTAAGTAAAAAATTCTTTGATGTCTGAAGCTTTCTTTAATGTGTTGTAAAAACCCAAAGACTGATTGTGTGTATATGCCTGAGGGGGTGAATAGATTTATTTTTGCATGCATATATGTTTTATGGTGGGTATTACTTATCATCAGTCATAAAAGGTTTAGGAACTTTGCTGCTGATAAGGGGCAGTTCTCATTGTCAACTGGATAGATATTAATGTGCTTTCTGAAAAGTTATATATTTTATTCATGGAAATGTCATGGAATTGAAAGAAATATTGTTCCATGGTATTTGGAGTGGATCATTTTAAGAGGAGGATAAATCAGAGAGTAATGATTTAAGTGATTTTTTACTTCCTTTGAGCCCTTTGATCTTGTTATAGTTTTACAGAACTGTTTCTTTCACGAACACCCATGCAATTTCTCTTTCACTACATGCAGTGCTTTATTAAAGACATTTATTAAATGTCCTAAGTACAAAATTATATATCCTTGTATTTCATAAAATCCTGTCAAACTTAAGTACAGCAAATTATTTCCTTTCCTTATCCCTTCCCACCTCTTGAAATTAGTACATCTCATATTTTATATCCTTAGGATAACCAGAAACAATTAGGGAAAATATTGGTCCTCAACACTTCATTTTGTACCTTCTATATGTGAGGGAGAAAATATAGAAGGTTACAAGCTCTACAGGATTGGAACTATTGATATATCACTAAGTGATATTAATCTCATCTAGACAACGTTGCTTTTTGCATACAAATTACTTGCAGGGAAAGAGTGCCAAGTGTCTGTGCAATCTCACATATGGAAATCTCTTGATTTCCAGATAACAAGAGAGGAGAGAAGCACAGACCCTTCTGTGCTTAAGCAATGATACATCAGTATGAGAGATTAGATGTGAACTTTATGTGACAACAACTGAAACACCTGTCAGGATGAGATACTGGGCTGCCAGTAACCATCAACCACAGCTTCAGAAGCAAATTGTCATATTAGGACAGACTGAAAAACTAGCTGGAACAAGCTGGAAAAATACAATGCTTCAGTTGCTTGTATAGCTAGCTGGAAAACAAGTTATTATGTATACAGTAAAGGTAGATTAGGGCATTTGTCAGGTGAATCATTGCAAGTAGCTGGAATGACCCTCAGTTGAATTCTTTTGCTTTGTTAACAGATGAAGATGCCAGTGAAATGCTCCTTCCGTAATTTCTCTCTACAGAGAGGAAAAAGTGTAGCATATCAGTCACAGAGCTGCTGGCCCCAAAGAATTGTCCAGCGTGGATTCATTTGGCTAACTTTACCAGACACATCTCTTCTGCTCTGGCAGAGGACAAGCCTCATTTTTTTCCCCCATGGAAATCTTTGCCTTTGGGTGTTTTTTCCCTCATATGTTGAACAACCTCATTGGGAGATCTTGCAGCCACTGTCTTGTCTCATTCAAATTCTCTTTAAAGGACTGCTGTCCTCATGAGGATATTAAGATACCTGTAGTTACTGGAAATATTTGGAGGAACCAAACTTTTTATTCTAGGCACTGCAAAAGCCTCTGTCAAGTGCCATAACCTTGATCTCACAGGACTTGGATCTGGTACTTGGGATCTGTGCTCCTTTTTTCAAGTAGCAGCAGCTTTACCCCCATGCAAGAGGCATTTTCCTTGTCCGACTTCATGCCAGCAGCTGCCCTTTTATCCTGGCTTTTGCTGGAAGCCTTTGCCTCCCGTGTCTTCCATGTGAATGGGCCAGGGAGCGTGTTTGGCTGGAGCAGCTGCAGTCATAGGTGAAAGGTGGGGGATCTGGGCTGAAAAGACAGAGCCCCAAAAAGCTGGACTCCTCCCAGGGCACTGTGTGTGGGACAGTGTCTGTCCCTCGGTGGGGCTGGGAGAGCTGGGTGTTACTGAAGCAGAGTTTCTGTTCGTGTGTTTGGCCCCCATCTTCCCCAGGATGGTGCTGCATGCCACAGGTTGGGCCTTGGTACTCTGTATTAACAGCTTTGCCTCATTTGTCAGCTCAGACACAATTACTGTTTTTGTGTTCCTAGAGTTAGCAAGATTTTTTTACATCTGCTAAATGCTCCGCTTCAGGCAAGCCCTGGATCAAACAAAGAGATCAGGCAGGGTTCCTACTCTTAATTATTGAACTGTGACCTCATCTGTCCTCAGAAGCTTCTGCTTTTTGCCACCCATGACCTGTTGTGGTTGAGATAAAAACACAAAGCCTGTCAAGAGGAATCTGCAATGACATCAGGATGGATACTCTTGTGTTGATTGCCCACTGATGCGTGGCACTGCAGACTAGAAGACTTTCTACCTATAAAGCATGTTGGGTTTAAGTATCTCTAGTTACCCAAAGATGAGGTCACTCGGTTCATTAATGATTTATGATTGTAGAGTGCCTTTCTTCAGAGAGCTTCCCAGGCAGCTGGCAAGTTTATATCTGCATGAGCGACTGCCTGAAACAAACTTTTAATGATTTCTCCACAGACTGAGGACCTGGTACAAGAGAATTCCCTTTTCTCTGTATTCTTGGATACACACTAGGGTTAGGCATCCTTTCTCCACAAGACATTTGCTGCCTGTGTGCTTTGTGATATGGCATTCCTCAAACAGGAGTTTCTTAAGCTTTTTTGTTTCCTTCTTCTTTTTCTTTCAAGTTAATTTGACTGAGTTTTTTTTGTTTGTCTGTCTGTTTTTTACTTTTTAAAAAAACTTTTACTATGGCAGAGCAGGATCCTATTCCACAAATAAGTTTAGAGCCCCATTTAAGTCAGCCTGTAGCACAGAATTCAATTTATATCAAATAAAGGGAGTGGAAACTGGTCATATAATATTGCAAATAATTTTTCTAGCCATGTCTGGAAATAGTGTACTTATATAGTCAAGAATGACACATAACCATAAAAAAGTGTTTTGAATTACACATTTAGTGGACAAAAAGTAACTGGAGGATTTTGCCATCATAAATTAATTCTGCAGTTTTTGGTTTTTGGTTTAGTTTTATCTTTTAAGGTACTGAAAAGAAAGAGGCAACATTTTTTTTCCCCTAAGCATTAGAGGTTATACTTAGCACAATAAACAGAGAAGGAAAATCATAGATCTTTTTAGTGAAATTAGGACATGTTAATATTTGATGGTTTTGTCTTTCAGAGTGTATTAGGAGTATTTCTAAATGAAGATGTTTGTGGTGTTTGAGAAAGAACATGATACGTTGTTTTAAAAGAGCATGATCTATTGTGCTTATTGTTTTCAAAAATAAAAAGCTATGTCTTCTTAAGGCAGTATTGCATATAAAGTGTGAGGAAAAGAAACCAAGGCACGGGGAGAGGCTGAGTTTCCATTTATTCCTTGGCAATTTACACTTATATTCTGCTAGTGTAAGTTTAACTAGCAGTGCAATAAAGTGTACTTTGACTCACACTTGTGTGAGGTGAGCCAAGCATGATCAGAGAGCAGGATGGGATGGTCTGATAGAGAAGTTCTAACACCCTACAACACCGGCAAAGCTACAGTTTTAATTTGGTTTAGTTGTTTATCAGCATCACTGAAGGTAAAACTGCAGTGTGCCCTGGCTGTGCTGCAGGACTGTGGTACATTCCTTGTTGCAAAGACCCTAAGTCAAGGAGAGTTTTCCCTTTTCCATGCCTTACCAGCAGTAATATCACGCAGGTCAAACAGTCTCATTTACCCATCTGGATGTCTCCCAGTGTCTTTGATGCAGCTTTGAAGCTGACCTGTGCAAATATAATTAACCTTCCCTGCTCCTGGCTGTGCTGGAGAGAAGAGAGGGAGCACAGAAGTGAACAGGGCACACAGGGGGTGGTCAGCCCCTCAAAATCTGCAGTTTTCATATTAAGATCTGACAGATCTTTCTGACAAGACTATTCCTACCCTGTAGTTTGGGAGATCAAAGCTTCCTTTTTACTCAGTCTTCTGCTTGCATTTGGATTTTATCTCTGTAACCTTGACTAGATAGATGACTTTTAATGATGTTAGCATGACCCAGGGAAATTATAATGTCAACAGCAATTGTTCTGCAGGTCTGTTAATTCAGTTTCATCCTATTTATTAATGTTGTTTTTGGCTTGTGATAAATAGGGTTGTACTTAAAAAAAAAATAGGAAAGTTTTCAATTATTTGTTTCCTAATTGCAGGAATTATTTTCCTGTTTTCTTTCCTTCAATTTTCACAGAACCACAGACTTTCTGAGTTTGTGAGGCACCTCTGGCAGCCTCTGGTCCAACCCACCTGACGAAGCAGGGTCAGCTAGAGCTTGTCACCCAGGACTCTGTCCCTTTGGGTTTTGAATATCTCCAAAGGATGGAGATTGCACAACCTCTCTGGGCAACCTGTGACGTTGCTTGGCCACTCTGACAGTTAAAAAGTGTTTCCTGATGTTCAGAGGGGCCTTCTGTGTTTCAGTTTCTGCCCATTGCCTCTTGTGCTGTCGCGGGATATCACTGGCAAGAGCGGGGTCTTCCTTGCATCCTTTACATCTTTCTACCTTGCTACGCTTGCATTGTTCAGACATACAGGCTTGCAGAACACTGCTGAAACTCAGCTCAGATATTTTCAGAGGTTTTTGGTCTTTTATTTTCTTCTTTATTTTTCTTTGGTTTGCAGCTCAGAACAGGATTCCTTGCAATGCGTGGCTGAAAATAACGGTGTAAGAAGATCTGGGAGAATTCTCCACTCCCACCTCTGCCACTCCTACCTCTATTGAAAACTGGGAGCAGAACATTTTTACTGCTTGTTTTCCCATCAAGCAGCTGTATGAATTAAATGGCATTTTGTGATACCCCGGAGTTCCAGGACACAATATATGTCAATCATAATAGGTATGCTAAGTTACCAAAGATGTTTTTATCTCAGAATTCATGTGCTGTTTTTTGACATATTAATTATTAATCATGATTTTTATATTTTCTGGTTTTTGCAGTTCTTTTAATTACTAGTTCTGACTATTTAGCTTGTTATTTATCTCTCATGAAAACATGTGAGTTTAATTTTGGCTGAGAAGTGAGCACACATTTTGCCCACCATGTTTGGGAGCTTTTTTCCTGCATATAAAGTAAACACATATTTTGCTACTATATTTGGAGGGATGGATAGGAAAGGTACACTTGATGGTGTCCTGGTAGTCCCTTTTGACTCCTATATATGTTTGCATTAAGAAATATGTAACTTGAAGAAATGTAGGAAAGGGCAGGCCAGATCATAACTGCTGAAATATTTTCTTTTTCCTTCAAAGAGTTTTGGTATTTGCAGTGACGAGATTCGTTCCCCTTGAACAGTTCAAACCTCTGATTTTAGGAAGGAAATAATAATGTAAGAAATAAACTTACTCTGCCATTTTAAAGCTCTGTGTGTGTGTGTTTGGGAATTGTGCTACTGCAGGAGCTGGAGATTCAAACCCAAGTTTGGCACCATGATAAAATGTTCATCTGACCTAATGTGATCTCTGGAGTTTATTTTATCAGCTTTGAGCAGCTGTGGATACTCATGATGCATTATCAAAGACAGCAGTCCAAAGTAATGGATTTGTACCATGTGTAGCACAGAACAAGCTCAGTATCTGGTACTGAGAAATTAAGGTTTTAGTGGCCACCAAAGAAGGGCATGAGTGTTCTTTTGGTTTTGGGTTTGATTTAAAGCTAAACCTTGATATCAAAAGATACTATAACTTGCTGGTAAAACAGCTTGTAGTACTAACTTCTTTCCTAAGGCTGACCATGCTGGAAGTGTTTTGCTGATTTGTACTGCTTTTCCTACTTCACAGGAGCACCTCTCCTGTGAGGACAGGCTGAGGGAGTCTGGGCTGTTAAGCCTGGAAAAGAGAAGGCTCCAGGGAGACTTTAGAGCACCTTCCAGTACCTAAAGGGGGCCTACAAGAGAGCTGGAGAGGGACTTTTCACAAAGGCATGGAGTGACAGGACAAGGGAGAATGGCTTTAAGATGAAAGAGGGGAGGTTTAGATTGGATACTAGAAAGAAAGCCTTCACTGTGAAGGTGGAGAGGCACAGAAAGAAGCTGCCCAGAGAAGCTGTGGATGCCCCATCCCTAGGGTGTTCATGTCCAGGTTGGATGGGGCTCTGAGCAACCTGGCCTAGTGGAAGGTGTACCTGCCCATGGCAGGGGGTTGGAAATCGATGATCTTTAGGTCTCCTCTGATCCAAACCATAAATCACATGGTTTTAAGATTCATAGCTTACTACTCACTGTAGCTTTTATCAGTAAGTAGTCTGGAAAAGATGTATATTTTAACTGATACATGATATCAATTATTTATATATATATTTTATTATATTTTTCAACTTATATATATATAATATAAATATGTATATTTTAACTGATTCCACATATTTTTAACTGTATACTAAATGCATTAATTTCAGTTGTTATTAAAATTAATTTGAGGATCAAAATTTAAAATGTGCTAACAGTGTTTCTAGTGCAGAATGCTCTACCATGTTCTAAAAACATTTAAGTCATAGAGGGTTCTTCTTATTCATGATATGAAACACTGAGTCAGTTTTCAGTATTTTAATGGGCAGGTATCTCTACACTCTTCTGCTTTTTTCAGGAGCTGGTCTTGATTTTCTCTGTCTGGTGATAATTTTTATTCTTTAAATCAGAAGTCTTCTTTGCATTAAGTAAAAAATATTCTGTGAGTAATGCTGATCATATTTACCTGTGATATACTGAACATATTTCCTTTTGGACTGTTACTCAGTTATCCTGGGAAGTTGAAACATATTTTTAGAAGAATGGGGACTTAATTAGCAGATAGAAAAGATATGGTGGAGTTCTTTAGTGGGCAAATATTTGGTGGCTTGCCATGCTTAATTGTCTATTAGTCTTGTGTTGTGTGGTGAAATAATGACCATGTGGACTAGGTAGGTACAAGAACAGCTATTGTCTGAGACGCTGAAAATAGACCAGTTGATCAATTTACCACTTGTAACTCTAGCTTTGCAGTAGGTATTTTCAGGGACTTGCTTTATAATGGCCTTTCTCTGTTCTAAAGTTTTGTACTATTATTATGTTTTGAGGTAAAGGATAGATTGTGAAAAGATAAAATGCACAATGGAGAGGTCTGTGTTCTGAAACAAAATCTGAGGTTACTTTTTATTTCCTCATTTCTATTCTGCTCAGAATTGCATGGGTCTGGCATCATTGCTTCTATCAGCTACTTATTATTGTGGGATATAGTAATTTTCCCTAAGTGTATGCAGAATGTGCATTTGCCTAGCTTTCTATGCTGGAAATATGTATTTCTAATTCTGCATTCAATTTTATGGCTGCATTGGAAAAGGGCAGTATAGAATAGCTTCCTGAAATAATCTTTCAGGATCCAAATATTCCAGGCTGGCCTGTCTTCAGGAATTTCCTTTTCATTGAAATATTTCCTAATCCATCTGTCTTCATGTCTTCCCCTGAAAATTAAAAGAGTGTTAGTAAATAGAAGGAAGACCCTTTCCGTTTGTTTGTTACTGCCAGGGCATCTACTCGTATGCGTCTTGATCTTAGTGGGTTACACTGACTGTGCTTTAAATTTCTTTTTCTTTCACCTTGAACAATGAAGGTCTGTTTTACACCCAGGAGTTCAAAGCACTTTGAATTCTGATTTTTGAGAACAATAAACTGATTCAGAAGTTGTCCCATTGCTCCCATGCTTCCAAACCTTACCCAGAAGAATGAGAACCGACTCTCTATAAGGGGCTGGTAGATTTGCTGGTTCCCTTGGGCTGCAGGCAAAGCGACAGACCTGAAGTCTCTCAGTTACAGCAGGCTCCTTTTTGCAGGTGCACTGAACTACTGGTTTCTGTGATGCCATAAGTGACTGAGGTGCAGAAAGGGCAGGGAAACATGTGAAAGGAGCACACTGAGAGATGTTCTCTGCTCTGCCGGTTAGCAGCATGCTGTCTGCAGGGCAGGGACACCAGAGAGGCTGTGTCAGGCATTTTGGATGCATGCAGGATTTAAAGCTATGAACTAACAGAGATCTTTGCACCTGCAGTTGATTACTGGGGGATGCTTTCTGGTGACAAAGGAAATACATTTCTCCCTGTTTTGCCAGAACCACATTGATCTGATGCAGGCCACAAACTTTCCATGCTCAGACCATCACACAAGCTATTGTCAATGCTGCATCTTGTGCCCAGAAACAAGAGGGCAGCGCTGAGTCTGCATGGGAAAATTAGATTAGAAGTTGATGTGCACATAGGAGATTTTAACATCTGAAGTTCACACTTACACTCAAGCACAAGTTCAAGACTTTCACATTTTTTCATATACATTAGGAATACTTTTATTTTCTTTTTTTTTTTAGAATTGGACTGACAAACTCAGGATGTTTTCATATTCCTTTTTCATCTCTCGTTCACACCTTCAAGATGTTCTGAATATTATGAGCAGTGCAGAGTCAACTGAGTGTTAATTTCTCATCTTAAACAGACTGCTTTGTTCAGATGCCTTTGCTAGCAAAAGTACAGTTCTAGATCATCTTTCCTGAGAGTCTGAGAGCACCCACCAACACTGAGTCCTTAAACTTCAGCAGTAATAATTTAATACTTGCAAGCAGTTCTATTTGATTACCAAGAACCAAATATACGCTTTATCGTTGTCTTGTCAAGTGGGGCATGATTTAGCCTAATTACATTGTTACAGCAAAATACTCTTATTTGTGGCTGCCTAAGGATATAAGGGTGAATGAATATAGCAAATACTATTTAATAACTGATAGAGCCTACGAATAGGATAGTTGCTACAAAATCCTTATCCAATCCTTCCAGTTATATGTAAAAGGAAGCATAAAAATCCCCAAAAAGAGTCAAAAACTTTTGAGGAAATTTTTAAATAATGCAAGGTCAAAATCACAAAATTACAGTTAAATTTTTCAAAGTAAAACTTGAAGCTAGTGAAACCAGAAGAAAAAAAAATCTGTTAAAAAAAGTAGCTGCTTTGTTCAATTTTGCAGGTTGTTTTCACCTGTTTCATTTTTTTTTGTTTTGCAGTGTATTCAAATAGATTACTTTAAGTTTTTTGCAGTAGATATGTTTTTAATTAAAAAAGGCATTTAATTATCTTTGCCAGAAAAATAGTTAAAACTTATTTCTTCTCTACTGTAGTAGAGGAAAAACCAAAGATTTTATAAGCTCACATTTTAGTTTTTAGAAGGTACCAGTTTTCCTTTCATAAAAGTAGAGTCATATACAGCACTTTTATTTCACCCAAACTACATTAAAATCAGTGGCATATTTTTCTTGAGATATAATTGATTTAGAACTGCAGGATATGACTTGAACGAAAAATAAAAATGTGTTGCCATTTCACCAGTAAGAAAGAGGAAAGTAAGATCATTTTGTATGAAAATCTAGGGAAATCCAAAGCTAATGAAAAATTTCTCAGGCTGCAATATCTTTTTTTTCTTTCTTTCTTTCTCTTTTGTTTTTTCTTTAGACTGCAGGTATTTAAAACCATTTACAAGAGATGTGTCAGGCAGGAATTGTTCAGCTTATAAGCACCCTTCAAAAGAGTGAAAACACAAAACCCCCACTCTTAGGTTTGCCTAGAAAAGTTGAACTGAACTGAAGTTTTATTTTTCACTTATACCTAGGCAGTCTGGGAGGAGAATGTTAACCACTGGTCCCTAGCAGCATATCCTGACTTCTGATCCCTTATATTAAAGAAAAACCATTTCAGAGGGAGTGCAAGACTGTGTGAAAGTAGAAAATACCACACCCCACCTTAAAAAAGGTAAGAAAGGTTTTTCTGCTGATCCTTTAACAGTGGAAGTGGTGTCTTCATTTAGCATTCATTATGTTAAAGGCAGAAGTGAAATTTTAGATAATTGAACACTGAAATGTTTATTTAATTTGCATATTCTAACTTAGATAAAAAGATTATTTTTTGTTTAAAAGGAAGAATGTAATGCATGTGTTCCTGAGCTTAAAACTATTTGTTTTGTAGCTTTTGTGTGTATTGTGGAAAAAAAATACTGTGAAAACCAGAAAATATTATCGCTCATGCCAAGCACAGAAGTTTTTCTTAGCCATGCAAAGTGGCTAATGAACATCTCCAATGCTCCATGCAACTCTCATTTTGCCAAGACATGCACAGCATGTTTGTAGAATGATGCTGCTAGGAATTAGTGCTAAGGAGTAGTTCTGCCATTTGTGCTTTTATCAGAACAGATCTGCACTATTTCCCTTTCTGCTGGGTTTTGGATTGACTGGTTATTTGTAAAATATTTACAGCTCTACTTCCTTAGATGCTTCAGTTCTAAAAAGTATTGGAAGAAGATGAAAACAGTTAAAACATGTTTTATGCTGCCTGTTTCCTCTGAAAGTGGAGTGACAGCAGTGGAGGATTTTTTCCATTCAGATTTTCTTCTCCCCACTCCTTTCATTTTTTGTTCTGGAGAGGATGTTGACATTCTGAAAGATAGTTGATAATTTCTTTCTAAAGCAGCCATTCTGTAATGTGGTTTCAGGACAAATGTGTTCATCACATTTGTGAACTCCCTACTCTACACAACATACCTATAAATTTTGATTTGGAGTCTATGTAATGTAGAAATGCTGTCTTTGCTTTTGCACAAAGAGGTATGATTCTGCTGTTTGAAGTTATTGTTGTGGTTTTAGAGAACCTGTGCTGTCTAACCCATATCACCTTGTAAATACAAAAGACTATTGGTTATCTAAAAGCCCTGACTTGTGACTGTGTTGCCAAAATGTTTGCCTGGTGTTTTATGCTGCAAGAGAATAAATCACAAGCAGACATCTTTGACAACTCTTCTGAAATGATCAGCTGAAATACATTGGCTTGCTGCTGAGAAACAAAGGTTCTGTTTTCTTGAGATAGTTGTAGTAATTTTGACATTTTTCTACCATAAAAGCCTTCTACACCTCAGCTGAGGGTACAAACATGTTTGTGACATACCTGTTTGTGAGATGGGGTCTGTTAATGTATTACAGACAGGGCATTTTCTTATTTCTTCAATTCAGAAAGGTAAAAAGTGTACCACCACCAGTGGAAAATGCTCTGTGAGTTCAGGATGATTCCTACCTGCTCTGTCTAACCTCATATTTCCATGCCATTTGTATGTGAGGATTACAGATTCTGGACTACCTTCTGCTCCCTTTGAATAGACTTAATTTTTGCAGGAATACAGCCTTTTTAAAATAGTATGTTTTATATTTTGCCCAGAAAGATACAATACCCACTGGCTTAAAATACAGGTGTTCAAAGAACAGTCTGTGAGGGTGGTCAGGTACAATATCATCTCCAGATTGACTAATACAAATTTCATAACTAAAATATGCAAGATATATGTTTCTGTATAGAACTTGCATATAATATTTCTTCCAAGAGAATTAAGGCTTTTTTTTTCTGACAGTGTACCCAGTGTTCTTTCATAACCCACCCACATATCCTGTTGTTAGAATATTCTGCTTTTTACTGCAGAAAAAGTCCAAACCTTTTTTAGAAAATAATTTGCAGTTAGTAGAGATTTTGCTTAATCCATGAGATTCTCTGTAAATTTTTTGTGAATGTAGTGCTAGTCAATTTTTGAACACATTTATTGAAGTCTATTATTTTGGCTTTTTCCTAATGCAAATAATTTTTTTTTTCTAGTTCATTCCACCATTTCACATTTTCTAAGCTAAATGGTAATGGCTTCAGACTCACATTTACTGGTGATCCAACCCAACTTCTCCAGAGACTTCAGTTTTCCTTTATGGTACTTTTCATTAAAGCTTTTTTTTTGTTTTTCATTCTTCAAAAAAGTGGAAGAACAGGAAATCATTGTTCTTTTATATTTTATTAAAGTTGGGGTTTTTTTATTTCATTTGTACCATCCAAAGTTTTTTCCTCTGCAATTTCTTGTTCTCTTGATTTTGCTTCTCCTGTTCTTTACATTTGCCCAGTTCAGGTTTCTTTCTTACAACACCTGATGACTATGGATACATTTGGTTGTGTCCTTTCAGTCTCTTCAGAGGACATAAAAAATAACAAATATTTTCTGAAATGAGTCACTGTTCAGTAACTAGCTATGCAAATTATCTATTTCCTACTTTAATGAAGCAGGGGTCCTGCCAAGAAGACAGGGAACTTGGTTTAGTCAACACTATGATGTAGCATTTTTTCATTATTCACTTTCTAGATTTTTAGACTTCTCTTGTGTTATTCTTGCTACGAATTTTAGTGGTAAGCCTCAACATGAAAAGCCCCTTAGATTTATGAAACCTCTACATATTAATGTGAACAAATTTGTTGTCTTCTCAAATTTAAAATCACAAAACCAGCCAGGAAGTCTTTCACTGTAAACAGACTCCAACTTCATGCTCTTCTGCAATTCAGCCTTTGCTTGTTTTTGTGCAGAACAGTGTCATATCCTCATTCTAGCCCAGTAAGGGAGTGACCCCACACACCTAAGAAATTTGCTTATTCAGTCCATGGTTTGTTCATCTGGTGCCTCTGGCTGTGCAGGACTGGGACCTGGGGCAGTGGAGCTCAGCTGGATAGCTTCATCCTTACACATTGTGGAGAACTCCTCTTAAAAAACTCACCTGTGCTTACCACACCTGTCCACCTTGTGGCCATCCCCTGTGTTGTACTTAGTAAGAATCAATGCCTTTGTTGCCTCCATGACCTGAAAAGAAGAACCAAGAAGATGGCCTGGGTGTCGCAGCAATCTGAAATGATGTTCACAGTTCCATGGAAAGTATTTTCTGATATGTAATTAATTAGTAAGTTCAGCACATCACACCATCTGCAGAACAGTGCAGCAGGAGCTGGAAACTGGGGTGGTTACATCCATCTGCTAATTGTTATAGGGCAATAATTACAGTAAAAATGCTCAAGATTTTGATGATCTGAAACCTATACTGTAAATATCCAATAATTGTTTCATATTCCAGATATTCCAGATTCCCCCATTTGGGGAATCTCCGGGTTGGGAGTATTTCTCTCTGTGGCCATCACGTGGGTCATTGGAGGTTACCAGCTTCTGAGTCAAGGCACTTAAACCTTCTCTTGATAAGAGCTGTGAGACCCATGCCTGATACTCACCAAGCTGGCAACCAGTAAGGTTTTGGAGGTTGAGAGATTTGGCTTTTTTTTACTGGCAGAAAAGTGGGAGGGCAGTAAGTAGATCTGTTATAATACAGAAGCTACACCTGACAATTTTGGGATCTTACAGAGAGCCTGGAGACAGCAAAAGGCTCGAACTCCTGCTGCAGATTTTTTCTCTGAAAGCTAGTACCGTCGTGCTGAAGAGCAAGGTTATAGTTGATCAACTCCTTTTGAAATAATGGTATGACAGCTCTGAATAAAACAACAATGAACACAAGAAGTTGTCATGTCACATTTCTCAAGTTCCTTTATCATCCCAATATATAACAGAACTGGTTACTTTTTGCATCTGCTCTGTTCCTCGCGGAAGCTGCCCAGTATGCAAGAACTTGTCTTGATAACTTTGCAGTAGTTTTTTCTGCTTTTACTTCCTTTGGATAAGATATGTTAAAATCAGAGGAGTATTAATATTCAGCCTCTAAAGGCCTGTATGCTTTTGAATTTTTATGCTTCATACAGAATAAGAGCTTTAGGAAAATGAATATAATATGTTCTAAAGCAGAGCTAATTCTTGTGAAGTGGTTTGATTGCAATAGTATAGCTTGATTCTAATTAAATCTGTTCCTTTCTTTTGGTCACAGAGTTATAATTGGAATTGTTTTTTCCTAATTAGATTGACTAGTTCTAAGCAAGATTTCCATGCTCACCAGAAGTATTTTGGAACAGCTTGTATCTTAAAATGGCATTGCAACTGTGAATCTTGATGACTCTCGAGTTTTTTCAATGTTTTCAGAATTTCTTCTGACAAGCCAATACTTTCACAAGGCCAGGAACCATGTTTGCAAAATTAGGATTAGTTTCTGTTTTGTTTGTTATTTTTGTGATCTTGTTGACAACAATTGAGGTTTAGTAATTCTGTAGACTACATTGTTTTAATTTCATCTATGACGAATTCTGAGAGAATATCAATGAAGAGTAGTGTAGGAGAAATTATCTGAGGGCAAAAGGTGATCTATGCTTCCTCTACTACTTTTAGAACTGGGTCATAGGATTCCCTATGGTTATACTTTTTTCATTGTTGCTCCTACGTTACATTTTGAAATTTGCATCTTATGAGTACTTAGGAACTCAGAATTAGGATTAGGAGAGGAAAAATTGACACAAATCCTGATTTGACTTTGCTAATGTGATATATGTGTTTGTGATGTTCTACCTTAGGCATCTGAGAGTGGTTAAATAATCTCAGAAAAATCAGGAAAAGACACTCACATGCTTAATTTTAATATGACTCAGTGCTTTTTTGAGCTGAAGGCTCACTATAACCCTGGGCTTCAGTGTCTGACTAGTATGGAGAGAAGTTAAGTTCTTCAGGAAATTCTAAACAGAAAAGAAACCCAAGTATTTATCAGAGCTAATTATGAAATGTCACATTAAATGCTTTTATGGCAGTGGTTTGATCTGGTCTGTGTTGAAGGACTTAAAATTCCCTGTGACCTTCTTCCACTGCATTCAAGAGTGAAACAGAGCTCATAGACTTAGGCAGCTTTAAAAAATCTTCTTGGAGATCTGTACAGTTGTGAGCTGAGAGCAGGCAGAGGTGTCTCCAAGACAAGGTCCTTCCTCAGCTCCGTTGTCTTTATCCTTAGTTCAGAAGGGGAGCTGAACTTTCCTGTCTTTGTTGGATAATTCATCCCACTGCAGGATCCTAACTGAGGTGATTGATTTTTATTGATAAAACTCAGGCTAAAACAATATCATGAAGTTCTGGTTTGTGTCTTATGTAGCTTCTATATTGCATATGTTGTTGTCTAAAAATGAGACTTCTTCCCAAAATCAAAGATTGGTTCTGTACATGAAGCAAGAACACAAAAGATATAGAACCCACAGACAAATTTCCCTAGAGAAGTTCTTCAAGGACTTTTAAACTGTTATTTTAATCTATGTTTTACAGAGAACAAATGCTGTAATTATGAATGGCTGTCATATTTTCAGATCTAGAAGATACAATGTGACTTTATAATGCTCCTTTGTAACATAGGTAGTACAATTATATTTTATTGAGCCTATTAATGTAGTTATTTATTCTCTAGTAAAATTTAGAGTATAGAAAACATGCAACTAGATAATGTAGTCTGAAGAAAATAAGCTCTTGTAAATCCTTGTGCTTCTGCAACATTCAGGTAGATAATACAGTGTTTATAATATAATACTGTTTAATACTATTAAGCTATCTAATGCAGTGTTCATGTATGGCACTATTTGTTCATTGTGTTAAATAGAAATGCTATTTATAATTAAAGTATTTATTAAGTAAACATTTAACGTTATTAGTTTCCATTAGTGTTCAGAGGAAGGAATGCAGACAGTAAGAAGAAAAACATGTCTTGTACAATGTGACTTTATTATTACAGAGTTCTGCAATTCCTTGGAGGTTTGACTTACTGGTCCTCGTCATAAAGTGCAGCTATAATTTTCATATGTTAAAGACCTCTAATGTAATGTAATGTAATGAGTGTTGTACCCTTACAATGGTGCTGCTGCATTGTTCCAAATCAGCCTAAGATGTAAGACACTTTAGTGCATGATTTAAAGATAAGGGAGAATTTACCTTGTGTTTGATTTCAAAATCTCAGTGGTGATATAAATGTGTTGTGGTATACTTCTTGTTTCAGTAACATTTGAACAACAAAAAAGAAAAGTAAAACCAAAAAACAAACCCAAACCAAAGACACTTACTAAAACACATAGCTGCAGCTGAAAGAGATACTAACCAAAATGTTCAATCTGAGGTACTGAGGTACTGATGATTCAGGTACTGTAAAAATAAACTGGGTTTTTAGTTGTAAATTAAAGAGACAGAACACATTTTCAGTTTATTTAGAGAGGAAACCTCTTCCTTCCTCATAAATTACTGCAGGGGATCTGCTTATGTCTGAATCTGCTTGTGTCTAAAATATGTAGATCTGACCAGGCTGGTCTTGCAGTTCTTTCTCACTGCAAGTGGGTCACCCTGTGTTTTACATAATCTGGAGCAGATCTGAACACTTGGGATAGCAAGACCCAGGTATTTGTATAGGAATTCTAAATTATGGGCTTTTACAGCAGGGATTGAATTAGTGTTTTCCTCCTTATTTCCCTTACTTTTTTTCTTTTCCTTCCCATTATTTCAAGCTGTAGCAATGATAAGCTTAATTCTAGTATTTGGACAAGAGAGTCCTAGAAACTGTCTCTAAGAACCAATATGGTATTCAATTTATCTTGTCTTCCTCTTTTACATGTAGAACTGTCAATTGCATTGTATTTCTGAGTACCTTGTTAAGGTGAATGTATCTGCACTTCATGTGTGTGTCCATTTGTTTAATAGACACTGTTTAGAAATGTATCCTGATACTGAATCTAAACTTTGTCTGGCAACATTTTGTTGTAGAAAACACTCAAGAGACTCCTAAACAACCCTACTCATTTACAGCCTCACTTCCAAAATTATAGTACTGAAAGACAAAGCTATCTGTCAGGATTCCATATGTAATCTTTTCTATTCCAAAACTTATTGAAATTCCTCTGCTAAGGTATAAAAACAAAGCTGCAATAAGGAAATCTCCAATGATAGAAATATTGGAAGGAATTATGGATAACTAGATCAGGAACAAAATAACTCTTTTAGATTGCAGTTCAGGAAGTTGCTTGAGTGTAAATTAAGCTGAATCCTTCAGCTGAGGTTTTGGTGTCTTAGTTTCTGAAATTGTTAGTGAAAATAATACAACTATATATTTTACTTCTGCTGAAATGATTAAATAGGCTGCCTGTCCTCATGGATACTTGGACTTTTCCAAGGGACCTGGCCTAGCAACTTTAGAGTTTACAGGCCTGATAAGACATTTTGAAAGACTGTTACATGAAAATGAAAGGCAATCCTCATCCTCACTTGGAATCCAATCCTTACTTGGAATTCATATTAAATGCATAAGGGAAATTTATGTAGCCTTTGTGATGTCTATATGAAGTTGTAAATGGAAAAGCCTACAATCCAGTCCATTGAGGGGCTGTAAGGATATACATGAATGAAGAGATACTGAACATTCTTATGAAAACCTTAATGTTGAAAAGCATAAATAATCTCCTAAGAAGACTGAAATGACTCTTAATTTGTAAAGAAATCTGACCTCTGTTGAGAACTAGTTACAGAAGCAGAAGCTAACAGTGCTTTCTCTGGCTTTAAAGATTTGTAATCTGTATCAACTAAGTAAAATCTTGATGAACGTGATTGTCCTGGATCATTCCACCAATGATATTTATTACATGAGTGCAACAGAAAACACCTGTGCTGTTCACCTTCCTTAGGAGGGATTGACTGTGTTGTAGTCAGCAGGATGTATAAACAGTAGAATTTGGGAAATAATTTTTGTTTATATTAAAATAGTTGAGTTAATTATGAAATGGGAGTGATGATTTTTAGATGCTTCCACTAAATGACAGTTTCTCCTTATGTTTTTAAGAAGCTTGGAAGAACTATGCCAATTTCTCCTTATGTTTTAAGAAACTTGGAAGAACTATGCTATGGTAGCTCATAAAAGTTAAAATACTGCTTTTCCTCATAAAAGTTTTCTTCATAAAAGTCGTCGTGCATCGTGAACTGCCAGATTTCTGCTAATTTCATGACCGTGACTTCAGAAGTCCCAAAATCCACTAGGCAGTGATTTTAATCTTTATTTAGGATTCACTTGTAACTAATATTGTTTAAATTCTCTATGCCTCCCTATTTTCCTCCCCCCTCTCTTCTGTCAGCCCTTCATCCATTTGCCTTAAAGGCCTAGGGTGGATGAGTCAGTGATTCCAATCTGTATTTGCTTAGATACCAACTCCCTTTTAGGGATAGCACTATCATGCTTTATCTCCGTAGGTAGTCATGCTTTTTGAACAATTTTGACATCTAGAACTTTCTTTTATTAGATGTAGACTGCTGCACTCCTCTCTATATTAAAAAAACCACATGGTCTCTGGGTCAGCTTTTTAAAAGAATCCAAAACCCAAACAACCCACCAACCCGTACAACAAAGATATCACCAATGGCAGATATCTTGGCTTCACAGATATCACCAGTTTGATGAACAGTCAAACTGGTTTAAGCTTGTGTGGATCCCTCACTGTCTTGTCTATTTCTTTATTGTTCATTCATCTTTGGTCATGTGGAGATGGCTCTCCTTGCCTTCCTGCCTCTCCCTGGTCCTCACCTCCTCTGCACAGCCAGGAACCCCTTAAAGCTGGTGCAGCCAGACCTTGTAGCTCTGAATTTTACCTTTTGTGACTTGACAGTTTGGAGAGAAGCTAATAGTATGTCTCTCCCTTGCTAAATAAAGTACAGACTGCAGATATCTGGAATAAGAAAGGCTGAAAAGCCAAAATACCTGATGAGAAGCAGACCTTTCATGCTGCTGCCACAGCAACACCTGAGTGCTCAAGCAGGCACAAGAGGTTTCTGAAGCACCCTAAATGCCATGATGGTTTGATGCTCTGGAGCTGCAACCACATACCCAGATTAGGGGTGTCTTGGAGGATGTGGGGAGGGAGAGAACATTTTTCACCTTTCTTAATTCTCTCTTCATCTGTCAAGCTAGGAGAAACCTGGAAGGGGAACAAATGATGGTATTGTTCTGTGTTAATTATTTTCTAATTAGCTGAAGCATTTAAAATGCTTCTGTGTCTTTAAAATGATGTGGTATTTTGTGCTGTGACTACTACCAAATGTGAATTTATTCGAGTGAACAGAATAACTGCACGTGTGTTGAGGTGTGAGGTGACCTCATTATTCCTAAATCTGTTCCTGTTTTGTAGCACTCCTTATTCAGCTCTACTCTTTCAGCTGCTCAAGTGTTTTTATTTCTGCTCTGGTTGTGTAACAGATTTTTTAAAAATGTCAGAATCACAGCAATGTGATTCTGCCAACCTGGCAGAAATTTAGCTGTTAATAGATAAGACAATAATAGAGCAATATTAAACAGGGTTTGTGGCTCCTGAATAAGATAAGAAGAAATACTTATCAGGTTTTACTTTGATGGAAGGATGTTGATTAATGCAAAACATGCTTCATTCCAACTTCGACTTCTGGTAAAGATATTTTAAAAATTATCATTTTGCCATTGCTTGCACAAAGTCAGCACTTCAGAGAACTATTGTGTTGAAAACTCTGACAAATGGTATTCCTTGTCTGCCTTCAGAAGGGTGTGTCACAGGGAGTAGGACGCACTTTTTATGTTAACATGCAAGTTTTTCCGTTTGGATCTCCAGCATTTAAGGGCCACATGAGAAACAAGATTGCAACAACGTTGCTTGAGAACTCTCTGCCACCTCCTGAGTAGTTCCTGTGGGACATGTTTCTCTAAATAATGCATCCCATCTTTTGTACCATTAACCACTCACCAGAAACTTCCAGGCTCCTGTGGTTCTTGCCTGGTTTCATTCTCTGCCACTCTCTCTTGATTTCTTTTACTAGCTTCAGTGTTCTCCGCTGACTGCGTGTAGCTTGGGAGCGCTTGAGTGCGTTGGTGATCTGTGGGGTTTTTAACAAGCAGGTAAGTTTTCTGACAAAGTGTGCTTCTTGAGTTAAAGGTTTAGTGCCTATGCCAAATCTATGCTTGCATTAATGACCTCCATATCTACAATTACATATAACAAGCTTTTATAAGCCCCACTGCCTCCATTTCCTGTTGCATTGAAAATAAATCAAGATGAAATTTGAAGTAAACTAAGCTGGCAAGAGGAGGCAAAAATTTCAGTTTGGCATCATGCATGGCATTGATACCAATTCAGTGATGTAAATTATTTAATTGCAGTCTGCATAAGACGATGCAAAGGCAAAACACAGTGTGTGCCTAAATTTTTTAGGGGTTTTACATGAACTGGGGTTGTTTGGGGAAAAACTAAGACCTTTTAAATATCTATTGTATTACACTTTTCAGCTATTAAAACCTATTTTCATGTAAGAAAATGGAAGGAAAATACTTTTTCTCTTTAAATTTTGCATTGTTTGATTATGTCACTTCACCTTTTAATCCTCTTTTATTTAATATTTTGATTTGTAACAAAAGCTTATGTTTCAATTTTCATCCCTGCATAAACAGAGAAAGGCCGCGACACTGGGAGCAGGCAGTGTGGGTGTGACCGAGATAAAGCTGATATTAGGAAGTTACAGGGAGAGTGGTTTCTGCCTCTTCATTACCAGATTGTCCACCACTTATCTTCATGTCTGTTGTCTGAGTGATGCTGCTTCTCTGCTGCTGGTACAAAAAGTCCTTTGATAACCTTGTGTGATAATTAAACACTTCTAATTGTCCTCAGCTAGGAGGCTGTTTTGTGGTCATCCATGCACCTCCAACTTTGATGCTAGATTAGGCAGTCCCTCTAAGAGAGGTACTTAACACCTGTGCTTTTCAGCATTGTAATATTCATCTCTTGGTCTCCAAGGTGAATCTTAGTCATGGGGTTTGAAGTGAAAAGGACCTGAATAGCTACAAAATGTGCTCAGGGCAGTGACCATACCTGAGGCCAGAGGGTGTTTGCTTAGGTACCTGTGTAGCCTTTCTGATGGTCCCCAGCCCTATTGTAAACTCTCACGGTCTTAATTAATCCTGGGTTGCTGGCTATTTGGAGGGATGCTAGATCCAGTGTTGTGCTGTGGGGGGAAAGCTTGAGGGGGTTGGGTGAAGTGATTTATTTGCTGAAGAGAATCTTGGTCTGGCAGCTGTTGGAGTGAAGAAAGTAGATGACCCTTATAGATGGGTCAAAAAGCCACTTATTTTGTCAGACCAGAGCAATTTAATCTTTCTATTGTCCTTATTTATTTTTTTTTAAGCTCTTTTTAATTAAAAATTAAACTGGGTGAAAGTCTTTCTCTTGATTCCTAAGAATGGATCATTAGTGAAATAAAACTGTGTCCCTAAAGAAAGAAGTTGTTGAAGTCATTATTACACATAACTTTTCATGTATCTGCTAAAACAAATCCGTATGATATACCTCAAAGGAGAAAGCAACAGGGGGATATCACTCTCAAGCTCTTTATTTTATCTTCTCTCATTTCCAGTTCAACTCCATTTGCCTGTGTTTAGGGGAATTATTCTGTAAGTCTGTATTTTCAGTGCTTAGGGAAAAAGGAACTTCTAAGCTATCTGGGATTCTTCAATATTTCTCCACATACACTGCTTTTAATTGACACAGAGAGAGATTTGAGAAATCAGATACTATTAAATGCACTGTGTACAACAGATTAATTAAAATTCCTCTCTGTTGAGGGCTTTATCTTACTTCAAGTGTCTCTGCAATTGATATGAAAATGCCAAGGACCTCTGCTGAAATTAGGTGACAACCATAAACTTTGGTTTCACATTGAGAAAGAACAATTTTTTTCTAGATCTTTATGAGAAACTTTTCAGTCTAAACACCTTTGGGATATGAAGGCTTAAGCTTAGCAACTTGTTGCTGGTCTTTGGGTAAAATCTGTAAGTCATGATTTTGAACAAACACCAAGCAAGATTCGAAAAGGCATTGCTAAAACATTCATTTCCTGTAGAGGATTTTACTGCATGATAAGCTACCTGGTTCCCAGGAGATTTGAAAATTAGATCTCCCATTTCTCTGCCAAACTACAGATCTGGGAATCTAGCTTTACTGGGTATGTTTTCCCTCAAGCCCTGGTTGCTAAGGTCTGTGGAAGACTGGCACCTCAGCAAAAGAAGCTGCTGGAGACATGGGAAGTTCTATCCAGACCACAGAGAAGTACTGCAGTAGGATTTGGCTCAGCCAGTGTTGACTGAGAACTGCATAATGAAGTCCTTTTAGGATTTATTCAAAACTTTATTACTTTCTAGGAGGAATTTGCATCATTGTTGCTTCTTTCATGATGAAAAATATAGACTGTTTATGCTTGCCTCCCTTTCATGGTATAGGATGCTTCAGGAAATACTGGTGTCTAGCATGAATTCTCTTGGAAAATGCAGCCTTCACATGTCATGGTAGTTACTGACATTAAACTGCTCTTGTAAAGATAAAAACATGGATAATATAATAACAGGATTTTTCTTACTTTTCAACAAACCACTGCTGTTATTCATAGCACCTATAAAGAGTTGCCTTGTAGTCCCAGTATACCACATTGCCTTTGTGGGAAAGGTAAGGCTATTTTTGGCTTTGTGGTTGGGGAAGACTGAGCAAAAAGCAGTTGTATAAACTAATGTACCAAATGAAAGATCAGCTGGGAAATCAATCTTGGCTGTTGCTAGTTGAAACCTCCCTTAGCATTTTCCACAGGAAAAGTGCTAAATACGAAGAGTGCTGAAATACATGCCCAGCTTAATTTGTAAAGCTGTTCCTACAAGCTTCCTATCACATTACAATATGTCCTTCAGAGTTCTCTCTAAAATCACAACAAAAATAACCAAACAAGTCCTTCTCTTTGGTGATTTCATGGCTTCTGTTTCTTCCTCAGAGAAGATCAAGTCTGAAGTTTCTCTGAATTCGTCTGAAATTGTAGGCATGATCAATTTGTTTAAGAAACCTTGTAAGTACTTGACTGATGGAGCACATGATGTCCTGTCATTCAAAAGCTCACTGTTAAGTTTTTGTGGCTTAGTCTGGAACACTTTCAGCGGGGAGCTGGCTGAGGGGGGAATGCGCTGTGCTTCTTGTTTTTGAGTAGGAGCTGCTGCTAATGTATGTGCTGCTTTTGTCCATTTCTATGGCAGGTAGAATGAACAGTGTATGTGTGAAGCACAGTCAAATTCAAACCAGAGAGGTTATTGTTAATGTTTTTGCAGGTAATTCCCTGAGGCATGACTTGGGGGTTTCTGCTCTGCTGTGGGAAACTTTACTCCTCCATTTGTGTTACGTCAGATGCTGTGCTTTACCATACCTTTTGAAATGGTCCTTTTAACTGATGAAAATTTAGAAATTATGGATTTAAATTTTTAAGTAAATAGAAAAATACATGCTTTTTTAGGGTCATCTGGATTATTTTTCAAAGTTGTCAAAAAGTTGGTTATTTTAAAGCTTACTACTGTTGTTTTAATTTTGATAGGTTTTCCTATGCCAGTTCTCAAATATCTTTCAGTTGCTCTGGTATTGACTTAATATAATTTCATTTATATTTTTTGCATTGGATCTGCAGGGATTCTTTGACAATTTCTTCTTCAGAATTTATTTGTGTTAAACGTGAATGGACTGAAGCAGTGTTAAGTTCGTACCTACATGTAAATAGCAAGCATGCTCTCAAGCAATGGTGTTGGATTCATGTAGTGGTGTCCTGTTCGCCTCTTTGTTTGGGCAGGGCTGGGGAGGGGGGAATTTGGGGATGAGGGGCCATCCAAAGTGTTTAAAATAAACAAGATTTGCTTTTACTGTGAGATGATGGTTAACACTGTAATATGACTAAAACTTTAGTCTGTTTTCAGATTTCCCCATTATATGTCTATCCCAGTTCAGAAGTGAATGGTGCCTCTGTTTCCACTGGATTGCATGATGTTCTACATGAGCTTCTGGTACTGAAAAGGCATTAAGAGGGGAAAAGACTCACCTGATCACCAAGTGTCCTTCAGAGCAAGGCATGAAGCCCCCCTGTCACTGACAGTCAAGGTCGAATGTTCTCCCAGGGAAAGAAAGGAGAGAGAAAAGAATGCAAAAAAAAGCCTTTGCTTCTCAACAAGTTATTTAATCAGCTCCAATTACAGATTTAAATGATGGAAGTAGTAAGACTTACTTTGCATGTACTATTGAGGAATTCATGTAGGAAGAAGAGACACAAGCATTTGAAATACCTGGCTAGCTCTCTGTTGTCATCTGTTAATAATTCACATGGCTCTTTCACTTCTGTTTTGTTGAGAAAAAGAGAGTAGGCTTGACACAAAGAAGCTCTTAGCTTCCTTTGTAAAGGAGTGGGAGTACAGCATGTCCATTCAGTACAAAGAAAAGAATTTACTTTTGTGAAGTTTTCAGACTTTTTTAGTTTTCTTTTTGTAGGCAGTGTCACCAGTGGACTGTGGGAAAGAAACTCTGTTTCTCATGTGACTTTTACACTTGTGTTAGCTACTATTAGTTAAGCCATAACTGAGCTGAAAATTCCAGGCCCAGACTTTCCCAGAATTTGGTGCCTGCTTTTATAGGGAATCATTTGCTCTACAGTTACCACCGAATAAAATGGTGCATTGCTGTCTTGCCTTACAGTGGGTTTGTGGTGGATCTCTGTATAGTACTACCACAGAGGCTTAAAAAGCCCTGGCAGACAGTTGTAGGGGATGAGTCTGATTCAATGTCATTGTGACACTTCTCTGAAAGTTGCTGTTCTAGGAAACCTTTGCCTGTAATCACTGCCTTGTGTAATTGAAAAAGGATTAGTTAAATTACATATGGTTTCTCTGAGGGTACTTGTGTTTCATGGATGGGATTAAAAGCAGAAAGATAGAGAATATCTACAGTTTGCCATGATCAATATTTACAGTTCAGCCTTGAAGCTGAGGTGAATGATGACATTTCTGCATGCTTTTTGGTGGTCCTGTTCACAGAACCTGCTTCCCTGCTAGGGCTTTATTTTGTCTTTGCTTTAAGTCCCTTTTCTATCCTAGTACGTGCAATGATTTCTGAACTCCCTCCTGCTCAACAAACTAACCCTGGGTAAAGAGTAAGTTTTGAAACTATTATGCAATTAAAATCTTGTTGGTAGTATCTTACAACAATGGGATGTTTGTTTGTTTCTGTTTCTCTAAGAAGGATACATTTCACAAAGAGGTGAGTATGACTTACCTTACTCCTGCATAAGTATTAGCAGAAATCTAAAAGATGAGAATGTGAACACAGCTGATTTGTATATCCAAAAGCTCTCTACTTAGGATAATAATGCTTTCTATAGATGGAACGTGAAGTTTTAATAGATCATGGGTGGAGACAGACACTAATTGTCTCACCTGGTCATTTGTAGTGAAGGCATTCATTATTTTTGTCTTTTAATATTTCTTTCAGAAAAGCTGGAAGGCATGGCCTGCCTGTCTGACCCCATGGGTCAGGACTGAATTGCAAATTATTCCTTTGCTGCTTGAGCAGACTGGCTGCTGTTGGAAATGTGACACTCAGCTATGTGGAATTCTTGTCTGTACCAACCTTGCCATGTCTGCATTCATTTTTCCTAAATTACTAAACACTTTGCACTTAATGAGTTGCAACTAATTAGTACCTCTTGCTTTGCTATACCTGTAAAATTATACTTCCAGTAAAGTGTTTCATTAACTAATTAGACATCTCAACCAAGTTGACTTTTGTCCTCTTGTTTACTGGTTTTTTACTAGACAGTGAGATTAAAATCTTGTTGTCTTACTCCAAAGATGCAATCTCTTCATGTTCTTCTCTCATGACAGACTACATTTAATTCTTATTCTGGAACGCTGTTTCCCTAAATGAGGTGTCCTCTTTATCCTTGGAGCAGAGTGCCTGGCCCATTTCCCAACATAGCCTAAAGCAGGGATGACCAGCTGCTCTGTGGCTGCCCTTGCCCCAGCTGATGATTCAGGTGCTGGAGGATAATAAGAGGCTGACACTGCAGAGGGTGCTTGGGCTATCCTGAAGAACAGGTACAAACAAACCTTACTGGTCTGGTGGCATGGTCCAGGAGGGCAGGGCAGGGAGACACAGCTGCTCACAGTGAGCTCAGGTCCTCAGCACTCACAAACTATGGTATGGAGCCCATTCCAGCAGAAGGGAGCAAAGTCCTGGTTTGGCAAGGCCTTGCCCATCAACACCTTGAGGTCATCTTGTTTTTTTCTACTGTGGATCTTGGAACAAAAACTGTTTTCAGTAAAAGAAACAAAGCAAAGCAAGCCCCTTTCCCCCTTCACTTTGGGCTGATTCTGGTGGAGGCCAAGCAATGCTGGTGATGCCTCTGTGTGTGCTCCCTAGGACAGAGGTGTTCAGAGCTGCTCTTGGGGATCCTGCTGTGCTGTCAGCACAGTGTTTCCACCATGGCTACAAAGGGTGAGGTCCTTCAGAGTTTGTTTCTTGGGGGCTCTGAGGACTTTTCTACAGGAAGTTTTGTGGCAGACAGTTTGAGTGAACATTTGCTATTACAAGGAAGCAACACAGAATGCTCTATCCTCTGATCCTTCCTGGGACCTTGCACGCATTTCAACAGCCGTCCTTTCTTCCCTCTTTCTTGGTCCCAGCTAATTTCAAATCCTTTGGTTAAGGGGCTTTTAGCCTCTTTTACAGTGATGTGCAGTGCATGTAGTGTCCATGCAGCAGTGGACTGCCTTAAGAGTTGCCAGGCTAAAACACTGGCCAGCTGGCAAGGCTTGCAGCTGGCTATCAGTTCCGTGGATGTACAGATCCCCAAAGCATTGTGAGGAGGAGCAGATACAGGTAGATAGCCCATTTCAGCTTCTACCCAGTGTCCACTTGCACTTTGTTCTGAATGCTTTATTTAAATAAAACTGGTGAAAACACTTCCCTCTGCTTTTAGAAGAACTTAGTAAAAATATTGAAGTATTTTTAAAAGACATTCAAGTAGCTGTTTATTACAAAGTAGTGGAGACTGTAGCCAGGTGGGTCTTTTCTCCCAGGCAACCAGTGACAGGACAAGAAGACAGTCTTAAGCTGCACCACAGGAGGTTTAAGCTGGACATTAGGAAGAAATTCTCCACAGAAGGGTTGCTTGGGCATTGGAATGGGCTGTTCAGGGCGGTGGGGAACTCATCATCTCTGGAGGTGTTAAGGAAAAGATTGAATGTGGCACTCAGTGCCATGGTCTAGTTGAGAAGGTGCTGTTAGGTCATAGGTTAGACTTGATGATCTCAAAGGTCCTCTCCAACCTAAATGATTCTGTGATTCTGCAAAATCTCACTGCTCTCTTATTTTGTCTTGTTTGATTAAGTGGGTATCCAGATACTCTCTGGATTGCCTTACCACTAGTGAAGCTTTAGGATACAATGTGGGTGATGTCCTTACAGGAACCTGTTTACCAAACCCAAGTACAGATATTTTAACATTTTTTAGTCACATGTTTGACTGTGATTTCCAAAGTGGCACCTTAAAAGTAAGTAGCAGCTGCCCTCCTGATTAATGAATATACATACATATATGTGTGTGTGTACATATATATATATATGTGTGTGTGTGCATATATATATATATGATGCCAGGTATGCATTCTTCCAGAAGTTTTTTTTCCAAATTCATTGGTGATGTACTGTATGCAAGTACATGGTAAGTTTCATGTACATGTAAGTGACTGGACTCATTTTAATTGAGCATTAGTTTGAACATCAATAAACCAGTGATTTCTCAGGTGATGCAGAAGATCAGTTGCCATTAGCTAATTTTCAGTTTACAGTCTGAAACACTTTAACTGTTTGTGCAAGTTCATCAGCCAGAGAGCAGATATGTGAAGTATTAATTGTGGCTAAAGCAGAACAAATTGCATTTGTTCAGAGTAATGTTTTCTGCAAATACATTATGAACAATCCATATCCTGTGATTTGTGTCATCTCTCTACCATCAGACAGAGACATACCTGACAAATCAAGCCTAACTAAAACCCAGAATATCTGGAGAGTGTCCTATTCTTTTCTGATGTAGCGTGTTAATTTTAGGGTTTGTCTTCCAACAATCTACAGTGTAAGAGGAGGAAAAAGAAAGGGAAGGAATGTGTTTTTTCTTGCAATTGAGACATACCCTCTGGTGGAAAAATCCTGGAGGATATGATATTCTGCATTGGCATTACAACGTATTCCTATGCCTCAGCTGGCATTTTTTATAATATTATATATATTATATATATTATATATATATATATTATATATATATTTTTCTTCTTTCCATCTGATATGTGTGACTTAGTCTGAAAAAGTCAAAAAGAGGGGTGAAGGGGTGGGAGAAGCCTAAGCTTAACTTGTACACTGCGTAAAGTTACCCTCCTATTGTTGTCAGTGCTGTCATTTCATAGATCTAAATTAAATGGTTCTCTCCTCTGACTGTCCTGGGTGGGTGTTATTGCACATATGGCTTTTGGGCTTCAGCTCTGCTCTTTAAAAGAATGCTCAAGATTAGCACAGTCATTTAGAGCATCAGGATTTTTCTGAAAATGCAGAAAACTAGATATGAGGATCTGGGGATCTAACAGAGGGCCGGGCCGACACAGAGCACAGGAATGAATGTTCTCTTCACCCAGGACTTTTAGATGTAAGTGTTACTTTTCCTCTTCTCTAAGCCCACTGGACAAAGAAATAGCTATGGCTGTTTCCATACTCATATTTGACAAATCTTTCAGAAACATTCATGTGAGCAAGGTTTCAAAAAGTAGAACTTAGATTTACTTTGGGATGTTTTGCATTATCTCAGTGTCAAAATATGTCATTGAGAGAGATGTGAGCATCTCTTGAGGATAGTTGATCATATAATAGAAACTGATTATATTAAAAACTTTAATTTGTTTATTATATTTGTAGTCTTAGAATTCTTTTCAAACTTGCATGCGTTACTGTAACCCTAGGTGATGCTTTACAGAGATGGAAAAAGTCTGATTCAGCTACAGAGCACTTGTAGTCTTATAAGTTAAGAATAGATACAAAGCAAGTAAAAACTCAGTTAGTGTTCACATCTCCCCTCTGGCCCCAGCCCTTTCCCAAACCTGCTCTCTATTTTTTTACAGTGAGTGCTCCTGGACCTTGAGTTTTACGAATAGAGCAGGGGTGTCAGGTGAAAGGTGATTATGCAGGGTGTAAGGTGTGTGTGATGTCAGAAAAACAGCTGAGGAAGGGAGATAAATACAACATGGGCTTCTTCTGACTCTCACTGTGAACTTCCCTTAACTGGACAGTCAGGGCATCCAGGTCTGTATCAAGCTGTTTGCAGGGATCCAAAATTTGCTTCAGCAGCTAGGAAACAAGTATTCAGAGCTGCTGAAATGGACCCCAGCTTCCACCCATGTTAGACTGAGACCCTGGCACTAGTCAGATCCAGGACCTGTTTCTTGGTCTTGCCACTGGACTGGAGCAGCTGGGAGGTATCTGATCTGCCAAAAGACACTCTGTACAAGTAGCATTTTCTGGAATGATGTGGCATCATGAGACGTAGCACTTGGCTGGTCCATGGGGCTGTCACAGCTGCTGTAGCCCCTCAGAGAATGACAGACACAACCTGCACTCCCAGTGTCTTTCCAAGGCTTACAAACTGCATACTTCAATAGTTTTCACTCAAGGGGCCATCATGATGTCATATCCTGCCATCTACAATGCATTAAATTCCCTTGGCTACAGTAGCACATGGGATCTTGTGTTTTGCATGGCCACCTGAGTCCCTTCTATTCTTTGTTCTGGCATACAATAAATGGTAAATAAATTCCAATGTGGGTAAGTGATGTTTCAGAGAAAGCGCTGTCTCCTTTCTCAGTGAAGTTTAATCATGTTCACCTTGTGTGGCTAAATTTGATGTATTTCTCCAGTGTAACGATGATAATGCTTTGTATTCTCAGCACAGTGAAACGATGTGTGATTAGTGTGATCAGTCACATCCTGGCCTGGCAAATCCTCGCCTGGAACCAAAATGGCACAAAAATAGGAAATATTTTGTCTTTGCTCTTGCTACCTGAAGGCAAAATGTTTTAAAAGGAAATATCTGGTTGGCTTAGTTCAGGAATAGGGAGAGTTGTGCTTTTGTGCAAAATTTTGTGCCATTTTGGATTTGAATTATTTTAGATTTTTAAAAAATGTTTAGGTTTATAAATGCTGGAGTATCATCTCTTTATGGCTGCTTCTCTTCTCTTTAATTCTGCTTCATCATGAGTAATTAATTTTATTCTAGCCTCATAGAATAGAACAGAGGGGGAGATTTCATTTAGCATCACAGCAGTATGATGGAATTTTTTTCTATTTTGATGCCACAGAAATTGTAAAGAACCCTTTCTTGATATTTCTATTTGGAGTAGAAATCTTACTTGGTTGACTTTTAAAATAACATTGTTTCTACTTATTACTGTTATATGTTAATATACTCAGTGTTAGCCAAATAATTTTGATGGCAAAATATATCTGACTGTTCTATGAAGTGAATACTGTAAGTTTTGCAAATATCAGAAGAATAGGTAGGTCTAAAAGGTTAAATTTCATCAGATTTCTGTTTTTCAGTCAGTAAGCACTTCAAGTGATGTCTTGCTCATCTAGTTTTAATTCTGGAAAGCAAAGACAAACCAACCACTTCACTTTTATTATTCTGTATATTTTGGTACATTGATGACAAGACAAGGAATTGAGTCAACTATATGCTCCTTTTCCAGAGCAGATTTAGTGTTTGAGAAAGTTGCCAGAACTTCAGCTTGAAGATTTACAGTCCTCTTCCTATCACAAAAATGTCTTACTTACATCAAGCACACACAGGTCTGTGCTTGGCCTGGGTGGTGAAGACAACCCAGGCTGAGGGCTCCAGTGAAGATGTGGGAAAGCAGTTACATGTTCCTGGTCATGTCTTTAATCTGCTCTTTCTGCATAAAAGTTGTTTGAGATTTGTCTTTGTGCCTCAGCCTGTTGCCTGCTCACTGTATGGGAACAGGTGATGGATAAGGAGCTAGGTTAGGTGTGTGCAGTGTACAATGAGTGATTAATAATGATGATCAGTTTTATCTCCGTGGTCTGTTTAACTGCTCAAAATATTGTTTCTGAAATTGCTGGTAACAGTGTTGGTTAAGTGCTGGCTCAGGTGGAGCTTTTTTTTATAACATTCCAATCAATATTAAGACATCAATTTCATCCTTCAGCTGATAGTGGTCTATGTTACAAAAACTGGCAATTTCTGAAAAAACTGGAAATGGCCATCTGACCCTGATGCTCAAAAGGGTGATCCAGTGCAGACTGGAATGACTGAGTGTCAGCAGGAGAAGTGGAAGCACAGCAGGGCTCTCTGTGCAGCACCAAGGTGAGAGGCTGTGATGCTGAAGCTGCGAGAGGGACAGGAGGAGCTGCAGGCTACACACAAGTAGCTGACTATCCTCTCCTGCTGACATGCCCAGAAGGCAAATCTTGTCCTGAACAACACAGAGAGCATCCCAGTGTAGTGCCTGCTTCTCCTGAGGAGGACGATAATCTGGGCCCGTGTATGCAGGGAAAGCTGCTCAGAAATGAAAATCCAGATGTTTGTTAAATAGGAGATTTATGGACTCAAGACAGATGCTCCACGTATTAATATGGCCACAATTTGTGTCAGTATCAGAGGACTTGTTTGTCAGAAGGAGCAAGTGAACCTAGCAGGGTGTTTGGGAAAGGGAAGCATGCAGCAGGAAGGCACAGGGGGATCATTGAGGAGCCAAAGGTGTCCTTCTGCCACAGCTTTGCACAGCTCCAGGAGCAGAGATGGCTCCATTGAGAGCACGGTGCTTCGAGGCTTTGGAATGGAACACAGAGCAGGTTCTTCAGCCCCTGTGCTGCTGACTGAAGTTATTTCCTGTTGATATTTTGGGGTTATGCCAGTCTGGGAAATGAGTGCCATGATTCCTTCTGTCTACCCTGCACAACAGAATAAGGAAGTTGAGGTTTTGCTTCCTCCATAAGTCTAAAAGAACCTCAAACAAAGCTCCATGCTTCTTTCTTTCTCCCAGCTCCATGCTTCTCTTCACTGTGGTTTTCACCATGCAAGCATTGACTTTGTTTTTTGCTTTCTATCAAAGCTTGCTGGAGAATTTGTGATTACTATGGTTTATGCATATCTTTTCTTAAGATATAGTTTATGTTCTTTATTTTGCTATGCAGCTGTAAACAACAACAGCATGATTTAATTCTGTGAAATCAGAGATCAGGGCAAGTTGTTTTAGGTCTTTTAGACATATTCAACATGAGGTCAGATTTAGCTTGGCTTCCAGGTAGCTCGAATAAGGGGGTCTTGTGATTCATATAAAATTTAAAGATGATCCAGACATTTTAGTTCCTTAAATCTGGGGAGGGGAGATGGATTTACTGCCTTCTGTTCAGCTTTACCCTTATCAAATTTAATGAAGAACTTATTAAATTAATATGTCCTCTGGAGTAGTTCATAATTTGCTTCGAATAAGACCCCTTTTAGTCCTGTGTTTTCTATATCACTTTATAATTCTCAGAACTTTGAAAGAAAACACACAGGCATAAAGTAATTGTTGGGGTTTCCCCTTCCCCTAATCTCCCTCTCCTTCATTTAGAGCTACATGTAGAACTATGTTGGAACTCTTTAAAATGTATTTTTACTTCATCATGGAGCTGCCCTAACTCAAAAGGTATATTGATAGTTTCAAAAAAACACAATAACATCTATTATGACTGGGGAGTAGGTAAATTCATAAAATGAAAAATTGGCTCATTTAATCTGACCTATCTAAAATATTCTAGCTGTTCATCTGAATTGAAAATTTAAAATTCAAATACGTTTGTCACTGTAAAATATGTTATACTAAAACTGTGCAAAAGTGAAAAAAAACACTCTGAGTATCTATGTCTGTATCAGTCTCAATTTGTATTAGGCATTAAAAGCAGAAATAGTGCATTTGGTTTTGCACCATGACATGAAATTTTTATCCAATAATATTGGATATCATAATGCCTTTATGTGACATTGAATAAAGAAATTGTTTTGTGTCATAATGACTCAATAATGTATTAGTTTATTGTTTCCCTTAAAAAAAAAAGAAAAGAAAAAAAATCCAAATCCCAGTCTAAAATATATTGGATGTACCTGCTTTCTTACAGCTTTGATTTGTTAGCCCCTAGTGATTTATTAGTCAGTGGGATCTCCAGCCCCTTGCTTGGGCAGTAACCCTGCCACTCCCCAGAGCCCTTTCTGAAGGAGGACACTCAACATTTGCATCAGCACCACAGTATTGGCTTATAATTATCCTGTGATCAGCTGGAGTGGTCACATCTGTCTTCTCACCCATTTCTAGCTAATCTGGGACACCTCAGCAATAGGTCCTAAAGGAATGAGTTTGTACATAATACTTCAACTCATTTCTGTCCCAGTTATCCCAGTCCTCCAGCCATCCAGACTTTCCGGCACAGCACTCTGACTGTCCTTGGAGGTCAGGATGCTTCTCGGCTTTTTCTTATTGGTGGAACACAGCTGCATGCTAGTAACACCTCTGCCTTATCACTGAAGAGGTTTGGTCAATGAGTTTCATGCTGTCTTCATGGAAATTAACATTTTCTATGGTAAGACAATAGTTTCTGTGATGGTGAAATACTCCTCCTCTCACCAGTGGAAAACTGGAGGTGGTATGGATCTAAAAATGTTGACCAGTGCAATACAGGATTTATTTAGAGCTGGAGAGGCATGAAAAACTGTTCATGTAACACAATCCCTTGCAAGAATGATCTTGCAAATTGTGATTTGAGTGTAGGATCCTGGTCTGTCAGCAGCCTGTGCCAGCCTTGAGGAGGTATAAATGACCTCTGGCAGCTGGGGAGGGGCAGTGGGAGCTGTTTGTGCAGTGTACGTGGTGCTCCTTGGACTTTGGACTGTTTTGACATGGGGCCTCAGGGAAGTAGCTTTATCTTAGGGAGGTTTATCTTTCCACATGCAGCATGGCCAGGACTTCTTTCAATCAGGAATTTTCCCCCATAAGAAATTAAACTACTGAAGGAATCCCATGTTTTACCTTTTTTTTTTTTTTCCTCTGAGAAGGAAATAGTGATCCAACATCTCTTTATTGATTGACGTCAAATGTTTCAAGCAGCTCTGGAAGCATCAGATAAAACCCAGCACACCAAAAAGATCTCCCATCATTAATAACTTGAGTTAGTAAACCTTGTACTAGTAAAACAAAGCTTTCTCCCTTCTGTTACATAATATTTTGTTGGTGAATCAGAAGCTATTGCAGTCTCTTCCTTTCTAAAAGTCTCACATGCATCACTGCGCCCAGAGCTGTAATAAGCAGGTTTTATCTTATTGGGTACATTCTGCATTGCAGCCCAGCATCTCGGTAACATCTATTGCATTTACTGAACCCTTTCTCAGATGTCCTCATAGGTATGGACTCCTCTACCCATCCTTACCCTCCTCAGGACACGAATTCCAACTTTTTTTATACCCTCTGGCTACTCACTGTGAAGCCTGTAACCAGGGCTTTCCCCTGGAAGAAGAAAACTCCCTGGCTTCAGTAGGGTTTGCTCCTGAAGTTTGTACTAATTTTCTCATACTGTCTTCCCTGCTGGGAGTGGTTGCTATCCCCAGCCTACCTCACACATTCCCAAAGTGAGCTACCTGCTCCAGGTCTGGCTTTGTTTTTTGGAGAGCAGTGTCTTCTCTGTCCCAAAGGTGCTGCCCAAGGATGGCAGCGGGATGGATTAAGAATTCAGAATGTCAGTGCTAAAACAAAGGGTTTTAGGATGAATGAGGCTCTCTGACCTCTAGGACCACTCATTGTGATGCTTGATGAAAATAGAAGGCACAAATACAAAGACTGTCTGGGACAGTCTTTAATTAGAAGGTGGGGAAAAGAGAGCAGGAGCTCAGAAATGAAAGGAGACTTTTGCCACAGTAAATGAGACTGAAGAAGTGGATATTTACTTAGCTCTAGTTCTTCTTAATGTCATCCTATTTACTTAGCTCTAGTTCTTCTTAATGTCATCCAAACATTTAAAAAATTTTATTTACTCTTCATTCGTATTTCTCTGTTGCTTGTAAAGACCACTATGCCAAACCTCATGCAGTGGAGGTTCAGTCCTTTTACCTTCAAGAGAGTATTTACTTGCTGTATCCAGAGGTGTCGAAATTACTCTTTCCTTGCTCTGAACGATAAAGCATATTGGATGGTGCTTGAACATTAATAGACTCCATTACGATGATTCATACGTGTCTCCTGACAGCTGACTGTCTTAGGTACATAAGATTTCTGTGGAAAATACAGTCTTTGGGAGAAAGAAAAATCACAAAATGGGCTGTTTTTTGTGGAAATGTTTTTGCTTCTGTAGATGGCAAGGGAAAATAGATGTTTCTGGAAAATAAGATTCGTTCTTCCTGTGTTATGGATACTTTAGGTAGTATTACTAGTTTATATCAGGTAATCCAAGAATACCCCATCCTCTCTGGGACAAGGTTTGCAAGAAATAGTATCTCTTGTAAGATCACCTGATACTCTTGGAAAAACAGGCAAGTAATAGCCCACTATGTTTCCTTTGCTTTGCCTAGGTGTTTCATTAGACCATTGTGACTATGCCAATTTGACGCCTTTGATAACTCTCAATCTTGTTTTCATTTAGTGTTTCTCAGGTATTGATGTTATGTCAGGTGATATTATCTCTGTCAGCATGGGACTATTGCATACTGTCAGCTTTATGACTGTTATGTGCCATCACTAAATGTCTGACAGAGGTGAACCCATTTCTGAGAAGTTGCATTATTGAATCTGAGCCTCAGTCTTTTTTTTTTATGTCTATCTTTGTTCCCTGTGTATTCTCTTAAATGTTTCCTTGGGTTCTTTGGTGTTTGTGCCTGCTTTGTATATCTGGACTGCGTCCATCTATCAACCCCAGCTACCTATGGAAGAGAGGGCAATGGATTGAGGGCAGGTCATGAAAAAAGAATATGTCCAGAAACCAATTTTCCCAGTGAGATCAGATGAGCTACCACAGGTACAGAAGCTCACACCTATTTTAAAACATGAGAACATAGTTAAGCAGAGCAAAGCCTGCTCTCTTCCTCCTTGACCCTGAACAATTTATTTCCCTTCCCTGGAGGAGTGGAAACACTTCTCCAGGGAGCACTGAAAATTTATCAGCAAAAACGAGCATCTCTGGAGTCTCACAGAAGTGGATGTACTGAGATGTGGAGTGAGTGGGAAAGCTGGAAGCAAGTGCCAATCCTAATTTGCCCAGAGAAGCTCTATGCCATTGGAACAGACTGGGAAAGGGGGAAAGAAGGCAGCTTTTTTGGTGGGGACCTGAAAAGCAAAGAAGTTTTTGCAGATGCCTGGCCAACCTAGGGTTCAACTGGGCAGTGGTTATTGTAGTGGATACATTCTGAGTTATTTTAAAAAGAGCATCAATAAACATACCATCAGCTTGAAACTGAGGTGTTTTTTTAAACGGGGGTACTGGCAATGTGTACCATAGCAGCTTTTTCTGTTGCAGAGATGCAATGAGAAATGTCAGTCAACTCACCCTCTTGACAGTATCTTTTAGTCCCCTTTTCCACCTTGGCTGCTGTATTGTGCCTGTAGCCCAGCAGCCCACTTGTCCTCTCTCTGCCACACAGTTTTGAATGCAACATCCATTTTGATTTCCATTCCCTAAATTCATTATAGAAATATCTATCCAATTAAATAATTCATATTCTCACTAATCTAGTTTATCACACCACATTTTATAGCCATTAAATTCACTAACAAAGAACGCATAATTTTGGAGACAGCTCAATATCTCAGGCTAAGAGAAGTGTCATAAACAGGTGCTTCATTTCAACTAATGAGAAAAAAAATTCTGTGAAAACTTTGCAAATCCTATATCAAAACTAGGGCTTGAAAAATCTTGGTCATTGTGACTTAAAATTCAAATTGACACTATGAATCCTGCTTCTATTTATTTTTCTGCTCAGCAGTCATCCTTCTACCCACCAGCTGATGTACGTGCTTGGTCAGCTCTGCTCAGAGACGACCTGCCCCCCAGGTTTCCTCATCCACAGTTCTGTGAGTGCTCCCAGTGCTGCAGTAAATAGGAAAAGCTGCAAGGAATCAACACCTTGTTAAATATTTAGGTGTCTCTTCTGTGATTATGTGAGTCTTTCTGTTAAGTTTTCTTTGCTTGAAAACAGTTTTTCAGATATTTCCAGGGGCACTGACATCTCCTCTATCTCATCCAGTGGCATAATCTCACCCCTGCCTGTTGTCTGGGATACACTGCTCACTCCCTTTCCAATAATTTAAATCTCTTCTCTCTATAATCATGATAGTTAAATCTTTGTTTGGCCTATGCTTGTGTTGAGGGTTCTGTGCTGTTTTTTGAAAGGTGTCACAGCCTGGGAATCCTGAATGGAGCAATTTAACTGCAAGCTATTTTGTGGGGAATTTTCAGCTGGCATGTCGATAAGACTTTGCCAGCTGGAGTCCAAAGGCTGCACCTGATTTCCTGGCAATAAAGGCCATTGCACCCACCTTCATCTTTCTTGGAGAGCTCGAAAGAGCAACTGTGAGAGGAGGAGCTGCTCCCCTCTCTCATCGTGAGCGGAGGCACCATGTGCTGCCTATGTGATGCCAAGGCTCTCTGCTTTAACTGGCTCTGTGTTATGCACTGCATGTCTTTGTGCATCTGACAAATTATATGACAGGTTACAGATTATTCTAATCTGCTCTGCTACTCTTCTGGTAGCTGAGAAGGGCACGCCTACCATATGTGCTGTGTTATCCTAGCTAGTGTATCCAACCTTGTTTATCTGTCGCCTTTACACCGTATGTTATTCTGTGATTCAAAACTGGTTTCCTGTTAACTGTTTACAGTGATTTGAACAAGATAGACTTATTAAACAGACAGGAAAAAAAGGTTTAATTGCTTATTTCCCCTGCTCTCCTGGGGCTGAATCTGTAGGATTCCATTAAAGTGATTGAGGAGACAAGCAAATGGCACATGTAAGCTGACTTGTTTTTGTTTTCTGGCTCTCCCAACAATTGTCATTGTTGCAAGTTGACACCAACTGTCAACTTTGTCCCAACTTTCATCCTTTACTATCCCATTTTTTTCTCTCAGCAGTAGAGATGGACAGAAGGGATGAGTTTTGTTCGAGAATGACAGACTCAAAAGGCTTTTGTGAAGAGAATTGTCTGCTGCATTGCTGATGTTTGGAATACTTGTTTTTTGTACTTGTTTTACTGCTACAGGAAGCATTTCACCCTGCAATATCATCCCACATCTTCCTCCATAAGATCTTGTGAAAAATATACATAAACAGACTTTGTCTTAGCGGTCAGGCATTCCCTCCTTAGAAACCTGGCAGGATGGAGAACAGAATGCGCAGCCTGTGCAGGGCAGGGTGTTCTTTGGCTTTGGAATGAGTCACAAAACCTGATTTAAAGAATTCATGCTTAGTAATGTGACAGCTGTGATGATGGGTGTGCAGCAAGGAAACAGCTAAGGGACATGTTAGATCACATGGGCAAAAGCAGATCTTGGCTTCAGATAAGTGTGTTGGTTTTCACCCATTTTGATGAAGTGAAAGCTGTGTTGACCTGTTACATTCATTCAACATTAGACTCATAGTTGGTGAATCAGTACCGTGGATTTAGAATCAATGAGGCAATTCACAGTTATATCTGGAGATCTCGAAAAGAGGAGGAGACAAGAGTAACGTGGATGAATGACATGGTGAGAACCTTTTTTTAAAAATGCTGTAGTTGAATTGATTTATGCAGTAAATGACATTAACCAGCAAAATTGGCATCTCCCTTTTGGAGAAAGCTGAGGAAAGAAGCAAGGTGAGAACTCTGAACAAACAGCTCTTCTACTCAGTTTTGTGTCTGGTACTGATGCTTTCTGTCCTATATGCTCTACCATTTGATTTATGGTGTTTTGCAGTCAGGTGTTTCTGAAGCTCTTAAAGGGTCAGAGCAGCAGTGGCCAAGAGCAGTAATTTCTCTCCTTCTCTGCTTGAATGCCTGCCTGTCTTCTAGGGATTTAATATAGGAATATTTTCTATTATATATAAATACATTCTACATATATCTGAAGTCAGAACTGAGCAACAAGCAATTGGTCTGGCTGGAGATGCAAGTTGATCTGCTTATGGAAGGCAGGGCTGGGTGACAGGTAATCTTCCATATCCCATTTTCTTCTACACTGGTAAAACTGCTGTTCCAGTTGTTGTTTTTCTCATCTGCTTATTGTGAGTCAGTGATTCTGGACTGGAAAATTATGATGCTGGGCCTGGGTTTGAAGTTTGTAATTCAGCTTTTTATTTTTATGCTGCTACTAGGATGCCCTGATGTTTTAATGAAGTTGAAAAAATCCTGTGTATCCTGACTGCCCAAGAAGAATTACGTTTTTGTGAACCTCTTATGGATCTGTAAAGGAAGAGCAGAATTATTATCTCTTGTGTCTTTGACTTTGTAGTTTCAATGTAGATTTCTTATTTCATCCATAATCAGATACAGATAGATGAACTGTGTGTAAGTTTAATGCTACGCTGGGTTCAGCTCAGGCTCTCTGGCACTATGCAAGTTTGGAAACCACTTACCACTGGAGGTAGCCAGGTCAAAATATGCTTGGACACATTTTCTCCCTCTGAAAGCCCTGCAGATATTCCTCCACTGGTTACAATGGTGTGTTACCCAGATGTGCTTTACCCTGCTTAGGTATGGCAGAGTAGAGTGTAAAACCCAAGGTGGAACTAAAGAATACTATTGCACTGCAGAAGATATTCCAGGTTTCCTGGTTAAAATTTCCTACAGGGCCTGCATGTACTTTGCAACCAACCCAGGGCTTTCTGCTGAGCCCCAGCCCACAGGAAGAGTAGAGCACGCTGAGGCAATGTGTGCACACAGCCTGTGAGAGAAGCACATACAGGAATGTAATTAGCTCATGAAAATATTTGTCACCAGTACAACATGATGCTTCTCAAACTAGGTTATGATAGGAGGCTGAATGCTGGGATTTAAAAAAAAACAAAACAACGAACAAATTAAAAAACCCAACTAGACTGTTTTAAGGTAGTTAAAGTTAAGGTAAAGCCTAAGAGGAATAAAGCACTTTAACAGTTACTATGTTTTATATATTCTTTGATTCATCCCAGCCCCGAGAAATTAACCTGTAGTTAACAAGAAAATCATGGTACTTCTTTTTAATAGATGGGGGATAATAGTTTGAAGCTGCCTTTATTTTTCCAGTTATTGGTGGAAGGAAAAAGGTTACTTTTTTCCTAATTAACTTTTTTATTTCTTGTTCATGTCTTCATGTATGTTTTGTGGTCTTGCTGTGCTTTTTTTGGTGTAGCTTTGAAAATGTCAGTGTCTCAAGGAAAAAGTGCCTGGTCAAATTCTGTCCTCAGTTACCTGGGGAGAAAAAAGTCAGAGAAATTTATTGACTTTTCTGATATAAAGCTGGATGTTGACTGAAGTAACCCAGCATGAACCAACAAAAATTTATTCTATTCTCTTTGTTCATTTATAGATTGACTTGCCTAGTTATGAGGCCACACAACTAAAACTCTAAAGCTCTTTGTTTTCAATTGCTTTCAATTCAAGGCAGAGGATGCAGCCCCTTCCAAAGTGGGGTGACCAAAAGCATCGTTTGTCTTTTGGTAAAATAGTCAAAACTGCGGTATAAAACCTAAAACCACGGCAGTGTTACGTTCTGGCTCCGGGGAATTGCCCTTTGTGTTGAGCCAGGCGTTTGGCCTCAGAGCAGCGGCCGTGCCTTTGCCGTGTCGGTGTGACGCGTGCCCAGCAGGCTGCGGCCCTCCATCGCTGCTCCGGGCTGCGCCTCGCTCTTTGACCCCATTCCTCCTCCGAGCCTCCCTCAGCCCCCGCCGCTCTGTCTTCTCACCTGCAGACAAGAAAAAGGCAGGCAAATTCCAGCCTTTCAAGAAGCTCTTCGGCAGGAGGAAGAAAAGAGAGCCCGCCTCAGAGTGTGAGGAGCCCAAACTGAAGCCCAGCCACTCCTTCGGCAACATCTGCAACGGGAGCTCCTCGGATGAGGAGCCCGGCAGCGGGCTGAGGTAAGTGCGCCCCGGCTGCTGCACACACAGCTCCCGCTCCCCCTGCTTCTAATGGAACTAAAATTCCCCTCTGCTGACTGCCAGCAGTTTGTACGCTGCTCGCTATGAAGCGTGTGCATCTCTCCTTCCTCTGACACCTGCTGCTTTAGACCTCAAAATCTCGCTGCTTAAGGGGCACGTGTGCTGCTCTGCAAATAAGAAATCCCAGGGGGAAGCAGAAATGAATTTGAATCCAGCTCTGTGATTTAACAGGTGAACACCTGAGCAGAGGTATTAATGGCATCCCTGTTTTTAAAACTGGGGAAAGGGAAACTTGAACTGGCTGTTATAGATACTTTATTGCATACATTTCCCTGCAAGGTGGTGTCTTTGGGTTGAGACAGACATCCTTTTTCCCTCTATCCCAAATAATTTTTGCACTGTAATTGGGGTCAACAAACAGGCTGCTTTTATTTTGGACCAATTTGAATGTAAAGCAGAAGAAGGAACAGAGAGGAGAGAGGCACCTGAAAATCAGATCACATTCCAGTGACAACAGAGGATGACAGAAGAACAGCGTGAGAATTTTCTGTGGGGATGGTGGGAGTAAGAAACTGTACAGAGTAAACAAGTCAGCAATCTCTAACTAGGGAAAAAAACCCAAAGTAAACAAACACAAACAAACAAAGAAAACTCAAGCAAAAGAAGCTCTTACCCCAATAGCAACAATGCCCCAAGACCAGATTCACAAACTACTGGAGTCAGTAATAATTCACTTTCCAACTGCTCGTCTCAGAGAGGTTAGCTGGCTCCTGCCCAAAGCCTGCTCCTTTGGAAGTAAAGGAAGTGTTTGCACTGGGGAGTGTATCTGAAAGTGTAACAAAGAAATCTGAAAGGGTAAAAAAAAAATTTCCAAATTCCTCTGCTCAAGAATGAAATCTGTATCAAAAACATCACCCTAGACCTTAGAACAACATTTCTAATGGTGCCTATAAAAATATGATTTTTAAAAATTTTCTATTTGGCGGATTTTTTTTAGCTTCTGGGGTTTTATTCCATTCTGTGAAATTCCTTGTGTACTAGGTTTCCTTTTGGTTTCTGTGGTGTAATACTGTACACCTCTTTTGCTCGTCCCAGAAAAAGCAGCACTGAGCATAGCCACAGTGCAGCTGGAGGAGTGACTGAGCCCCACTGTGATGCATTACCTGAGTGCACGATGCCAAGCCACATGGGGAGGTTTTAGTGCCTTTTCCCTCACGAGCAAACTAAACAGCGTCATCTCACTATCAGGGATTTCCCACTTGGCATAGCTGAAAATGCAGTGCTGCACCCAGAAACAAACAGTGATATGGGAACTTGTCCTGTTCCTCAATCAGTGACATGAAGGTGTGGCAGACCTTGTTTGAGACTGTTAAATGTTTGCATTTTTAATCCTATTAATCTTTCTAATTAACAAAAGCATTAAAAGTTAGCATCTGGTGGAAAAATCAGACTGTAAAATTTAAATCAGAGGGGATTAGTAAATGTGAAAGGTCCCATGTTTCACCTCAAGTGAAACATTTCTTTCTGTCATTCCTGAGACGTTTTAGCCTGCTAGAAATACTCAGTCAAAGTTCTGTTTTTCCTGTCAGACTTCATGGTGCAAATGTGAGATTTGATGATAATTTTCAGTTTCCAGGTAGTTTTTGCCACTTAATTAATTTTACAACAAGCATAAATGTTCAGTGCACTGCATTCAATTGCTTTGAGAGCTCAGTTTTGTCACTCCGGCCTGTTTTCAATATGTCTTCCATCCATTATATGTTTTAGCCTTTACTGTAATTACAAACATTTATGAATTTAATCCAGATAACTAAAAATAATACACATAGTTGTTTACAAGTTGTCTGACAGTAAATGCATTGCCATACTTTCCGCTATTCATACAGAAATAGACTAAATACAAATAACCAGTAGTATATTTACATAAGCAAAATCCTGAGAAGTTTTGTGAACCATTTGCTTCAAATTCTTTAAGAATGTACAACACCTGCATATTAAAAAAGCTTAATAAAAGCTCCAATTTTGCAATAAAAGCTCAGAGATGTTCCTATTCCTTTAGTAAGTTATATTTCTTCCTCAGCCTGCAGTGTACATGAATTTGCTATCTACAGATGTGTCCTGTGGACATTTAGCTTTGTTTTGGGGAGAGGAGATGGTTGTTTTGAAAATGTATTAAGGGAGGAAGCTGCTTCTGGAAGGTGGAAACAAGCAAATGAATGAGTGTAGGCTAAAGAAGATATCTATATTGCTTCCCAGGCCTAAGCTAGTATTTCACAGAGTGCTATATTGGCTTACAAGCCTGCTCACAGCTAACACCTGAATCTCTAATGGAGACTGTGCTGACTGGGTGATGCAGACGTGCCCGGAGCAATTGAGGTAATCTACATGTGGTGTAGATTGACTAGCTGAGTTGGAAGCAGCCGGAGAGATCCGCCTGTCCATCCTTTCTTACATCTTGGATTCATCAAATGCAAATAACTTGCTTGGTATCCTGATGTATGCACACTTCAAGCTCTTTGTTCATCTATGTTGTTTTGTAATACCCAGGTGGGAGGTTTCCTGCTGCAGTTTGTCTTGCTCAGCCTTGTGAAAACTGGAATTCCTTTTCCCTTTTCTATATTGCCCTTCTTGAGTTAAAAAAGTTAAAACTGTATTCATTAACTTTCTGTCCTAACCATAATGGCTGGGAGATAGAAGTACTGACTACAAGAAAGTGCCACAGGTTTGTGGAGCTTCACTGAAGTCTCCAGAAATTTCTGTTCTGAGGCTATGATTTGGCACATGAGAAGATTTTTTATTTGCCTTTTTTGTCACAGTTGACAAATACTCAACTTCTGAGAAAGCATTGTGAGGACAGACCTGAAAGGGTACCTGTGCAGTGCTGTACTAAAGTTTGTGATTCTGGCTTGATGTGCAGAGGGAGTGGGGAACTAAATTTCTCTTATTTGGGGTACAGTAGATTACCTTTCCTTAGGCTGAATGCAGTATTTCAAGGGACCTGGAATTAGACCTGTCAGATGTTTAGGACTCAAGTGAGACAGCATTGACCTTCCAGGAAAAAGTCTCTGAGAAAAGTTCAGTGTCTTGACAGCCTCCCATAAAATGGGACCCCTTTACTTGCAGCATTGGGCAGTTCTGTTTGAAGAAATCTAGATCAACAGTAAAAAGTGATCTATCTTGGAGCTTCAAAGAGCTCCCAAGAAACCTTCTCTCTGTCACATCCAGTTTTCATACACTGGGAATCTTTTTTCTCTGTGTATTAACTGCATTTCTGCAATTGGCACTTGTCAGTCATTATTTCCTTTCTAAGTGCCTCATTTTGAATGCCTTCTTGACTCCAGTGCAAGTGCCTTGTTTCTGTGGTATTTGGTGTTCACCTTCTTCCGAAGGCTTCATCCTGTCGGAGCTCTGATTTAAGCAAGTATCTCTTCAAGCTTAAGCAGAGCAAAGCAACATAGGGAGATTGTAAGAAATTTTGTTTTAGGAAAAAAAACCTTGGATTTTCCTTACTTGTGTCAGCTGACATGTACATCTGGAAAGAGTTTCTTATTTCCTGGTTATGAGGTGTGTTGAGGATGTTCCAGGACAGATAAGGTTATGGCTGCAGTTTTCCATTTGCATGGATTTTTTTAAATAAATTTTATTACATGTTTTTGGTGAAAAACCATGGTTAATTTTTATGCCCCTAATTATAATAATTTTAGTTGTACTATTAACATGATGCATCAACTACCTAAAGTTAGGCTTGATCTCTACTTCTAAGAAAAATAAATTATGGTAAGTTCATAGGCTCCAGGTCCCTTGATGACACCAGACTGGAGTTTTGTATAAAATAATGCTGAGTCATATATTTGAAAAGACTCTGAGTGTGGCTGCACAACTGATTGTTGGCATCAGTGGGACTTGGATGGGTCATAACAGGCAAACTGTACTGAAAAAACTGAACTGTACTGAGAAAAGTTTTCCCAGAGTTCGTGCCCTGAAATTCATTGAATTTGTTCCTGAAGGTGATATGAATATATATTTAGAATGAATTCAGAAATGATCTCTTAGTTTACTTTATGAAAAAGTTTCCCTGTTGAAAAAGTCTCTCCTTTGTCTGTTCAGATTGTGAGGCCCATGCTTGTGAGTTTGCTAATGCAATGAAGTCATTTGCTGCCTGAGCACAGCTCTAACTCATGTTGCAGCATGAACAATATTCCCCATCCAGGTGTTAGAACCAAAACTCTCTTTCCAGCAGATGAAAAAGAGGACACTGAAAATATAGCTCAGAATTACAATCCATTTTCCTCTATTACAGTATTAATGCTTCTCTGGAATGACTAGAAAATGCAATTTATGCTTTTCATCTCTAGCTGCCCTGGAGACATTCATGGGAGATGCAAAATGTTGTATCAGATTTCTTTTTTAAAACAAAACACCAAGTAGAGGCAACCTATCACTGCACCTGTCATTTCCCTCAGGTAATGTTCTGGGAAGTGGTTCTTGGTTTCCATTGAGGAGATTATATGAAGAGTCAATGCCTGGCTAAACCAAATTCATTCTTGCTTTGCACGATTTTAAACTTTTTTTTTGTTTAAAAATGGTTTTATGTTAAAAAGTTGACTTTGATCTTTAACGATTACAGAATTGGTTTCTAATGGAAATCTAAAAGAGTGGAAGTCATGAGACTCTGGGTTTTTTGGAGTCGGTCTCTACAAACATAAAAGAACAGAACAACTCATTCTCTCCCTTTATTTTCCAGTTTCTATTTCTATCTCTATCTCTTTAATATCAGAGTGGGAGGAACATTTATGACACACCAAAGAGGCAATTGGTGTACTTCAGTAATGCACCAGCATGGGATTATATAAGAGCTGAGGTCTCAGTATTCCTTTCTGGAAAAGCTTCCCCTTTTTAAAGATCACACATTTGTCTTTAAGAGGAGAAATAGCTCTGGAGAAACATGGGGTCTAAAAACATCACAGCCAGCAGTGTCAATACAATAACGTTGTATTCTGTGCAAGTGTCCCTGCACGTGCTCTGATGTAGTTAAGGGTACAGTCCCACAGCAGTAAATGTTGGTTGATGTCTGACTCTTTCCAGCTCTCTACATATGCAGCTAGCATGGAAACTTGTGTCAGGATTTGCTCAGCCAAACCAGGAATTTGTGTGGATTTTTGAGTTCTGATGTTTTGGGGGGACTTTTAATATGTTGGGTTTTTTTGTACTTGGTTATTCTAGTTACCAGATCATTTCTCTGAATTGTTTCATGTGAACAATGACCACTAATATGGCACAAAAAAGGTGATGGGAGCACATGGAGAGGAGGATAAAGAGAATGTGATACCTCACCCAGTCCTGACTTGAGGTACCTAGAACTGATGGAAAATCACTTCCTAAATAGATCCATAGCAGCTGATGGCTGAGGGAGAGTCCAAAGAGGGTCTCTGTTTCCTGCATTTTGTGGGAGAGGAGTAAGACCTTTCCTGTAGGCTCAGGGTGGTCCCATTCTACTGTGAGAGATTTGTTTCACATTTCCTAGTTTCTTAGTGCACACACCTCAACAAGAATGAGTAATGGATAAAGAGCAAATGGAATTTAACTTTGCTCTCAGTAGGAGAAAATTAGTTTTGAAAATTTGTGTACTGCAATTGAAACTGGAACATGATATTTGGGTTGCAACACATCTTCAGGGAGAACATATTTAAAGATCTGTTAAAAGTGCTTTGTATTTTGATATATCACATCCATAATTCATGTAATTTAGGTTTCTGAAAGTGAGTCAGATGATGATTCAACTATTTTCAGCACAAACAGCCTCTGAAGTGTCATCACTGGAAATATCAAGAGAAGTGCTCATAAACTGATGCCCCTGTTTTCCCATGTCTCTTGGAAGTGACATGGAAGTTTGAAACTGTAATACCTTCAGCCATGGCTGTGACTGTATCCCGTAACTCTGCCATGCTGTGAATTTGTTGAAATCCACTCCTGATACTGACATGCCTTTTAATTGAAGGGAGACCTGTCTGTAAATGTGGATGGTGAGGATGTTATTGTATAAAGACTTCTGAGAAAAACTTCAGAGATGGGTAGCAGCAAAGGAAACTCAATTATTCATACTGTATTATGACTTAAAAGAAATTCAGTCTTCCCAAAAGTAGAACATGAGCAAAGTGAAAAAAAAGCAGCGGAAAAAGGACCTTTGTGATATAATCTGTCAAATTCACTACTGGGAAAATGTAAAAAGGTTGTGGGCTCCAAAGGAGTAAAATAAGAGACCTTTCAGAAAGTACAACTCACTTGGAAATCACCTTAACTGCTATTTCAACTTGCCTGTAAAAGAAACTAGGTTACTACAATGTGTGAATATCTTTTTTCCAATGTTCTTTAGCCTACATAGATATTTAAACAACATTCTTAAACTATTTTTACCAGTTGTTGGACATGTGGCTAGCAGAATTGCTCATTCACCCACTTCTGAAATATTCAGCATATTTGCAAAGTATTTTGAAGGGATAGAGTAGGGAGCAGTCTGTCATTAATCCACTGTGGGGTTTCTTGTTTCATGTGTTCTGACAATTTGGAGTATGTTTTATTATTAAGTCAACAAGAAAACAAAAATGGAAACAAAACCTTTCAGATAAGCATGTCCTCAGATCTATGAAACAAAAATGTGTGGAGCCTTGTAATGAGGAGGGAGAGAGAGAGAGTGAAGGAGAGAGCAGTTGGTGTCTGGGAGAATGTTGGAGATGCTGTAAATGCTTAGCATGGTCCTAACCTGCCACTGGTACCATTGTGGGCACTTGTCAAAGACAGGGCTGGATTTTCAATGGTGATGTGGTTGCAGGTCACATGGAGCTGCCAAGCTGCTTCATGTGACCTGGTGTCCCCAAAGGAAGCTGTAAATGAAATGTTGGCAAGTTTTCAGGCACAAGGAGAGACTAGATTCCTAAAAGTGTCCTCAGCTCTGCAGCAGGATGGGGAAGACTTTCACTCACAGCCATGTCCCAGACAGTCCACCAGAACCGTCCTCAGCAGTTGCTCTTTTCTTTCATTTCAGAAATTCAGGCTTTATCAGGCAGTTCCAGAAAAATAATACAGTCAGAGTATTCCTGCTGTTAGTCAGCTGCAGTTCTGGGGTTTGAACTGCTGTCAAATTCCCTTCAGTTCCAAAGCTGCAGGTTTGCTGCTCCCAACTTCAATATTAACAATTCATTAGTAAGGCCAAGAACAACTTCCAAACGAGTCACTGAGCTCTTCGGTGCCTGAATTGCAACTCTTGCCTACTAATTAGTTGTAACAAACAACACAAATATACATGAGGTGTCTGATTTTAAGTATGAGAAGCCCAACCGACTGGACAGCAAGAGGGGTGAATGGTGTTGTATGCATAGCAAATAGCTGTGAGACAAAGCCACAAGTATCTGAGCCACAGCATAGCTGGAAAAAATATTTGAGAAAGGATCCTCTCTGGAGAACAGTATGACCTGGACTATGCATTCTCAGCAGATCTCTCAGCTCAAAGGTAAATAGCAAACAACCAGTTCCCACTGGCCTTGCCTTCTGCACCTGCAGCAGGCTCACACACTGAACAGTGCAAATGGCTGGTTTGTCACATTTTGCATGTGTCCTTCTCACCTGCTTGAATGCAATGCTGGAACTTTCAGTTCAAACAGACCTACACAATTATATGAGAAAAGCCAACTTTCATTCAGTTTCCTGTCAAACCATTCACTCCCAGGCCTGCTGGGAATTTGTCTCTGTGTAAGGGACACTTCTCAAGCTGTGGCTCACTGGCTGACTCCTGGCTGGCCAAGCAAGGTAGAGGAATTTCAGTGCCATGTAATTTTCCCACAGCTGTGTACAGACTGAGTCACAGTGATTCAGTATAGAAACCTTTCTAGAAAAGGGTTTAAAAATATAATTTTATGGTTTATCTAATAAAAACTTTATAAAAGAAACTTTAAAGGTGACCTTTAACAGTCAGAGGCAATTGTGTTATAGTTTTTTGTTTTTTTAAAAATCCAACATAGAATTAGCATCAGTTAAATGTTCCTCTTCTTCCATGGCTAAAAATGTTGTGGAATATTGACCAGCTCCTTGCCTTATTGTGTGTTTATTTGTTTCAAATTAAGCATGTTGGTCAAATATTAATCTGGATGAAAAGTAGTTTTTCAGTTAGTCTGTGATTGTATGGAAGATTAAATGATTCAGAGAACTGTGTTATAAAAATGGGATTGATTATTTTGTGACTGCAGAAGTATTTTATATATAAACAAGGGAGAAGGTTTGGGGGGACTTTTTATCCTGTTACTTTCAGGTTACCTCTAAGAAATTCTGTTATAAAAGTCAAGAATAGTCTATCATCTAATCAGTTTAAGCAGGGCTATGTAATCTTATATGACACTCTCCCTTAGTAAAGAAAAGATTATTGTTTTTACTTAAAATACCTCAGGGAAAAAATGAGATGAAAATGTAATAAATATATTCCCAATTTATTTGTTTCCAAAGTATGAATATAAATATCTTGAACACTTCATGACCAATTAGTACATTTTAAAAGGCAGAAAATATAATACACTGATCTTAAATATGAAGCCTAATTTTTCTTGTTCTTTTGCTTACATCTGTCTCTGGAAGTATCATCTTCTTTGCTTTTGCTAAAATATTTATTTACAATGCTTTAATCATATGTAGAAGGTTATGTTGAATGGATCTGTATCAAAACTATACTTTTTTTCCCCTTCAGATTGTTTTCTGAAACTATAAATGGGTTCTATAGGGTTGCCAACAGGTCATTAAAAAGAGAGATTTGGGACTTCTCAGTTGTTCTGGTTTGGTGTTTGTTTTTTTTTGTTGTTTTTTTTTATTGTGGCTTTTATCATGATTGTAGATTATTGGCTTTTCACTTACCATGGAATATTCTAGGTGAGACAAAACATGACTTTCAAACTGATACATTTTTTCCCTCAGTGTGACCCCAAAACCACAAGCTTTTTTTTTTTTTTTTTTTTAATTCTAAGTTTTCTTATTGTTAAATTCATTAGAATGATTTCTGGTAAACCCCTTTTGGTTTCATGCCTTTGCCTGTGGACTTGAATCAGAGCCACATAACCGGTTCATTTGTGACACACCCTCCTCCTTGGCATCGGTGTTCAGTTTAGCAGCAACACATGGGCATTCCTCACTCTTTGTGGCTAATCAAGGACACACAGCTTGGTGCAATAAGCATCTTTGCAGTCTGGGGGTTTGGTGATAACCTTTATTGTCAGTGTGATCATGCTCGTGGCCATAGGAAGGGCTGAGTAATCAGCTAAAGGAGGTAGCTCTGTAGATCTGGCTTACTGCACTGTAATATCTCTTTTTGTGTTCTAGGGCTCCCTTTGCTTGGCACCTGCTGTTTGCTTTGACCAGGGGTGGCAGTGTGCCCCAAGCAGTGGCACTAAGCATGAATGCACTTTCTTAGATAAGCACTCTGGTAATGTGTGCATCATCACCTTCTAGTCTGTATCCTGAAAGCAACATTTAGATTTGAGACTTAACAAGCAAAAATCAATTGAACTTCTCAACACGCCCATTAAAAATACCCAACTCCAGGTCTTTCCAAAGAGGAAGACTGTGTATAAAGGAATTGTGCACCTCCATTAAACATTTGAAGACCAAAACTGCTTGGATACCTCTCCTCTGAGAATGTACAAAAGTTTTATGTAGAAGGCAAGAGGGAGGGAAATCCATACAGCAGGACAACTGTGATATAAAGAGTCACTCTCATAAATTAATTACGGTATTTACTTACTTCTTGACTGTTTTTTTTCTTTTTTGACAGATCCTCCCATTATTCTATGGGCAGTCGAGCTTTTTCCCATGACAGTATTTTCATACCTGATGGGAGAACAGAGAGTGAACAGGCCATTCAAGCAATGTCACAGGAGAACGTTTTAGGAAAAGTCAAAATTCTTCAGGTAAGAAATTGTATGTGGGAAAAATATTTAAAATTTGGTGGAAAATGGTCTCCAGAGCATATTAAATGTGCATAAAGATGAGTTGTTTTTCCAATAGCCTTGGGACAGTTTCTCAGCCAAGTTAAGTTCTCTGGTCAAAAGCCATGGCAAGTAATTCAGATAATCTGCAGAAGTTCCAGGTTTTGGTCTTGAAAGATACAGCAGTGATGGTGTAAACATATTTGCAGAAATGTCTGCACCTGTGGAATTCATCTGAATTGAACTCATGCTTTTGATGTGTCTTGGTCTGTATGCCTAAGTCCTACAAATATGATAATGAGAGAAAAAAAATGAAGGCTATGTTGAGGGCAGGGAATGGCATGCAGAGTGATATTTCTTTGCAAAGCCAATTTAATTATATGTTTATATGTATTGCAGGTTTTCCTCCTTTTTCTCACTGCACTTTCAACGGTGTTCATGGATGGTGGATTTGTTTATCTCTCGAAAGCATAAATGACACATTTGGCTATTTGCTTCTAAAGAGCTTTTTATGATCCTCTTTCCCTTCTTTTCCAGAACTCTCTCCCCTTAGCGCTTGAACTAATTTTTCACTTTACTCCCTGTATATCTGTAAGATTCCCAGCTTTATGTCTTTCTAGACCTTGAGAGAGCTGTCCTTCAGAAACACATTGCACTTTATTGCTCAGGATGCTGACATATCCTGTCAAAATGCTGATAAATTTTTAATGTTGTGCAAGTGCCGCTACCCTGAAGATGACTAGTAAAATACCATTGATTTCTTTTACCTCTGAAGTCTACCCACGATCCATCTTTTCTGGTGAGTGAGAGATCATGCACATTCAGACAGCTCCGACCTTCAGGATGGAATTGTCCCTGCCTCCTGCCTGGTGCTGTCAGCAGACAGAGCACCTGCATGGTACTAGCTGTGCTGACTGTGGATGAGCTCTGAAGCAGAAACCACACTAGGACATCTCCAATTCCTCTGTGCTGGTTTTTCAGCTTAAATTTCCCTGGGTCAGGTAGATTCAGTGCATGCTATTTTCCAGGCTGGAAACCATTATATTTAAAATGACTGCTGACTCTGGGTGAAGACCTGAGCTATGTGGACCTGACTTGCAATGTCCTACAAAGCCCACCGACTCTTTCAGGAAGCTGTACCCTCCCTGTCTGTTGGATTTGTTTCCTTGGCTTCCATGTATTAACTTTTCTCTGAGTAACTTTTCACTTCCAGAGGTGTTTTCACTCGTTTCAAAACTCAGCATAAAATTCCCAATGGAAATTGTTGCCTTTGCTAAACTAAGACACCTGAGAAAAAGTATAGTTAATGCATAACAACTGTGTTGACTAAGTAAATGCTGAATCAAGAAAATTAGAGCGAAATGTTACCCTGGAAAATCATGAAATAGCCAGTGGTACTCTCTTGCTTAGGTGAACTTTGCATAAGCCTTTTTTTAACGCGGTTAATTGCATGTATTTTAAGGGATAATATTGTTTCAGCTGCTTGATGTAAAAAATGTACTTGCCTTTTTATTTGAAATTGAAGGATGGTAGTTCATTTTTGTCATTTTAGTGTAGCTGGAACCTAGCCTGTAACATAGCAGATTCATTTTTCAACTCTGATGATGATGGTGAGAGCCACTTATTCATTCAGAAAAGAAATGCATAATAGATTCCAAGTTACACTTTTAAGTACTTACATGTTTACACAGAAGTTATACATTCATCTAAATGTCCATGAATTTTTTTTGTAAACCCATGGAAATCTTCCCTATAATAAGCCCAGGGGCCACATTTGTGTCTTCAAAAATTGCTGCCCACCATGTAACTTTTCCCATTTCTGTAGCTATGATTTCTGCAACTGTTCCCTGAGTTTAAAGACAAAGTCATGCTAAAATCCCATTGCACGTTTTAAATTTACCTTAGACTTGAGTCCCAGGTCTGATGAGTTATTTGGACAATCATTCCTGTTTGAAGGTTTCATGCACTCCATACCCCATCCTTTTTTTCCTGCTATTCTATGAGCCAGTGTTTGCTGTGTGATTTTGCAGCCACAGCAAATGTTGATACTCTATCTTCTGATACCAGAAGCTTCTGTCTACTTTGGAATCTCTTTCTGAAAGCTAACTCCAACTGGGAACATCTGTATTTCTTAAAGTGGTGGGTTAAGAAGAGACAGTCCTCTCTTCTGAAGGGCATTCTGCTCCTTAAAGGCAATTCTGTGGCCAGCCCCAAGTCCCAGGTCATTGCTGTGCCACCAGCACTATGGTGGTTTTGCCAGGATTGTATGTCAGGGTGGAAGCACAGCACCCCCAGTTTCCATTTACCTGGCAAGGTACCCCTCAGTAAAGAGCTGTTGCCCGGATTCCATGCTCCCCTGCTGACTCTAAACTTGCTGCATCCCAAGTGGAGATAAAAAGCTCTTAACCCTTTTCAGGATTTTTTTGGAGGTGGTACAGTAAATGTTCCTGGAAAACTTAAATCGTTCTTTTGGAAAAGTCCCTGTGCTTGCAAACCTAAGAGACAGCACGGGGAAAAGGGTTTTGAAGTCAGAATAGGAAGGCAAGCCATTTGATACTGATGGTGCTGGATCTCATTCTGTGGGCCACCAAAGTGTTTCTCCCTTCTTGCCTTGCATTTCTGCTGACTTTAGAGTGTTGATGAACCCACAAAAATTGTTGTGTAATGGTGCAAACTCCATAGTATTCCGGGCAGCTGGCCAGCCTGTGCACTGGTTCAGCTGCTTATTGTGGGAATTCTCTCTTTCTAATTACGCGTGAAAGGCAAATTTGTTCTTTCTGGAATTTCTCTCTTTTGGTTTTATTGATTTTCAAATTGGCAGTATTCATCTTATCATGCCTTCTGTAAATGAATCTGGTCATGTTCAAAGGTTTTACTGTGTGCTAGAAGTCAGGCTGAGAAAAGCCTGACCTCTCATAAACCTTCAGTAGCCCTTTACTATCCTGAAGTTATTTTTTGTTGGTTCAAGCCATCTGCTGTTGTAAAAGCAGTCTTTTCCTTGTCCTTTGGAACTGCTGAGATTTATCATTACCTAATTTTTAAGATCCAGAGTAGTAAGCCAGCCTGAACCTGCTCCCACATAGGCACTAGTTCTCTTAATGTTGAACTCTCTTAGTTTCTGGGGATCTTGCTTTAGTTGTCATACAGGGCTGTGAATGAGACACAAGGAATGTTTAAAAAGTAAATCTAGCAGCATGTCAGAAAAAAACCCACAACCCAACCCTTGGAGCTTCATTCTACATCCTTTCTCCCATCGAAGTGTCTTAGAACTGTATTATGACATTTTTTAGCTTCTCTCTCTCTCTGATATTTGCCAGAGACGGTCAGCAAATGAACAGAAGAGAGTTTTTATTTCAGACTCATAAAAACTGCAGCAAGCAAAATGGAAGCTTGTTTAAAACACTGGTTTTCTGAAGCATCTACACTATTCTCTCCCACTTGCTGTGACGATGCCATGGTGTGGCACTGCTGCTGCCTTTGTTCTCCACTGCTCACCTTCACTGAAATTATCTTGGGTCATCTGACATCTATCTGTGAGGCTGCAGCAGTCAGCTGCAAGAAATATTAAAGATTGACTGTGACATATGGCCTCTAGGAAGTACAGGATTACATCTTTTTTGTTTCATGTGGCAATGTAGTTTAAAACAAACTCTCTGCTCTGTAAAACTATAAAGCATCTATTTATTGTACAGATATTACTTACAATAAAACATTTTTTGTGAATCCAAATTTCTCAGACAAATGCAGAAGAACCCCTTTTTAAATTTTTTTTAAAATTTGTATTTCCTTGATTTTGCAATGATGAATGACCCTTATAATTTTCTTCTTGTCAGACCTTGTGCCTGCTAAATTTTGGATTACATTTCTTTTAGTCATTAGCATATCTTAGCTAATGACTAAGCCAGTGCTTCCCTCACTGTGCACTGCACATCTGTATTCTACCAGCTACTCTCAATGTATCTTCTGTTTCTTATTGCCCAGATCTCAACAAAGCTACCAAGCCATTTTTCAAACCTCAAAGCTATTATCTTTTACCATGATACTCTGAATTTCTCAGAATTGGGAGTGAATTTTGACTTCATGATTGCCTAGCTTTGTATTTCTTACAGTTAATTTCTTTGTTGCCAATATTTTCTAGTGCCACAGCAGCCTAAATGCTTTCCTCATATTTCAAAATTCTTTTTGCTTTATAAACTGAATTTATCATTTTTTTTCTAAATCATTCTAGCATTTCTTGGGCAGACCTTCTTTTTCCTATGATCATAGTAATCCCTGAAAATGAGCTTTCTTTCCAGGGAAGGAAAATTTTCCTTCTTTGCATCTGCTTTGCTTTAGGAGAGACTGATGTGACAAATGCCACAGATGCAGTATCTTCAAGCCTCTCCACAAAATCTTTTTACACATGAGCATGTGTAAGTGATCTGTCACCACTGTACACCAAAATCTCCATCTGTGTCTGGATTTGTTGCAGATACGCACCTCTAGAAGTCCATTTACAGTTTGCTCCTTCACCATTCTTCTATTTTGGACTCTCCCCACAAGTGTAATGTCTTCAAATGTAATGCCCCTAACCACATACTGCTCCAGCAATGGAGAGTGGAATAGTTTTCTCCCTGAATCTTGTATCCAAAACATCTGTGCTAATACTTGTTGTTTTCCTAGTTTTCTATGGGTTTCCATATTAATTTTATACCTGGATTATTTTCTAAAGCTATACCAATATAACTTTTCACATTACACTTTCCAGTTTATTCTGTCCTTTATTAAAAAAAAAAAAGCTTATGTGGGGTATTTAATTTGTTTAGATATGCTGCAGATTTTCCAGTTTTGATTAAGAAGTGGACTCACTTCCATAGTTCACCATGAATTAGGTGAACTCTCTTCTGAGCCTAGAAGAGAAATTATAAGAGACAATTTGATATAGATGCCTGAAATAATGAGTGGAATTGATGAAACAAATATAGTACAATTCAGTCTTTCACAGCCTGAGAACACATGAACAACAGTTGAAATTAGTAACACTTCCAAATCAAAAGAGATATTTATTTAAGCAAAGCTGGACTGTATAAAAATTCCTCAGATGTCACAAATCATTGGAGCATTTGCAAGCTCAAGTATGGGCTCACCCTGTGCTTATGTATTCACAAGGCGTTTGATTTTGGGTCATTCTGAGAGACTGTACAGGACCAAGTGGAATTTCAACAGTGTGCCTCTTTTTGGGACAAGTATTAATTAAGTCATTATTTTTCATTTATATATAACTAGAAAATTTAATTTCAATCAAGCTTTGTTATGTTTAGGCATTGGAAACAGACATGAAGAGTAGATATTTGAGTTGAAGGGAAGCTATGACCAGCATTTCTTGGAAGCCTTGTTTGAATGGAATCAGCTGAAACAGTACACTCTGTTTTAATGTTTTTTTACTGAAGCAGCTCAGCGGATCCAGTTTTGGATTCACTCCAGGCATGAAGCCCTAAGAATGATGTAGTTTCAGGGGCCTGAATCCAACACACATGCAAGCAGGCATGAACACAGAATAGAAGCCAAACGAGAGTGAGAGAGGAGATGTACAGCCTCATCTGGGCTCTTTGCCAATTAATATGGAAAACTTGTTCTGTGGCATTTCCTATGCAAATGAAAAGACTGCTTTGAAAGTCTGGGCTTTTTTTATTAGCTGCAGGTGCCAGACAACGCAGAACAATTTTTCTTAGGAGCTTGATGCCTTAAGTTATTAATGGGATGCTGGTGTCAGTTAAAGAGTATCACATTTTAGCAATTATTTTGCATGAAATAGAAGTGGGCCTGTCCAGTTACCAAGGAAGATTTTAAAAATTAGATGAGCGCAAACTCAACTTTTTTTTTGCTAAATTCCCAGTATTTATTTTTGTATTAGATGTGCAGACCTGCCCCTTACCTCATTGTCACATTGACAGCCACCCAGGTTGTGTGTGAACGGAAGAACTATCAGGAATGTTACAGAAACCTCATGAATCTTACAGAAAAAAAAAAAATGTGGATGATATAAACCTGGTCTGGATCTCGTCCTAAAGCTCCCCTGTGTGTGGTGTCTCCAGAGATTTCAGAGCAAGATGGTGGTTTCTGGCTGCTAAATTACAAATCTTGAACAAACCAAAGGAGACCAAGGTCCTTTGACTGAGCCCAATATGCGTCTGTGGAGATTTTCAAAAGGCTATTTAGACATGACTGTGCAATGGCAGAAGAACAAAATGCCATGCCTGCAATTTCTAATGACTGGCATTGCAAATAATCCTCCTTAGACAACAATCATCACAAACTGTCAGCACAGGGAATTCTTAACTACAGAGGATTTATAGTTATGTGTTCAGAAATATGTATCTAACTGAAACTTTTGAGAAATTTAAAGCAGATGCTCCTTTTCAGGGATTATGGTATCTTTTCAAAGGTCTTGCATCTTAAACTGATGTATCTCTCCATGTATCTCAAGCCAGATGTATCTCCGGGCTAGACTGAGTGTTCTTCCACGTAAAATTTGTGGGGTTTTTATTTTCTTTCATGGATGATGCATTTTTAGAATTTTTATGATTGACCAGGTAGAAAATGCATCGGTGTGGAATTTTTCTGAGAGGGTAATTGCATTGTAGTTACATTATAAGTACATTCTAAAAAAAAGACCAAGAAGTAGGTTTAGCATTAATCCTTAAAGGCAATAAGAATAAATTTGCTCAGTAGTTACAATGAGCTATTTGAGATTTTGGAATTTGGTCATTTGGTATTTAGTGTCAGCTTCAGAGAATAGAATGCACCTAAAGAAACTGGCCAGTGGAGACCTACTAGTGGAGCTTTTTGTTTTTTAAGATAAATCTGGTCAAAAAAGGCCAATAAAGAAATAATACAGAAAAGCACCTTCTGTTCTGGAAGGGTGAGGGTTACTAGAGCTTATTCCTCAATCTTCAAACTAATTTATGCCAGTCTGAGCAAACAAACTTTTAAAGCTCTGAAACAATCTAAAAAACCCCCAAACCAAAAAACAGTCATGACTGTGTACAGTCTGTAAATATTGAGGATAGTATATTTCTTGGAAATATCAGGAAAATAACATTTTAAGCTTTTATATACAGAAAAACACATGGTTACTGTAGATCCTCTATTACCTTGATGGTAGTAAAAAGGCCATTCTTTTTCAAGCATAGACTTTCCATACAGCAGCTCCATCACTGAGCTCCCACCTCGCACTGCACGCACATTTACATCAAGAACTTGCCAACAGATCAAAAGGGTAACACACCATCCCTTCCTCCAAAAGACACTGCAAGCAATATGTTAATGTATGCATGTTCTCACCATGGAAAAGATGCACAGACCCTTAGTTTCCTAGGTGTTGCTCAGTAATGCTGATAGTTCCAGTTTTCTGCCCCAGAGAATTAATTCTCTCGGAACATGACTTTAGGAAGAAGAAAAGAGCAATCTCAACTTAGAAAACACATTTCTCAGATTAAGACTTTTTTCTGGAATACTTTTATTCTGGCATCAAAAGGCCTGCAGGAGTAGGGCAGAATTTAAGGCCTCACACAATCTCACACAGACCATTTTGCCCACACCAGCTCCCATGTACACTATATAAGCATGTGAGTTTTCAAGTCAGAGAGTTGCACTGTTAACATAAAAGCCTGCAAGGACTTGGTGAAACCCTTGCATTTAGACTATGCCAGTAATCCAGGTGGGAATAAAAATTTGCCATTCAGAACTACCCACTACACCAGAATGCTTTACGATATGAATTTCACCACTCTCTGTCAGAATTCAAATGGGCATCAATAACTAACTCTAAGTCAGTGAGGAGACTGAGAAGAGCTGTTCTAGTTTAATAACCTGATTATGAGGAGTTTCTGCATGCAATTTTCATTTTAATGGTTCAATACAGAAATCTGTTAATGTTTTTGGGATAATATGGATAAACTTGATGCAAGAGTCTAGACCACTAGGAACTATGGCAAGAAAGACTAATCTGACCTGAACTCCTTTAGAACATAACTTTCCTTAACAATTCCTCAAGTGTGCTCCATGTTACTGATTCTATGCTATAGGGGGGAAGAAAATCTTTGTTTTACCTACTGTCTACTCCAATCTTCCACAGCTCTCAGCAGCAAACTTATGTCAGGGTACTGTGTAAGTATTCCACTGAATAGAAGCAGCACAGTTGAATTACTTGTTCATTGTATCACAAGTCAAAAATGGAGAATCCTCTTTGGAGAATTTTCTGTCCTTGAAAAAACAGCAAAGCAGGAAAACAACTCCACAGTCCCTTGCTTCCTAATTGAGAATGATTCCCTGAAATATTTCAGGAAAAGAATATATTCATAAATGTTCCCTGCTGGACTTGCTCCTTCTAGAGAATGTCTTCTCTCTTGCAAAAGTTCAAAGTCTGTATGGCACATGTCTCTTGCAGCAGCCAGGACTGCAATTTCTGACTCACCTTGCTAGAGGACACATAGCGTATGCTTCTTATTTTATTCATCTTAATGCTTGATGTAATTCAAGAGCACTTCCTTGTAACCTTTGAGAGAAGATTGCTTCAACATGGAAAATAAATGGTGGGAAAGTTTTTTATCCATTCATCTCCCATGTCCCCTGCCTAAATTTCTTTGTGCAACAGCAGTGACTGGCAGTGCTCATGAGCATGAGCAGACATGAGTTTGTCTATTCTTCCTATGAGATCAAGCATTTAAAAGAGCTGGGTTTCCCCTGCTTTGAGAATTTGCCTCTCTAAGGCAGGGCTGTGCCAAACCCTTAACATTATAAACTTATGATTAAACATTACAAAAAGGATACCTTTTAGAAATACAGATTAATGAGATGAAGGGTTTGGGGGCTAGAAAAGAAAAAGGTTGCCTTTTGGGGTAGTTTTAGTTTCTCAGTGTACACTTTTCTCATAAGCTTATTTCTTCACAACAATAAGGCTTCATAATTAGTTTTTATAAACAAAGTCTTAACCTAGAACACAGATTTTAAAAAGAAATTGAGTGTTTCAAAACTCATAGTAAATTTTCAAAAGTTAGCAACACTGTCAAGAGCTCAAATTGATCATACAAAATCAGAAATCGTGTAGTAAATTCCTCACCTTAGTCACCTTGTGAGGGAAAAGAAAAGAGGGTGCCCATCATATTGCAGCCTCAGGACTTTTTTATTTTTTTTTGTCCAGAGTCAGAAGCTGCCCAGAATATTTCTGTGCAGCTTTCAGGCAGAGAAGGGGCACTTGCTGGACTTGGCTTGTTTCACTTGTAATATATATCGCTGTTTTGTTTATTTTATTTTTCTTGTTTTTCAGCAACAGTTGGCCAAAAATATAAAATTTGGGCAGCCTCCACAAATGACAGTTTCTGCGAGGACAATGGGGGAAGCAAACACCAGTACAGAAGAGGATGCGTTGCTCAGCAGCCCCGTGGAGATGGAGACCCAGCAGGACATGGTGATCTCAGACTGCGGTAATAAAGTAAGCACTTTAAATTGACATGTCCATGGCACTAGAGCAGTACTAAAGCAGCAAAGTTCACTGAGGTGTAGCAGATGTTTCCAGTGAGGCGTAGCAGAGCTCAGTGGGCTGTTTTATGTGGGAGGGAGCTCTCAGCTTGTGCTTCTTGGCCTGGTGGGAAGCATGCTCTTGGCATCCTGAGCCAGGTCACACAGAATTACTGGTTTGAGTGTTTGCTCTGAGGTTCCAGCAGTGCAGACATTACTTCCAGTGTTGCTAGAACACAGGAAATTTTTCTAATACAGAAAAATATTTTAAAATACGGACTTCCCAGCAAGGAAAGCTGTTCACAACATCAAATACCAAAAAGGAAAATAATTTCAAAATGAGAGGTGTGTGAAGCCTAAATCCTGGGTCTTAGAGTAAGTATGCATATTTCTCATGGACAGAAACCAAAGATGAAGAAGGGGGAGAAGCACTTTGAATGCTCCCTAAAATAAAATTTCCAGTATAATTCAAATAATTTTTCAAATTATTCATAGAGACTTTGATGCTGTGGGCATTTAGGCATCCAGAAAGGTGTTGTTCAGACTGTGAAGAAACATGGTGAGTGAGGAAAGGTCTCTGGAAATCCTCTAAGGCAAGACTGGTTCAGTGTGTTGCTGTAATGGCAGAAAGGAGTACAGTGACAACCTTTCATGCCTGGAGGAGGCTGACTCTGCCTGGAACCCTTGGGGAAGGTATCCAGCAAGCCAGTATGTACACACAGCCCTTAGGATCCTGGGACACGGGGGCAGGAGCCTCTGCTCTAACTAACACTAGCTCTGCCTGTGTGAAATGCAGAGGCACCAAGGGTCCTGTGCAATTCATGCCTGTGTTCAGACAAACACTCAGAAGGGAGGTTTATGCCTGAGCTGACCCAAATTCTTCATCAGTCTTTAAGGGACAACATAGCTCCTCTGTGACCACTTCTTTCATGGCTGTGGCTCAATCTGCCAGGGAGCCAGGCATTTGGGTAGGACCTGCACACTCACACTCTCCCTTAGCAGTCTGGAAAGATAAAAATTAAACCAAATTAAGGTATATTTTTTTGCCTAACAAGTACTCTTTCTGGTGCAATCAGGTAAGGTAAATCAAGAGCATCCTGTGTGCCTCAGAGCACAAAGTGTGCAGTGGGACTGTGGACAGGTTTTGGCAATGCACTGTCTACCCTGGTGCTAGGTGAGTCTGTGTTTGAGATAAACATAGATTCTCTGCAGACACCCTTCTTCTTGGGTCGTGCAGGAGACCCTAATGTCACCTAGAGACTTCCAGCTCAAAGGATACAACAGTTCAAGCACTAATAATCTGCAAGAGTAATTTTATATATCATGAAGGGAGAAATTCAGTTCTTACCACCTACTCTTTAAAATATTACGTTTTGAAAACAAAATGCACACCCCTTGCATAATTCTTTTTCCAAACACTGAAGGAGCAACCATTCCTTCTCAGAAGCAGTAGACACAAACAACCCAATTTTACATGGATAGTGTCGGCCAGAGCACTCGGTACTTTCCTTTGGTTTCTGCACACTACTACTTACCTGTGTTATCAGAGATTTCTGGTAGCTTCTCTGGTTTCTGCTCTTGTCTCGTCTGCTGGCCTTCTAAGTCTATCTGCATAGGGCTTGGGGGTGGGGTGGCTTCTATAAAAAACTGGTGGCCAGGACCACATGGATCTGCTTTACTTTGAACAGATTTCTTGTGATGCTTTGTGACTTCCGATTTTCCCGACTGAGTGACTTGGGTTGGTGGCAAGAGTTCTGGGTTTAATTTAACCAGTAGTTGTGAAGCTGAGCTTTTAGCCTTGATATTAACAATCATGTGGTGTAATGGGATTCCAACACACATTAGGTTACTAAGTAATACTGTGACAGAATGATTAAAACCAATGTTTCTGGGTGTGATGAATGCTGCTTCAAGCCCTGTGCCTTGAAAATTCCCCTCCATGATGGCTTGGAGGGGGACAGTAGCTAAAGAGTCACAGCTTTCCTGGCTTCCATCACTCTGGGGGACTGTTAGCTCTGTAAAAGGAGTTATCAGGAACATAGAGTTGAAGCTCCTTGCAGCAGAAGTAATGCCTGAACAGGTTAGTATCTTTTTTCTTTATGCGTAAGTCGGGAGAAAATAAAATCATTGAGACCTGATCAAAATCCTACAAAGCTGTGCTCTTTCTTTTGTTTTGGCTCCTGATTATCTTGTTAAGGAAACCTGAATGTTTTGCCTTTTGCAGTGCTGTGCACACAGTAGTGTTTCAAGGAGCAGTGAATACAAGCTGAGAGCTTGTAGGAATAAGAATTGCTTATCCATCAGTCCTGAAGTGATAGAAAAGAAGGAAAAATCTTATCCTAACATACATGATTTCACAAGTCCTTTGAATCATATTTACTAGATCCTTTACATTTTAATACTTGTCTGTGGTAATCTTTTCTAGTCCACTGACACTCCAGATTTCTTGAGAAAAATGAATTTTCTTGGAACAGGACATGAAATGGAAGAAAAGGTAAAAATACTTTTACATTTGGTTTGCTCTGAGTTACATTCTAATTTTAGATATTAGAAGCCTGACAGTTTTTCTTTTCTTTGTTTCATTGTTTGATTGATCATAACATTTTGTGAATGCTGTACAGTTTTGGAGCTAGTAAATAAGCAATAACTAACATTGAGAAATCTTAAAAGCTGGTTGCAGGAAACAGCAGAACCTAGTTTCTGCCAGTCTTGCAGCATTCCTCTATTTGATGTATTAATCACACAGTCATAATTTTCATAAGTACTTCTACTACTTTGTTATGCCTGCATGTAATTCAATAAGCATATGCAAAATGTTCCCTCAGCTTTTAAGTAATTGGTTCCTTGATTAGCATATGTCTAACCTCAGAAGATTACAGAGCTGTCTTGAAAACAATGTATGTGATTTCTTTCCTCACAGAAGATGCTTTCTCTTTTTTTTTTTTTCCCTCTGTCTTCTTTTTCCATTTGTGCTATGCCAAATGCAAGTCTTGGGATGATAGCTTGATGACTTACAGAAGAGACAGACAACAGGCTCAGTCTTACATGCCCAGACATACAGTTCCACTATTTATCCACAAAAAGAGCCTCACTGAATCACTTTGCTTATATTTACACTTTCTGAACCCAATTATTTGAAGGGCACGAGAAATAAAGCACCCATCAAAGCCAGTGTTGCCTTTAGTTTTTTGCTGTTCGGCTCTGTCTTGGATAATTCCACATGACTCTGGAGGGAAGGTTTTCCACAGGCACTGTGCCAGTCTGAGATCCAGTGCTGCAGTCATCTCCCATGCAGCGAGTACAGCTCTGTAGCTGTTCTATTATGATTCTTAGATAAGTCAATCTGATTTGCTTCTGCCTGAAGTGCATAATCTAAATTATTTAAAGATGTAGATATTTTTTCACAGTAAGCAAACTTTAAAATATCTCAGTGTTTGATGTTGTTTAAAACCCTGCCTGTGCTTTCCCATTCCCAACAAGTTCAGATTGAGCTAAACTGTGAAAAAACTTCAATAGAATGGTCTAAGTAATTTTTATGTGAAAACAATAAAAGTGTGTTGTACTGAAAATGGGAAAATATTAGAGCTGTAACTTTCATGTCCAAAGTTTGGGATTTGTGTAATGGAAAGCCAGGGTTTCAAATCTTTTCTGCTAATAATTCCTTTAAATTAAAACCTGCAAAGATGTGTGTGTGTGTGTGTGTGTAATTTATTTATTTATGTATTTATTTATTAATGGAACAAATAGGTTAATAATGGTTTCTTGTCTTTGTGATACAAACAGATCACTCCAGTTAAATCAGCTCGGCCAAAAAGACAGTTTTCCTGTTCTGGCACAATTGAAACAATCAATTTGGATTCAGTTCCCCAGGCTCTTGCTCGTCTAGACAACAGTGCAGCTAAGCACAAGCTGTCAGTGAAGCCAAAAAAGCAGAGGATGTCAAGACAGCACAAGAGATTGACAAAGGTATTAAATAACTGGCCAAACAGCAAGAGGAGGGCAATTACTTTTGAGACTGGGCCCAAAATAACCATAATTGAGTGTATTAGGATCTATAGACAGAGGATTTGAGATCTGATTAACATTGTTATTTATCTGAAACCCTAGCTGGAGAGAAGATGCAAAGAAGTTTTAATATTGGCAGTTGTGACAAATACTACTTAAATCTGAAGTACTTCCACTACAATTTTACATTTCTGATTCTAGTTTTTCTAGTGAAAACTTAAGGTCATAAAGGCCTGAAGATATGTGCTCCTGTCAATACTGCTCTGATATAGGCAATCAGGTGGTGCAAAATATGGTTGGGAAAAAATCAGATTCTCTAAATTGGGCATGGGTTCTGACAGGTATAATATCTTTACCTTGTAAGAGGGAATAAGACTTAAGTAATGTAGCTCTTGCAACAGCTATAAAGAGAAATATAAAACTGTAGCTTTGTACACTTACTGCACATATGTTTTGGTTTTTATCCTGACATCTTATTAGTTCTTGTGAATGGGACAAGACTATTCAACTACACAGGGCTCAGGAGAGGCCACTTTGCTTTCTTCTGTACCACTGTACTTGCATTTATCACTCTTGCAATGAAGAAATTTAATTTAAACCTCTTGTTTGTACAATGGTTAACTGGAGCCAAATGATGGCTCAGCAAATGATAGCTAGACAGAACATGAGCTGAGCTGTTTTCTTAGAGAAGCACTCTTCAGGTACAGAACAGAGCTCCTGGGAAGCTCTAACTGTGCTGTCCATACATGTTCCCACGGTTCCTACAATAGTACTGGAGTCTCGGCACAGCTAATGAGGAAGATATCCTGGCTCAGGATTTGTGAAAAAACAAATTGTATTTCCCTGAGGAATGTTCTTTCCTGGCTAGCATTGCAGAGCTTTTTTTCTGCAGGCAACAGCTCTGTCTCTGCAAGTACCAGATTTGCCATGAAAGAACTGGCAAAACAATGCCCCAAAGCAGGCATTAATTATTTCAGGTTTAAAGGATGGAGTGGTAGAAGGAGAATGGGCATATGAAACTTACGCTCTGTTCCTTGGGCTTCTGCAAATTTGAAATGGCAGGTCTCAATGTACAACAAATGGTGATTAAGTATTTGGCATTGTACTGCTATCACTCTTGGGATGTTTTCTTTCTTTTAAAGACTATCATCTGAATAGGTGAGAGACATGGGATCTATGATGATGTAATCCATAGATTGGGGTGGGGAGTGTTGGCTCATCTAAATCACTGTTTAAATTTTTTTTTTTTTTTGCATTTGCAACTCTTTATTCACTATAAAGGATAACAAGCCAACAGGCAATGTTCAGTAACCCCAAACTTGTCTCCAATTTTAGGGATCACAAAGTTTAACTATAACAGAATTTGAGCCAGAGGACCTAGAAACTCAGCTGTATGAGGACATATACCCAAGTTATAATGGACGCTTCACAGCAGGCAAACTAATCCAGGACAGAGATGAGCAGAAGCTGGCAGAGGAAAAAAGAATTGAAGATCACTGGGGTATCCTTGAAGCTGAAAGGATAAGACAGATTGTAGAAATGGAAGAACAAAGAGAAATGGAAGAAAAAAGGTGCCAAGAACTTGAGGAGATGTGGAAAGAACAGGAAAAGAGACGTTGTGAAGAAGAGAGGAAGCAATACCTCCTTGAAGAAGAAACATCTTTGAAAATAGAAGAGAAAACATGCCATAAAGAGGAAAGAAGACTGATGAAGGCTGAAAAAAGGCAAGAGCTGGAGGAGCAGATGCAGAAGGAGTTGGAGGAACAACAAAGACAAGATCTGGAGGAGAAGAGGCGCTGGGAAGTGAAGGAACCACAGAGACAAGAGCTGGAGGTGCAGAAGCTCAAGGAACAGGAGCAACAACAGAGACGGGAGTTGGAGGAGAAGAAGCTCAAGGAACAAGAGGAACAACAGAGACAAGAGTTGGAGGAGAAGAAGCTCAAGGAACAGGAGGAACAACAGAGACGAGAGCTGGAGGTGCAGAAGCTCAAGGAACGAGAGGAACAACAGAAACGAGAGTCAGAGGAGCAGAAGCTCAAGGAACAGGAGGAACAACAGAGACAAGAGCTGGAGATGCAGAAGCTCAAGGAACGAGAGGAACAACCGAGACAAGAGCTGGAGGTACAAAAGTTCAAGGAACAAGAAGAGCAACAGAGACAAGAGCTGGATGAGCAGTGGCAGCAGCAAGGGGAGGAGCAGCAGAGACTAAAGCAGGAGGAAGAGAAGCACCAGGAACTGGAAGAGCAACAGAGACAAGAGCTGGAGGAGCAAAAGCACCAGGAACAGAAAGAGCAGAGACATCAGGAATTGGAGGAGGAGAAGTGTCAGGAATGGGAAGAGCAGAAGCACAAGGATCTGGAGGAGAAACAGAGACGAGAGCTGGAGGAGAAGAGGCTAGCACTGGAAGAATTAAGGCAACATAGGTCTGAAAAAGACAGTCAAAAGGAAGAAGAAAGAAACTGGCTGGAGGAACAAAAAGAGCTCAAGAAACAAAATAAGGAAGAAATACAGCAACAAGAACTAGAAGAGAAAGAGCTTGAAGAAGTTGAAATAAAACTGAAGCAGGAGAAAGAACCTGAGAGCCTCAAACAAGAGAAGAAACAGGAGGAACAAAGACAGCATCTGAAGGAGAAAGAAAAGACAGAGAAGGGACAACCCCAGCAAGTGACGGATAAGAAAAAGAAACGGGAAGAGCAGAGGAAACACAAACTCACAAAACAAATGCACATGGAAAGTTCAGACTTCGTTCTACAAGATGAACTGAAGCTGCAAAAGGAACCAAATGGACATGAATGGAATAAGCTGAAAGAGCAGAATGTAGACACAGAAGGACCAAATCTTCATCCAAAACAAGAAAAATCCTTGGAACAGCCACAAGAAAAAGATCAGTTGTGTTCTGCTGGAGGGGCTGATATGCATCCAGCAGAGGAGAAGCTCCAAGAAGGATCAAGTTCCCAAAAAATTAAACAGCCAGAAAAAGGGACTAAAACTGCAGAAGAAATACTAGCCCAGAAACTGAAGAGAGAAGTTGAGGCTCAGGAACAAAAACGCATAGGGGAAGAACTTCGGTGGCAAGAGGTAGATGAAAGGCAAACAACATCCAGACCCTTCACATTTCAAGTGTCTTCTGGAGATAAACAGATTATATTTCAGAAAGTAAATCTGAGTCCTGTTATGCCCATCAAAGGAACAGGACTCTCTTCTCCATCTGTCAAAGACTGCAGGGTGCACACTACCAGTAAGGGCTCTCATTCCCTCCCATCATCTGTGTGTGTACCCCACACAGCTATTTTGGTTACTGGAGCACAGCTGTGTGGCACAGCAGTGAACTTGAACCAGATTAAGGACACAGCTTGCAAATCATTACTTGGCTTAACAGAAGAGAGGAAGAATGTGGATATTCCCTCTCCAGAGAAGTCTGAGAGAAAAAAACAGGATCCCAAACCCAGCAGCAGTAAAATGAAACATGCACAAGAGGCTTTGAACAACCAGGCAGTAATGGCTGAGTGGGCCTCTATCCGCTCCAGAATCCTAAAGAATGCAGAAAACAACAAATACAATGAGAGAGACCGAGTAGCTGTCTGCAGGCACAGTGATGACTGGACACCCCGAGGACGTGGTGCTCCCCATGGCAACTTGAGGAAAACCCTCTCTGCAAATGCAAAGTTCTCAATAACACCAGCATGGCAGAAATTTTCAGATGTTTCAAAAACCAATTCAGATGCTGAGAATGTAAATGTGTCAAAAGGCAATGAAACAGTGGCTGTGGGGAGAACCACTGGCTCATCTGCTGATTCAAAGGAGGATGTGGTTTCCACTTTTAAGGATAACTTAGCTGAAAAGCCTAAGGAGAAAATGGAAACCCATAGGGAAGTGACAGACAACACTGAAGGCTGTAAATTTGCGAAAGATCTTCCATCATTCCTTGTTCCAAGTTTTCCACATTCTATGGGGAAGGATTCACCCCAGCCAGAACTTCCCAATTCTCTAGAACATCAGCAGAATAACAGCACAAAAAAAGCAGATAAACCACCACCAAACGGAGAAGAAAATGTTTCTCCCTTTGGGATAAAGTTACGAAGGACAAACTACTCTTTACGTTTTCATTATGACCAACAGGCAGAGCAAAAGAAAAAGAAAAGATACAGTGCAGGAGACAGTTTTGATGGTGTGCCTGACCCACTCACCTCTACAGAAGGTGAGAAAGAATCCTCTGTTTTCACTCCACAAGAAAGTACCTCTCCTGGCACTGGGAGAGCAAACATCCCTGGTAATTTAAAAGACTCTTCAGTTACTGTGGTGTTTTCACCACCTGTGGGCACACCAGTGGTCCCACCAGCCACCGGCCAGAGTGCTCTACCTGCTCAGGAGAAACCAGCATGCAAGTCACTGGTCCCACAGAAACCCGCTTTAGCTCCAAAGCCCACCAGCCAGACCCCACCATCATCTCCTCTCTCTAAAATGAACAGATCAAACCTATCTGAAATGCTGGGGCAAAGGGTGTCTAAAGCTGAATCAGATGGTGGATGGAGAAAAGAAGACAGAGTAAATGCAGCCCAACCCATACCATCCAATGACTACAAAAATGAAGAGGAAGAAGTCAAAGAAAAGAAGTCATTTTTCCCATCTCTAAGCATTCCATGGAGAGAAAAAAATGACAAAAAGCCTGAGCCATTGAAGAAAGGTATGTATCTTTCCAAGCAAATTTAGCAATTGTCTGCATTTCCGAAATGAGGTCCAGAGGAAGATATTTGATCTTAAGCTATAATTTTTACCTGGCATGTTACTTGTGGAGGACTGTTACTGTGCTTAGGGCTGAAGGAGTGTGACTTCCCATAATTTAATTCAGAAGCCCATGAATTCAGTGTGACCAGCGCAACCTACTTAAGAAAGTTAATTTCAAAATGGTAACAGAAGTGTCTGTGTGTTTTTCCTTGACAGAGATGTTACCTCTGCCTCTAGTGGGCCAAGTGATGGACTCTGTGGTCCATGGATAATGGTGTTATCAGAGATGATAGTGTAATTTTTAAAATCTACATTCTGTTGCTCCTCTTTTTAAAGAAATGTTATTTAGCTTAAAAAAATATTAAAATCTAGTTCCCCTTATCCTGTACAAATTCTTTATTTAAGCAATACAGCTGGGCACAGCAGTCTGTGTTTCAGAGGCGGCCTTCAGTGATGAAAAAAATTAGAGTAGCCACAATGTCTCTTCAGAGGAGAGTTGAAAGCCCCTGTGCCCTGAAATGGTATCCTGGACAAGAGGGAAAATTACCCTTTCAGGGTAAGGACACTCAAAAGACCGAGGCAGGAATTCACCATTTCACTGGGAAACCACATTTTTTTCAGTCTTGGATTTTTCAAACATCAGAACACTTCTGAAACTATCTCAGTGGAACTTCTGATTTTTTATTTCTTTTTTTCACACACATTAAAAAAAAAAAGGATAAATTCGGACAGCTGGGTGAGTGTGTTGAATTAGGTCTTATTCCTGAGGCATAAAATCTGTTTCAGGATTTGTCATGCAGTCCACAAAGGTCTGTGACTGACATGGCATTCAATGGGCTTAGCTACAGCATTTTCACAAGGTAGACAAGTTGTAGGGGATTTTTCAAGACAAGAGATGTGCATTACTCAATCAATTCTTGTCATGTTTTCTTTCAGAAAAGCCTGTCCTTCAGAGCAGACACTCTTTAGATGGCTCTAAATTGTTGGAAAAAGTGGAAACTTCACAACCACTTTGGATTACATTAGCACTGCAAAAGCAAAAGGGATTTCGTGAGCAGCAAGCTACGAGGGAAGAGAGAAGACAAGCCAGAGAGGCAAAGCAAGCAGAAAAACTGGCCAAAGAAAATGTAAGCAATCTTTAGAAACCTGCCCATTAGAAATACTGATGCCATAATTATAACTGTTAGCTAATTTTTTTTATGTGGGAATACTTTTTTTAGGTTTGGTAAGACTTCATAAAAGCTAAAAAGTGAGTAAAAGGTATTCTGACAGTCTGGACCTCCCTTTAGCAAAACTGAGACTTCCATGAGAAAAAAACAATGCAATAGTTTGGCAACTTTAGTGTAAAATCTGATGATATCAGGTGGTAGTTAATGACAATCATAAGCAGAACTACTGTGCAGGGGATGGAACACAAAAACTGAGTGCAATGTAGGTTCTTTCAGAGCTTACGTGAGATGTTAACCTTTGATGCTTGGGGAATAACAGCTGGCATATGCAATTATAGGTGAATATTAGTAAGTCTGAATTTATTTTTATTGCAGCATGTACTATTTGGGTAAAATACAGATGAACAAAAGAAATGAACAATGAAAATGATACAGCCAAATGCCTAAAGAAGGCATTGAATTCTTTCCTGTTCTGCAAATAGTTTCCTGTTCTCCAAGGTTTTCTATTAGTAAGGGAAGCACTTCTACATACAGTACCAAAGTGATGCTGCACAGTGATGTTGTATGTAAATATCATAGATGGCAAAAAGGAAGTGTGTGGATAACTAAATACATTTTGCTGTTTGTTATGAGAACCAAATTTCTGATGGATACAAATTTCTGATGCATAACCTGAGACATAGATAACTAATGGAAGAAAACAGCAGTGGGTGTGAAGTTGCCCACAGATGCACAGTATGTCTCAGTGCTGCATTTAACAGGGAGGGCTGGCTGAAATTCTTCAGCATTTCGACTGAAATGACAATATGACAAATTAAACTTTGTGGTGGGATTTTTACTGTCTTTAATGACTGTTGGTTTTAGAAGTATCACTGTTGTGATCCTTTGCCAAAAAGGAAGGTTAAGGAAAACACAGGTGATGAATGAAAGCATCATGTGTGTCATCTCTAACTTGCAGCCATTACATGACAGACTTTCTCAACTAGTAGTTTTCCTTTTTTGTTCCAGGCTGCTGTAAGTAATCAGTCAGATAACAAAAGTAGCAGCAGCAAGACAAGCACACTGCAGAAATCTACAACTCAAGAAGGAGAGAAGAAAATTGAGACTGCTGTGTCAAGACTAGAAAGAAGGGAGCATCTAAAAAAGTCGAACACCCTTCCAACTTCTGTGACAGGTACAGTTGAGAGGTTCAGATTCATTCTAGGAATAATGCACTTTAGAGGTGGTATTGCATGTTTTTGAGAAAGTGAATGAGGGGGTTTGCTTTCCCTCATACACTGCTGCTAGAATTACAAATACATTCCATAGAATAACACAACTTATTCCCATCTCATGTGCTGGTCATTATGATGGAAATACATAATTTAAACAGACTTTTACCAGTCTCCCCAGGTTATTAAGGCTGCACTGCTTCTATTCCTTTGAACTGCCCCAGTTCAAGTTAATGAAATTAGGCTGTCTCCCCAAGCCATATCCAACAGTATTTTTGGAACATAACTAATGCACATTAGAGGGATCTGATTTACCGTAAATTGCAATTGCAGTACTGTTTTGCCTTTAGGTTGGGGGTTAGCACAGGCAGGGAATGGTATTTAACTTCTAACTATTTAATAAAGTATATTTATGCAGCAAATGAAGCATGTTATGTTCTCATATAATTTCTCATATAAGGAGAAATATTCACCCCCCAATACTGAAATATTTGAAAAATGAAAAAGATAATCAATTCAGTTGAAAGCAATTTGTTACTTTGAATCTAGGACTTCTCCCTCCCAGTCAAATATTTGGCATGGTAGGTTGGAACCAGAATTTACTGCTTTATCTATCACTTCAGTTAAGCCAAAACTATCCCATACTCAAAAGCCAGGTAAATTAAAATAAATACTTCCCCAAAGGGCATAATGAGGTGGCATGAGGTGATTGTTGAAATACAGACTTGCCTGTTTATCTCCAGCTAACAGTAGTCCTAGAGGAAAGGTCTTGGGGCAGATAGGTGTTGAAGAAACCTTTTAAAAAGTTGTGCAAGTAAATAGCATGTTTGAAAGTAAATACATGTATCAGCTGCATCTATTCAGTACCACTCTAGCCAAGAACTGTAAAATGCAACTATTGCAAGCAATGAGGTAACACAACTGATTCGTGAAAGGCTAAACCAGTGCTACTCCTTTGTTACAGACTGTCCCAAACTGACAAACCCCTACACTTGCCTATATTCAGTTCATTCAGCAGCTGGATCTTCACACTGTAGCTGCACACAAGAGCAGATGTCCCCGAGAACTTCACTTGGAACATCTTGGGTTGGCCAATGACCTTTAAAGGACCTTTCCAACCCAAACCATTCTAAGATCTTACATAAATTTCCCAAAATGTTCATGCTTTACAGCATTTCTGTGAGATTTTAAAGGAGCTCTATTGCAGCCCTACCCCCAAAGACTCAGCATGGTGTTATGCTATACATGGTCAGTTCTAGCAGAAATCAAACTCCACCACAATAGATGATGCCAAATTAGATCAAAGAGCCAAAACCCAATTATCCAAGGTCATTCTGGCTGCACTAGAGTAACAGTTCAGGAGGAAATTGAGGAGGAATTGACAATTTTGAAATATCTGAAGTGAAAGCACAGAACTCTATTGGCCCTCAAAAAATAGTGACTATATTTCCCTGTGATTACTGACTATATTTGGAGCCAGGCAGCCTTTAGCAACAACACATATATACAAGTATTTGTGGGTAATAAGACCAATTTGGGCTTCCCATGGTTAGAAGAGCATTTAAGACAGAAGACCAGCCTAGGACATGTTTAAAATGAAAGTCTGCTGAGTCCTCCTCTAAGGACATTAAAAACACCCACAACTTGAAGGTGGTGTATATCAAAATTGCACTTGTGACTTGTACAACAGGAACTGTTAAGAGTGTGGGACCTTTAAAATAGCATAAATTACCATAGTATTTAAAATCATTATCTTTTCAAAGTGTCCATCTACAGAAATTGCTGCTGCTACTGTTCATTTACTTGCAGATAAAAATATATGATTAAAGACACACTAAAAAGAAAAATAGAGCATTTTTTTGCATCCATGCAATTTTAAAGCTTCTACACAATTTTAAAGCTTTTATACACATTCAAAACCTCAAAATGCAACTTAAAGTAACTGGGAACTTGAACATAAAAAAAAAATAATTGGCTCCTAAAAAAGAAAATGTGTAAAGATGGGGCATTGGTGAGATGAGTAAGGAGTCATTTTGCAACTAAGATTTTTAGAGTTACTCGGTATATTTCAGACAGGACTCATTCCTATTCAGGTTGCCTTCGAGGGCATTCACTGTCTCAGAATTTATTTTCCCATTTGACTTCTACAATACTTCCATGGTTCTGCTCTGTGAAGTTGCTTCTTAGAAATCATTTGTTTATTAAACACATTTTCTTATGGAGACAGCTGTTTGTCTTATACTACTTAGAAGAAAATGTGGCAAACAGCTAGTGAGGAAAGCAGGTTTTCTTTTTCAGAAGTCTCTTGGGCAGGATTAATTGAGGCAGGAAGCTATAGGACCACCTTCCTCTCTGAAGAGGGAATCTAAATGCTACTGAATACATTTGGTTTACATGTGTGCAGCAGCTGCATTACCAAAGAGAATAAAAAAAACCCCTAGCTTTACTTCCCATTGTTTGCTTAAAGAGGAAGACTAGAAAATTGGAAATGTTTTCTTTGGACGGCACAAGGACTAAACATTTTGTCCGTATTTTTGTGAGTTAGATTACTTGGAGTCACCTTTGAGAAAGGAAACTTAGCTCCTCCTAACTTTATTATTTTGCAAATACAGCAAGATTTAACTGAAAGTGTTGGAAATAAGTATCTAGTGTTAGAGTATCTTCACATAAAAGTGAAATCTCTAGAATCCGGCAACAAAGCACAGGATTCAACTAATGTTGGTTTTTTTCCCTCTCCCTATCCCATAAAAAAGTGGAAATTTCAGATTCTGTTCCATCGACCCCAGTGACAAAGGAGGTGGCCAAGAGATTCTCTACGCCTGATGCTAACCCAGTGTCAACAGAACCAGCCTGGCTTGCGTTAGCCAAGAGGAAAGCAAAAGCCTGGAGTGACTGTCCACAGATCATAAAGTAAACTGTGAAGTTACCTCTCTATTGCTGACTATTAATTGCTTTCTTTTATTTATTCTGCTTTTTACACATGACAAAACTGAAAATGCATGTATTGGAAGGACTGAAAACTGAACTGATTACCATTTTGCTCTAGCTCATTGTAAAGTCTACTCAAGTCACTGCTTTGACAAATAGCTAAAAGAGGTCATGACAAAAATTTCACAGCCAGACTCTCTCAGAAACTTGAGAGCGCTCAGAGACTGGATGTAAATTTTAGCAGGTATCATAATAAGGGCCAGAACAGAATAAGGGTTCTTAAAGAATAAGCTTCTAAAATTCTGTTGGTATTCAGTTCTGGAATTTTAGATCTCTATGCTGAGATCTCAGCAATTTTTTCAGAACTTTGTTGTTGAAATTAAGGAAAGATGCATGTTTCCTTCTCTTAAGTCATAATTTATTAAAACATGTTAAACTGTATGAACTGCCAGTTCTGCCTGCTATTTGAAAGCTTTTTCCCTAAGGAAGAGCTTCAGGATACACTTTTCCACATACAAATGATAAGTAGATGGTACCATCCAAATGCTGAGAGTAACTTCTTCCATCACAGGATTAATACACTACATCTATACACTCTCACTTCTAAGAAAACAATCCTATTTAAAAAGCCACAATTTTTTAAACAAATATCATTAAGCTCTCAGAAAGAAGTCAGGGATTCACTGTTTCTTCTAGTCATTTAAGTGCATCACTGTTTGTGCTTGGCCATATTTATGCTGCATAGAGACAGTGATTGTGGATTACAACTTTAAATCAATTGACTGGAATGAACCTGTTCCTGTGCGAATGCATATTCCTGTAGAATTTGTGTCAGTAAGTTCCCACAGGAGTAGGACTGGCTGAAGTTAACTGAGAACTGAAAGCTAAGTTAGTGAGAGTTTTAGGAGTTTTAACTCTGCATTCTTCTCGATTTTACTCCACATGCAACTTCAGGCAGTTCAGATAACTTCCTGTACTCTGACCAATACAGTCAGAACACTTCAAAAAGTTTACTTACCCCATCTCAGGTATCTGGTGTGGCAATTGAACACTTTATTACTTCACATAACTAAAACAGAAATATCCACCCCCTCCCTCTTACAAAAAAAGGACAAAGTCCATAAATGTAATCATGTAAAAAACATCACTATCCTCAACATCCCACAGAAATCTCTAGGTCTGTATTTTAAAATATTACCCTATTAAGTAAATCAACTGAGTTTGTTTTACAAGGAAGACTTTAAAAAATTTGAAAGTCTCCTTCTTACAACCATAAGGCTCAAAGGAACCTTTAAGCTTACAACATCATGAAGGGAGAGATTTTCATGAAAAGAAATGACATCATTATAGAATGATACAATATATGTCTCATGGAAGTGTTTTAGCCAAACTTCTGTAAGCAGCATGAGAAACAGCATTTTAAACCACGCTGGAAACAGAAAGAAACCTGTTGTACACTCTGCTCCCAGAATCAAAAAGGAATTTCAGCAAAAGCCATTGCCAGTACAGCCTTTCCCACTGAACAGAAAATAGAGGCTCAGTATCATGGTTACAGTAGCACAAATACAATGGATGTGTTAGATTGAGTATATGTGCAGCAGCAAGATGATCTTTCTTGGGTGTCTTAAGCCATCAGTTTTTCTCAGTTTCACATTTAAAATCAGAATCTCTAAAGTAACCTTTACCATGAATATAAGTAATTAATATGTTTTAAGCAGAAATGAGACAATGTTGCTCTCAAATACTTGGGAAAAAAACCCCAACTTAATGCCTTCAATATCTGAAGAAAGGATTGGCCCTGTAATTACTTTTGCTCTGCTAGCACCAGGAATTAGTGAATCTTAAGGTTACTTTTTTTCCAAGTTTGCCTGCAGTATGGATATGTAATAACTAAACTGCCTGAAATCCATCTTTACAATTTTTTCTTGGGAGGGGGAGCCAGGTAGAAATACAGAGAAGGTGAAGTAAATCAGGATTAAAGATTCTAGTAATTTGAAAAGCATAGCAAAATTAGGTGCTATTGTGCATGACATAAGGATGCAATTTTCCAATGCAATCCATTTATAGCACATAGAATAGAGCTTTCATTAAGGATGGTCCTAAGCTAAAGCTTTAAAGCAGAGTTTTTTTTCAACCATAAAGGTATCTAGTGTAACAATGGAAACTGTATTATGTACAGTACTTGATGGAAACATTTCTAAAGTGTACATGTGCAACAGTGACATTTCATGTTAAATTAACAAAGATTTGCACTAAATACCAATGAAGTGAAGTGTTACTTTGCTTTAGCTTTGTTGCAACCATTTCTGATAAAGTATTGAAACCTGTAAAAATAAATTCAAAACACTACTACCCAGTTTAAAACAGCAAAAATGTTTTAAGAACCGAATAAACCACTATGTAGTATACTGTCTCAATTTTTTGTAACTTATACAAACATAAAATACCATTTCTTTTGACAAGGTTATACATTATTAACCTCTATGTTCATATAGTAATGTATAAAAACTACAAGATGTATAATTGTGGGGTATTTGTTGTGTACTTTTTTAATTTTTCAAATGTTTTAAAGTGCAATTGTTTATTATACTGTCATTTTAATTCTTATTAAACTATAACCTGGTCAAAATTATCAAATCATTGATATATGTCCTCTGTGTCTCATTCTGTTAAACATGTTAAATATGCTTTACAAATAGATGGTAACAGAACTTCTTACAGTGCTACAAAGGTACTATGTACTACACAGGATTCAAAGTAAATGGCTCATGAGAGAAAGTAAGATAAGAGTGTCTATTATACTTCTTTTAGAAGACTCTTAGGAAATGCTCTCAGTGAAGTGTACTTTTGCCACTGTAAGTACTTGATTTGTAAGACCCTTGTACTTATCTCTAAGGTGTTAAAGAACACAAAACCCAATTTACACAACCTTTTATTAATAGTTCTTATGAAGACAATGTGAACAGCATTCATTCAAATATCATAAAAAATTATTTGACAAGGGTTGATTTGAGCAGTCCACACTTCATCTTGGAACTCATACCGTTCCTGTAATTGAAATTTAATAAATATTTTTAGTGTTATTTCCACTTTAGAATACAAGAGATAACTTCTACTGACTTCAGTGGAGTCTAAGTATATGCTAGATTAATTAAGCTGTGACAGGCCTAGGTCCACAAAAGATGAATTACTCTGTTTGTACGAAGTGCAATAAACAGGTCTCTCCTTACAGGTATATGAAATTCAGGCTATGCCTCTAGAAATCAAGTTAAAAGTTAGATTCAAAAATGGACGTGAGTTAGTTTGCCTGGCACAGAAATCTTGAGAGACAGACAAACACTAGTCTGGTGCAAGGAAGAGCCAGGCATAGGCAAGGATGGACTCAGAGAAAGCAATACACTCCTCCTTGGATAGCCTGCTACCCAAGCTATGGAATATAGCACCTTACACACTTTGTGCCCCCTCTGCTCAGCAGCAGCCATCGTCCTTCCATCACTGGATACTGCTGCTGCAAACTCCTACTAGACAAGCCTGCAAGGTGCATCTCTTGCCTGCAGCAAAATAGGCAGAGGGGTAGAGAGCATGTGTGAGCTCCTAGTTTACAAACGTAAACAATAAAAATGAAGCAGCCGAACATCTTAGTTGTTATTTTTTCCTGCTATATACAGATCTAGACAATAAACATAATCATTTCTACAGCCAACAACAAGCTTTGATCCCCATACTACAGGCGAGGAGAAAACCTCGCCTGGAAGCTTATCTGCTCCTTCTGCTGTTCCACTCTTGGCATTCAGGATCCACACTTTGCCATCTGTAGATACTGCTGCCAAGAGAATTTTGTTATTTAAGTCATCACTTTGGAAAATGAATGGTGTTCCATATACACTTGAAGTGGCTTCAAATTTCCACAGTAAATTACCCTCCATGTTACAGCAGTAGATAAAGCAGTCGTGAGAGCCAAAAAATATTTCTTGCTTAGTTAAGCTTGAGAGGCACGGAGATGAAAACACTGGCCCATTAGTGGAAAATTGCCAAACCTACAGAAAGAACATAACCATACATTATCAAGGGTTTTTTACGTTATCAGTTTTGCAGCAACTGTAATTTTTTAATAGACTCATTGTTGATAGGAGAGCATTTAATTTCAAAAGTATACTAGATTTCAGTGAGGGCTGGTAAATCCTTGTCAAATTATAAGTTAGGTTTTACACAGAGAGTAAGCAATAAAAGTCTCATAAAATAGATGAGGAAGAGGGAAGAGTTAATACCTTCAGTGAGGCCCATGTAAAAATGCCCAGTTTGGGAAAAGAATATTCTTGGGCTGTTGTACAATTAGTAATGAACATCAAGAATCCTGTTAATATGCCATTCTTTGCCAGAAAGGCAGATATTCCTTTTGTAATACAGATTTCCTCTGCTTATGCTAACAATGTGCAGATTCCTCCTCAAGAGAGTATCAGTTCTGCAACACTGTCACAAGCAGAGAGCAGTGCATGGATGGACTAATACATGTTTTATAATCAGAAAAGGCTTAGGAATTACCATGCATACTGCATCTCAGGCCAACAAATGAATGGTGTTTTAACATCAGATACAAACTACATTTATCTCTAAGGAACTAAAAAAATACTGTCATTTAATTCAATATGAAGGCTGATACATATTTTACCAGAACTATGATTTGGCAGTTTTTTGATAAATTCATAAAAATTCTAAGAAACCTTTACTTCTGAATAGCCACCATCTTACAGAAGACAGACTAAACATCCTTGAAAAACTCCAAATGAAATAATCTGCTGGCACTACACTTGACAACTTACTTTGGGTATAAGGTCTGAACTAGAAATTCTCTTAACGCATCAGGCAACTTGAGTTTGTGATTTTGCCATGAACTTCATGGACTCCCCTAGGAAAACGGTTTTTCTATTTTCTCCTCTCTAACAATGGGCACTTCTATTTGGTTCTCGAAAAGGTATATGTCAATCATTAAGCTCCAGAAAACAGTCCTAATAAAGTATCTTATTCAGGCTTTGAAGATGGACGTAAAAAGCCCAACAACACTTTTACCTTTTCTCCAGAATGAGTATAACAATGTAAGTTTCCATCCACACACCCAACATAGATGTAGTTCTCATTGCAGTGAGGAGAGGAGAAGAGTGGTTTTCCAAGGTTGCTTTTCCAAATCTTACTCCCTGTCACCTGTAAGTGGCAGCATGGAATATCTGATGTTTAACACAACTATAAAAAACAGCACAAAACAACCCTTCCATCACTGCCCCACCAAGCCCTTAAGCAATGTGGAAAAAAACAAGCCAAACCCCCAAACCAAAACAATAACAACAACCCACACACCACACAAAACAAAAATGTAATCAAAAACTAATTTTCTTCTTCACCCTAGGCAAAGTAATAATGATAATTAATAGTGTATTAGCAGTAGTTCTAATAAATGCCAGATTCAGTTTTTTTATTTCATTCCCAGCTGCTCAGTATGTGACAAGGACCAATGAAGTAGAGATACTTTTGAATCAAGTTATATTGATACTCTAGGACATGTTGCAACTGTCTGTGACTGTCCCCATGCATTCCTAGTATACCCTGCACGTTCCCCAGGAATTAGTATTATTAATAAAAATAGGAAGGTGCAGACTTGCTTGTAGGTGGGTTTCTCAACTACCTGTTACTGTGGATTATAGAATAAAAAAAATCTTTTCTTAAGCACAGCCCACTGTGGCTGCAAAACCACACACTGGTTTTCTAATGGTAGACTGGTTATTACTGAGAACAGTTGTAGTGGGTGGAAGGTAAAGGTGATTAGGATTGATGCTTTGTGTTCTGTGAGTACAAAAACATTAACAGCTGCTTCAAGTCCCTGTTCCTTTTATCAGGCAGGACCAGCTGTAAGCCAACAATGCCTCAGAAAACCATGAAATTTCTCCACGTTTATCAAGAATGCCATTTCCCCAGTGCAAAGAACAGAACTGCACACTGAGAGTAAAAGGACAGCTCTTAAATATGGCAAGGAAACAATAAGAGGAATGAAGTGGCTTCTTTCTGCATTCTCTTCAGATTTCTGCATTTTTTTTTTTTCAATCCTACTGTCAAAGGAGGAAGGGGCAGGAAATAAATCTATAGACTTGCTCTCACTCACTGGTTTTACTGATATGGCAATGAAAAGAAACTGACTGCAACTTTGGCCTACAGTCACCATGTGAATTCAAGCACGTCACTTCAGTTCTCCTTATCACCAGACAGATTTCTGAAGTATGGAAGTATTATGGTAACCTTGTATATCATAATGCCCCCAAGTGAAAAATATTTCTTGATAACATATGATCATCTTCCCTTTCATTAGAATAGTAATCTTAACTTCAGAAATATATTTGGTTTCATTTAAACATGAGATCAGGATGAAGATACATAAGCAAAGGTACATACTGGGTTAACAGCCAAAAACAGTCCTCCTAATGTAGCAACATAGAGATGATGTGGAAAAGAACTTAGACAAGGAGATGAAAACACAGCTCCACCTTCGCAATGTAACTTCCATACACACACCTTTTTCTGTAAGTACAAGAAAAAAAGAATAATAAACAATTTTTCACTTGGAGTTAAGAGTTCATCCTGTTTACAAAGACCTTTGAATGTCAAACATTATCAAGTACTGTGTTTACTCAGCAAATACTAGTTAAGAAGTGAAGACAATCTACTTGCCATGACAGCAACACATGTGCCATTGGCTTTCTCTTCAAGTGAACAAAATAAATTCAGCTAATGAAAAGGCAGTATCTACCCCTTTTACCTTCCATCTCCCTCCATTTTCTCATTTAGAATGTAAGATTCTTTCCCCAACAGAAAACCACAGTTCTACTTCTAGCTAGGCACCCTATTCTGAAACACCCATGAAGAATTTAATAACTAAGAAACTTAGGATTTGGCTTCAACCAGGACTACTAACACAAGAACCACAACTGAGAACACCACTAAAACTGTTAACTGTCACATAATCCTAACCCCATTTACAGCAGGCACGTTCAGAAGTGCGATTGTGGACTCCTAAGATTACTTACACCAGTGGGGACCTCCTCTGGTGCACTATATATAGAGTCTAAATTGGATGTTTATTGTTCTGCATGTAAAAGTCAGTTTACTTACATAAATATCCAAAGCATACACGTGTTGGTCATGTGATCCAATGTAGATCAGTCCACTGGAAGGGTCTACAACTGCAGAGCTTTTCACAGTGTCTTCTGTGACAAAAGTCCAGTGTATTTCTCCATCACTGCTCTGGAGCACATACACTAAGCCATCATAACAACCTGTGTGGAATAAAACATGATGGGGGAAAAAAGAATAATGATTATTTGCATTTATGGTGTGACTTATGCTGCTAGTTGCATCACTGCTGGAAAGAAATAAGATTATTCATAAGGTAGAGTTTCAAAATACTTCCAAAAGCTCCTCCTGTGTTTTTAGCTCAAAGGTTTTGCTGATACAGTCAAAGACAATTGTTCTGTGTGCTTTTTCTAAGTTACATTTAGAATATACTTATTTCACTACCTTTCTATCAAATTTTTCAGTAACAATATTAGAAAACTTAGTGAGTTGCCGAAAAGGGAGAATACAAAAATTTTTAATTACCTCTTTGTCTAGGTTTTGTTTCTGAAAACAAAGGTGTTAAAAGAATAAAGTTTGTAAGTTTTCTAATGAAAACCGAACTGTCATCATAGAAACTCCTTCATGTTAATGAAATATTCAATTTTATTATCAAGAGTGAATAGCAACCAAAATACAAACAAAAAGATGGCAACATTAGATTTGCATTAAAAAACCTCACCACTTGGACATCTTTGCTAATTAGTGATGCAGATATATTGGCTAAAAAGATAACACTAAGATAAATAATGGCAACTCCTCTGACAAAAGATATGACAAAACCAAAAAAAATTATCCAAACATGTTCTTTACATTTCCAAAAAGAAGTATTGAATTAAATAATTAAACTTTGTGAAAAATAGTATGAGGTACCACGGACTAATTTCTAACTCCATCAATTTACAATCAATTCACAAAATTTTAAGCATTACCTTCGCATACTTTAAAAAAACCCAGTTTAAATGTCACACCTTAATCTACCACTACAAAAAGAAACTGTAGCCACTGATTATTCCTTATTAATAAATTGCGATATAATAAACCACAAGTGTTTATGTTAGATAAACTCCAACACTAGTTATCATGAAACTTAAATTACTTCTTCCTTCTATTTTGCAATAAATTAGTTCTGAGGCAAATATGGAAGTTGATGGATAGAGGACAGCTAGAGATAAGAAATGTGATTCTCTGTCATTCATCTTGTATTTAGCAGAAAAGAGAATTTAAAATGAAAGCTGAAACAAAAGACATACCAACAACAATGAAATTTCCACACTTGGATACACAGGCAGAAGATTCAATACGATCTCCAAGAGTCTTCTCCCATTTTATTTCTCCAAAATCTAGATCAATTGCCTGCATTGCATGGGAGTGAGAGCCAACATACACAGATGCAGATACTCCTTCTTTAGCTGGTATTACAACCAGTGGCGATGCATCAACACATTTTCTTGTGTTTGACTTCCACCTCACACACATGGCCAACTCTGCCACTGATGAATGACTACATTCTGTATGGTTCTGCTGAACAGAGGAATGGCCATTTTTATTTGCCTTGTTTTCAAGTGTTAAAATTCTGTTCTCCATTTCAGACCTTTGCACATGGCTTTTCATTACACCTGGAGCCTTGGAATGCAGGAAGGATGGCTGCTGTAGTGGTTCCACTCCTACCCATACTGTATTTTTGGGCTGCATACAAGACTTGGTGAAATTCATAGGGAAAAAATTATTTCCTCTGCTCAGTGCAATAAATGGAATTAATCCTGAAGCAATCTCAAGACCTCTTTCAGATGTCAGTTTAATATATTTTCCATGGAATTCCTCTCCACTGCTCCCCCTTAATTTTCTTTTCACAACATTGTCAGAATTCATTAATTGTTCTTCATCTGGAAACAGCATTTTAATAATATGTCTGTAAACCTCTTCAATTGAGTGGCTGAGAATAACTTCAAGGAGTCCAGGCACAGCATTGCCTACTAACATCTCAATTTCTTCATAAAATCGTAGTGCCTTCAGGGAGTCTCCACCGCTGTACAGAAATACTGCATCTTTAGAAATTCCAGTGGAATCACATGGAAGACCAAGGACAGACTAGAGAAAAAAAAAAAAAGAAAGAGATTCCAGTCTGTAGGTGTTATACTATGTCACACACATAAAACCTCAGGTGGGGTAGAATCCACCTGAATACCTAAAAGTTGTGCGTAAAATCAACAACTGAGAAACTTCACTACTCTGCAAAAAATCTTTGAAAAATGTTAGTGTCAACAGAGGGACTGATAGAACAAGAACTGGGGAGGAACCAGGAAACAGGGAGATACCAATTCTCTGCTACAAAATGTCTTGCTCAATTCCAGCTCTGCAGTTTAAGGAATTAAAGGGAATTGTACTATATATTGATTGACCATTTTCAAAACCATTTATCAATGACAACTTTGCAGACAAAATATAAATGCCTTTTCATAAAATCAATTTAGGCATTTTATTTTAATAATAACGTTTATATAAAATGTTTTTTTTTTTACTTGTGAATTATTTAAGTAACCTACTTACCTACCTACTTTTGAAGTTATAAGCCTTTCAGTTCATGCAAGGTTTTGCATGTGTCATTATTACTACAACAAACAGCAGTAACTATGTCACCTCTCACTGCACTCCCTTGTTTTTTACATCTGGGTGTCAAGTCCAAACCCTTTGGTTTTGGATGCCACCTTTTATTGTCCATAACGGGTCTAGGGCACATCCAATCCTTTGGGTTATCACTTCATAGCCATCAATGTGAAAAGGATCAGCACAGACAAACAAATACACTACATTTACTTGTTCAAGTCCTAGGCCACAGCTAATCCCACTTTCAGCAGAAACTTCTAAGTCCACCTTTGAAAAACAAAGTAATACTGTTTGGCATCATATTTCAATACCTTGAAAAACAAGTCTTTAGCACAGAAATTTAGAAACAATCCAAACAGGCAGTCTGAGAGACAGTTGTGCAACCATGCCATCTATTTAAAAAAAGGACTTTTCAATTTATAATTACCTTGAGAAATAAGAAACTCTACTAACACTGCAGCTATTTTTTTACAAAGTTTCCATGTCCCAGTTCCTTGTTTTCTTTAGTGATACCTTCTTTTGGCATGTGAATCAGCATTCAAAAAGCTACTGACAGATTACATTCTTTTTATGCTAATTGCTTACACCTCATAGCCTGCAGTTTTATCTGATAGAGAAATATAAATTACTCCCTCTTGGCCACTGCAGAGCAACTCTATTTAAGTATTAACTGAAGAGAAAAGAGCTGTACTGCTAAAATCTATAGGCAGCTAGAATGTTCTGGTTGCATTAGTCATACTTCTTAAAACTGTTTAATTCCTGACACATATATAATGATCCACTTGCAAAGATAAAAAGGCAGCTCAAAATACTACCTTCCATAAATACTGCAATCTTTCCCACAATTCCTCTGCGTCACTCAGCTTACTGTCACGCCTTCTGGAGTTTAGATGGTTCTGGTAAATCTTGTTGAGTTCAGATATATCAACTTTGCCTTTGTAGAAAATAAAGGACGATTTTTTTTCATTGCTCTTTTAGTATTAGCACTTTCAAAACTTGCTCTGCCCAAATAGTCACTATATTCTTGTATGTATTTCCTTACTCATACTCTACTGCATCTGCATTTTTTTACACAGTTGATCAACTGCATGAAACCAAATAAGGTTTTTGAAAATTTACCCCTCCCACATAATCCCACCTTCAAGGCCTTGCTTTCCTCAGCAGAAGTGAGGGTTCTGTTGCAGACTGCAACAGGAGCAACTGAGGTAAGAAATGTGGAGTGTTAAAACTAAATTGATTTTTCCGCTACTCTTTGATTCTCAAATGAAACATCATCAAGAAAACATAATAATACATGGCCATTATTTCCTACTAGGCATTACTTATCTAATGTACATATTCTAAAAGCATGATACTGGATTGTGGTCAATAAAAAAAAAAGATTAAAAAAGCAATGGATACCATTAAAACAAGTGGCAAGGGTTCTTAATGGCTTCATTTACCATGTGATGTTAAAGGCAAAGCTTTAATCTCTACAATCTCATCAGGGACTGCATAAGCTGGTAAACGCATCTGGAGTTCTTTAAGTGTTTCTCTCTCTTCAAAATCATCTTTGGGTAAAACAAACAGGATAAGTTTTTCCTGTTGATACCAGGTAACTGCACAAGCTTCTACCTGGCAAAGATCTTCAGCAACCTGTAATTGAAAAACATTAGTTTTGCTTTGAAATGCAGTTCATCAATAGAGAAAAAGAAGTAAAAAACAATTTAAAAAGTGCACACCTTTAAAAACTGTATTTTTCTCACATGCCTATGTAACATCCTATTAAATATCTACTTTTGTAGCTGAAGCTTGTACTTAACATAAAAACGATCAGAGATATATGTATTATTTGCCAAAATACCATGAATGAGATATAATCTAGCAGTCTGTTTATACAGTTCTCAATTCCCCTGGAAGAAACCATACAATAAAACAGATTCCCAAGAACTTAGAACAAACTCCTCCCTAAATTATGTGACTAGATTTTTTATAATACACTCTCCAAATTCCTTCAGACTTCTAGAAGTCATCTGAAAACAAGAAAATATCCATTTCTGATGATAACAATGTGCTCCTTATATTTGCCTTTTTACAGTGGCATACTCTACTCTTGATGTGAGCACTTACCTGCTGCAGATATTCAATATTAAAACGTTTGCCATGACGTTTAATCTGATTGTCTTTCCGACCCAAGAAGAACAACTTTGCATTCTCCACTCTTACAAAATCCCCTGTTTCTCTCATTGTACCCAGTGGCACAGTTATTTCGTCATCAAGAAAGCAGATTCGTTCTTCACCACCTACAGAAAAAAAGATTATTGCCATATATATTAAATACCTAACTGTAAATGAAAATTATAAAGAGTGTTTTATCAAATTCTCTTAAACTTTACCATGCATTATAAGAAATATTGAAATATTATCAACATCTAAACTTCTGCAATGTACAATTTTGGGTATGCGGCTAATTCAGCTAATACACAGAAATTACTTCAGCAGAGAATGTCAAAATGCAAGAAGGGAAAAAGAAATCAATATAATGAAGACATAGTCTGCAGATAAAATGATGGTAATTTCCTGTTCATCATTCCAACAATCTAAAAAACTATCAGAAGGTTCTCGGCCCAATCAGAACTTAAAATTATATATTAATCTGTATACCATAGGCAAATACCGAGCAAAAGAATCAATATATTATTAAAACTCAACCAATTAAGAACAGTATCTTAGAAGAATTAGAAACAAAATTACCTATCAATATTTGTCCCTCGCCTTCAAGAACTGCAGATCCATTGGCATCTCTGACCTCAAGTTTTGTTCCAAGAAGCGGTGATCCCAAAGGTACAGGAAAATCCATTCTAAATATATCAGAGAGAAACAGTAGAAATCTTTCTCTTCCGAACACAAAACAACTGCCCCAGAAATCAGGCATCATGTAGTTTTTTAAAGGACAGGCATCAGAGCAAAGGTAGCTGCTTGGGACTTCTTTCTATAAATGCTTCTTCTTTCAAAACATATCAATTTATTAAAAATTAAAAACGCCATCTGTGTGCATGGGTGTCACCAAAATATACCAGAAAACCCCACAGACTTATAGAAAATAAGGCCTGAATTGACCTTGAAATGCCCTGAGAGAACCCCAAGCATTTCAGTTAACTTCTAAGTCTCCCAGATTGAAACATCCATCAAGTCAACCAATTTAAGTATGTGTAACTGCTTTCTAACTCATTTTTCCCTGCCTAATTTGAGCTTTTACTCTATTTTAATAAGTACAGTTAAGAAAAGTTCAGAAAAAGATTTAGAAAACGTTCAGTTCAGAAAAGACTGAAATACAAGAAACTGTCATTTCAATATCATGTATCTATTATAGACTTCTCTTGAACTACTGACCAACTCTTTCCTTTCCCTTCATTCTCCAACCTCTTCAAGCAGTTGCTGGACCCCATTTATTGAATATAAAAGGTATTTCTAAGTGGCAGTATAGAATAATACATTTTCTTCAGTAAAGCAAAACTTAAAGCAATTTTAAATAACTTTGGCATGGATTCCAGTTCAATTTCTATTTTAAAGTATTACATTTTATGTTTGAACTCAGAGAAAATTAGTTTTACATGAGAATTTAATAACACTCATGACAATCCACCATTTTTAGTCTTCAAGGGTTTAAGCACCAGGTTAATATATCACAATTTGTGCAAACCATCCCATTTTGTACGACATGTTTAACTCAGATTGCACATATAATTATTATGACTTGGAATAATCACATATTTCAGAGAGAAAACGAAACAGTGAGATAATGGGAAGTACCTTTCATGACTCTGTAAAATAATATGAAGAAAAAATGCTAAATAACCAAACAAGTCAGAAACTGAGTGAAATATGACAGTGATAAAAAGAAAGTACTTCTTGAAGTTTAGGTAAATTGCTGTGAAATCTTGGGTGAGCCACCTTGGACAAATTTCTGTCATCCACACTACTAAAATTGGGGAAGTGGGGCTGTACAGGCTCCTGAGATAATGAATTAGTCTGTTTCTACAGAAAATCCAAATGTAATTTCTAACAGTATAAACACTCATGAGGACTCAGTAGCCCTGGTAACAGGAGTCTGAGGTTCTATTTCTGGTGATTTTCATCATTCACATGCCAAGCCATTGAGAACAGCAAATTTTCCTACCTAAAATCAGCACTAAAAACCTCCTCAGGAATCTTGTAGCAAGTGGCCCAGCTTGACACTTCAGTTATACCATAGAGATTAAAAATACTTGTTTTGTTCTCCTTGTGCTTCCAACTTTTCAAGAGACTCAGTACAGGAAATGCTTCACCACCAAGGGCTAAGACACGAAGTGAAGTATTTGCAGACAACACTCTTGATTTAATAATGTGAGCTCCAAACCTCCTGAGAAGTGTTGGTGTTGCCTGAATGATACATAATTTAAAAAAAAAGAGAAAGAGCTGTTACATTTTATCAGTGTAAAATCAGTGTATGTGTACCTCTCATCCCGCTTGATCCTATCAGCTGCATAGCTGTATTATGGATGTACTTTAAAACATCTAGGTATTAACCATCACAATGGTGTGATTGTGAGATTTTGTTTCTTATAAGGCCTTTAATAAGTACTATCAGCATCAATCTATGCTCTTCTGCAAAGCTTCTTCTTTACTCAGGTGTGTTACGGGTTCCCTTTTGCATCTCAGCTACTACCTCAAGTGTATGCACATTAGTTCTTATGTTAATTATTTGGAAACAGAAAGCAACACCGTATTCTCTTCATGTTATTGTTTGAGCCTGCTTTTCTTTCATTCCCAAATGTTACAGCAAAAATATAACCCATACATCTCATTAACCTGTATATGGAACATTTAAAGACCTTACATAACACTAAAAATTCCTAGGATATCAGATTCTGGGTTGTCCTTGATTTATGTAAATAGAACAGTTTACAATAATTAGTTTTTCTCAAAGGGGGAAAAGATATAAAACCCAAATCCCCCAAACCAGTTTTCTTAAACAGCTATTTCTATAAAACTACTGGTGATATACAGCCCTTTCACTGAAAGGAAAAAAGCAGCAAATCATTTTACCTGGAACATTTCAATCTCATTCTTGCCTATTTTTCTAGTAAAAAACCTGGAAAATTAATGGTATTATTTTTTACCACGTTCTTTTTTTCTAGTAATGGATGAAGACCATCTTTTTTCAGCTGATAATTTTAACTTTAGTGAAATTATAGCAACAAAATAAAACACAACAAAACAAGGGAAAAATTTTATACTCTTCCCTCCCTCAATTATTTTTGGATTTGTCAAGTCTGCTCAAAAAATTCAAGGGGAGGAGGTACTGTCTTTCTATTCTTTAAGGAACATCATAAAATGACTCATCCATCAGTTAAGAAGGAGAATATTTTTGTCAATTATTCAGCTGATAAGTCCTTCCTTCACTGATTAGGACAGTGATTAAGAAAACAAAACAAATCAAACTTTTCTTAGAAAGACTTCAAAAATCTTCATGAAATTTTGCCTTTCTCTATTAGCATGCTTAACATGCTTAACAAATATATCTTTAGAAGTCTTAAAAAACCTTGCTCATAGAGAGCAATATCGCAGAATTTTTTTTCTAAAAGCAACTGATCTGAACTGATCATGAAACTTGTTTATCATAGGATAATCTACACCATTTATAGCAATCCTAACAAACGACAATAAGAGCAGAGAATAGTTACAAAAGATTTGTAACTAATGGATTTTTTTTCTGGTGTGGAATCTTCAGCCAGCTACTCACTAATTTCAACTTTACACCCTACAATCTCAACTATCACCATTCTTACAGAAAAAAAAAAAAAAGGAAATGGAATACAGTCTGGAACACAAGTTCCACAAAGAGCAGCTGAGTGAGCTGGGGGGTGTTTAGCCTGGAGAAAAGGAGGCTCAGGGGTGACCTTTTTGCTCTGCGAGTGCATGAAATGAGGGTGCAGCCAGGTGGGAGTTGGTATCTTCTCCCAGGCAGCAAGTGACAGGACAGGACTACAGGTACAGGCTAGGCTTATTCAGCCATGCTGGATGCTTCAAGTAAATTTTGCAAACTTTACAACTATTAAAATTGAAATCATAGAGGAGATCATATAGGAGATAACCTTATTTAAGGCATAAGAGATGCATGAAGCCTCATATAAGCAGGTGACACGTAAACAGTAAGTATTGCTCTGAAATCAATTATTACCTTGTTCTCATTACTGTAAAAATTACATTTTACCACCCAATATATAGCACTGGTTCAGTTGTACTGTTAGCATAAAAACTAACATTAAAACTTAAAAGTTGTTTATGATGAAAGACTCCAAGATCAAGCCCATTAAAAAGTGCTTAAAATGTTTGTAACAGTTTACTCTATTACCAGATTCTTCAGAACAAAAAGTTTAATTAATAGAATGATTCACTTAATTCTTAGCAAGTAAAGGTTTCTTAAAATAATCTTTGGCTCAGTGTTTTCTATCATAAAATGTTTGAGGTTTTGATCAAATGGTAATTTTCTAGGTAGCTAACAGTCTACAACAAAAAGGATAGCTATTTCCTTTGAGCAAGAACACTCCTGGTCCTATTAGCATTAGATTCTAGGCTGATGAAAAAGTAGTACACATTAGCAAAAGTGAGAAGCAAGACACTGGAGACACTTAAGATTTTGCCTACCTGCAACACTGTCACATGGTGGTGGTGAAACAGAGCAGCAGAGAGCTCCATGGGCATCATTTTAATGGTGTTTGGTACGACAAGAATAGAGGCTCCACTTGTCAGAGCCATGAACAGTTCAACCACAGATGGGTCAAATGTGAGAGGAGAAGCCAGGAATAGCACATCATCTGGTGTGATCTCAAATATGGATCTAAAATCAGAAAGCTAGGAATTACAAATCTGATGCACGTAATCAAAAAAACCCTTCTCAACTAAAAGAATGAAAGCATGAAATGCATTAGCAAAGCTCAGAATATTATGGGCTCTGAATATGTAGACAGGTAATTTGAGCAAGAGCTCCTGGACTGTAACTGGTGATTTCACCAATGATGCGTTTTATGAAGATACCCACCACATTACAGACCAATAGAGTTCATTGAAAGGCATATTTCAACTAACAGATGCTCATTAAAAAAAGGATAAAGAAAGAAAAAGAAAAGAAGAAAAGACAAGAAAGAAAAAATATTGTATTTTGCATAACGTATTTGTTTTAATACGACGTGAAACAGAAAGAAAGCTGGGTAGCCTAAAAAGAAATTATGACTTAAGAACTACAGAATTTGTTTTAATACGACGTGAAACAGAAAGAAAGCTGGGTAGCCTAAAAAGAAATTATGACTTAAGAACTACAGAACACAGTAAATATAACTGCGAACAAATTATTAATTTCATTGTCTTTTTTTTTAAGCCACAAGTCAGACGACAGTACAAAACTTATGAGCAACAGTGTATTATTTGAAGCACAGCCCTCAAAAATGAAGGAAAAGCATCATTTAAATACAATACTGATAGAGAAACAAAATATTATATGATTCTACTTGGAAATAAAAGAAAAAAAACTGCAAAGGTGGATAAAGAGAAAGAAGTGAAACTGTGTCAGCAAAAACCCTACATACACTCCTCTGAAGTATTAAAAAAAATAAATCCTAAAAGCATCAAATTTGTAAAGGCATTTGAAAGGAAAACTTAAAACCACACTTACTTAAGATGCTGAATATTAGGCACTATGCATTTATGAGGTACTCTGACTATTTTGGGGATCCCCGTAGTTCCTGATGTATGCAAGACATATGCTAAAGTGTCTTTCTGGCCAGTGTCCATGTATCCTGCTTCTGCTGCTTTTACTTCGGTTTGATCTGGGCCAAAGGCATATCCTGGCTGTGAGTTATCCACAACTTTGAAAGGTTCAGATTTACTTTTCATATTGTCTACTTCTGAGCTGAAATCAGTGTTGCTTGAGTTCACTTGGAAGAGAGTTAAACCAGTATGTTCTATGGCGGAGGAATTGTGGTAAAAACAGTCAGCATGGGACATCCGGAATTTCTGCAAGAGAAAATGAACAACTCAAACAGTGGAACTCAGGAGGCACTGTTGTTGTTCTACTGCATGCAAAGAAACAGAAAACAGCATTTCATATAAACAAGCTGTGATTTTTCATACCTCTAATTTTGGAACACACACATCAGACTGTTATAAGCTCATGTATTTCTATAAATTAAGTATGAGTGAACACAGACTTCATAAATGCAAAATAAACTGTTATCTAAGCAAATAAAATTAAAAAAAAAAGGGAAAATATAGAAAAGAATTATGCAGAAGACCAAGGAATCTGAACTGTAACTTGTCTATTCCTTTTGCAATGAGTGAGGGTACAAGATTTGGGATGCATTAAACAAAAAGAAACCCAAGTATTAAATGCAGAGTTTTTTTAACTACTGCACGTTTCCAAATCTTAGCATTGACATATACAGAAACAAGTCTGGAAAAGTCTTCCAATACCAGTGCCCAAGAAGGTTGTCTGAACAACAGTGTAACAGGAAAGAAGGCAATTATTTTGAAGAAGAGAGAAGCATTGTACTTGTGATTTTAAAGATGTTCTTTTCTGACTAAGAAAGACAACCTTTTGCCATGAAAAAACAAAACCACTCTATCCAAGCTTTTTAAAACAGAATTCAATCTGTATCTACACACGTCTAAATTGTCCTTTAATGCTTCCAATAGAAGCTTGAACACTTACATTTATTTTGTCATTCTCAACAAGAATATACTGAAGATTGCTCTTCTTCATGAAGTAAGTGGATATGGCTGGTGGTGCATCTGGATCAATAGGTGAATAGGCAGCTGGAACTTGAAGGATTCTAATAAAACATAGATTTTTAAACAATTTTTTATAAAAAGATAAAATCCTCTTAGATTTTGCTAAAATTTATTTTATATTTTTATAGTTGCCTGAGCTAGAAAATGTAGTCATAACATGACTTTTAAAGATCTTGTTGGCAGCAAAGTAGGATGAAAATCAGTGCTGCCTTTTAGTCTTTCACAGCAAGGGAAAAGATTAAAGCTAGATGAAAACGTTCAATATTATTTCTGGCCAAGCAAGTCAGTGATGACAAAAGGTATCACTGACACCAACAGCATCAAATTTTTAAACCTTCTGGTATTGACTAGAAACTGAGATATAACCTTTCCATTTACCCACATATAACATGTATAAACGTATTTTAAAAAGCACCAGAAGTCTGCACACTGAAAATACTTTCCTATGAGTGCAAAGAGCACAGCGTAAGAGAATCTAAGCACACACTGGGCTGTCTTTCCGACAAGGCAGGCGGAGGAGCTGCAAGTCCCCGCGCTCCCGTTCCCTGCCCCTCAGCGGCGCTCCCGGATAACCACAAGTGCTGGAACTCGCTACCGCCCCGAAAAGCAAAGCGAGGAAGCGGCGACTGAAGGATGAACTGTCCCCAAAAATCCTCACATTTGCTCTGCTGTTGGGTTCTGTACCGCAGGTACAATTTATTTATTATACTTCCTCTCCGTGCACACGGTTTGTCACTGCAGTAACGCCAAGGTCCTGAAGGGAGACGTGGGAACGGCAGCATCCCGCATGCTCCTACAGCCACCCGTGCCAGGGCACTTAAACCTGCCCTGCATCACACAGCCGCAATGACAGCTGCAAGAACCAACGAGCCCCAGCAGATCCCCCTCACACAGCAAAAGAAAACTGTTACTAAGTTCACCGGGATACAGAGGACGAATCAGGCAGCAAGGGACCTCAGTATGCCGAGTTTGACCTCCTGCTCAGGCAGAGCCAGCTGTGACACCAGAACAGGTTGTTCAGGTCTTTGTCTAGTTAGGTTCTGAACACCTCCATGGATGGGGCCTGCACAACATCTCAGAACAACCTGCTGAACTGAGGCAAAAGCTTTTCCTGACTGGTGAGAAAGTTCCTCAGTGCTTGTGGGAGGTTTGCACGTGCTTGCTCACTTCTCTGAAATCCTTATACTCCACTGCGGTACCTCCTCTGGTGCCACTGTGTATTTTACATGAGGTGTGAACAACAGGAAAATGCCGACGTAGGCCATGCCCCCAGGAAGCACAACTGCTGCTGTATTCATCAGCAGGAAAAAATATGCTTGTCATCCTGTGATTGTCCATTCCATTATAAATGCTAGGAATACAAAATATACCTATATAAAGGATACAAATATTAGAATTCACCAGCAGAAGCAGATTAACATGAGTGTTGAGACCACAAGCATTTCAACTTCCAAGCCATTAGTTAATCAATACCACTTTAGTGTAACACTGCTCAACTTCTTTCCATAGTATTTGTAATGGAACATTGTATGTTCATTTAGCTTAAAACACGGAATTTGAATACAGAGCATCTTTTTTTTTTTTTTTTTGCCAGCAAGGCAATGCATTAAAAAAACCCTGCACAGTCCTTTTCACAACAGATGTTTTCTGTCAGATCACTTCCAGTTTAAAACAAGCAGAACAAAGATAGTAGTCATTAATTTTTTTGTATTTCTGTAAACATGCTAAATCACTTTCAATGAAAGGATGCAGTTGCAGACAGTTTACAGCTTTAAGACTTAAGATTCAGAAACATTTTAACAATGGCTTTTCAGGAGATTGTCATAGTGCCATCTTTTTCCCTAAATGATGCAAGACTCTAGCACCTTGGCTGTACTATTATGCTGTTACTACATTTTTGTTGTTATAGAAATATAAACAAAGTGTAAAATTTACTTTAACAGAGAAGACCCTTAGAAAACCAATACAGAGAGCAAGCATTCAAATCATTACCCTAAGATCCACGACGGCAGGTTTATTCCTGGATAGCAGTAAAGGCCTATTTCACATTTGCCTTGGTGGCCACAGTGCTTTTGAAGGAAAGCTGTCAGCTCCATGGCAAGCTCAACCACGGTGGCGTAGGTGTAGAACGCTGGAGGTTTCCCATTGCATTCATCAAAGCAAACTGCTGCTCTGTCCGAGTGCAGGCCGGCTGCCCGAGCCACCAGCTCCTGCAGCATCATCGCGGCCGCATCGCCTCAGGCCCCTGCAAGAACCACAGACCGCACGGCACGGTCACCGCCTCACTTCTAACACTTCAGTCGCACCGCAAAGGCACACGAAACACTACAAAACACACAAACGCTACAGGAAGGAAAAGAAAAAAAAATCCAAACCAAACAAAACCAAACAAAATAACAACTATGGCAGAGAATACACAGATCTACCACGCCTTAGATTACAAAAGGTGCAAAGCTGGATTCTTGACTCGTACAGAGGTAGTTTGTTCCTCACCGTTACACTTTTGTATTTGAAGCTGCGCATCACTGAATTAATAGCTTCATTAACACTGCTTAATCAGTAACTTTCAGCGGAATTGTGAAATACGAATCCTTCCTTCACAAGCAGAAACCCCCAACACGTGAACTTTTAGGGCACTGCTCGTGCTGGTGCCCGTTTCTGCCCCGCGAGCCCTCCCGCCAAGCCCGGACCGGAGACCGGACGGGTCCGGCCTATGGCCCCGCTCCCCTCTCTCAGGTTACCCCACACGGGACGGGCACGGCCCGGCAGCTCCCGGCGCTCCTCGGGATCCCCTCCCGCGGCACTTCCCGGTGCCGCCCAGGCCCCGCCCCCGCGGCGCCTCCGATTGGCGGGACGCGGTAATGCCGCGCTCTCATTGGCCAGCGGCCGTCGCGCCGTTTGCGTGTCCACAAACAGGGCCTACTCCGCCGGAGCCCTGCGCCATTGCTTCCAGAGGGAGGGAGAGAGGGAGAGAGGAACAGCGAGTGCGCCAAAGCATCCCCCGCTGCCTTCGGCAGACATGGGAGAGGGGCTAAAATAAATGCAGATGGCTGGGGCCAAGGACAGGGTTCCCCCCATCACGCTCACAGCTCGCTCGTCTCCGTCGCCGTGTGTCCGTCCCCCTCCGGCCCAGAAGGTGGTACGGGCCTTCCTGCCCGTGGTACGGCGGGGCGGGCGGGGATGTCACGTCCGGGCTGCGGGGGGGAGCTCCGCCCTTCCCTGGGCTGGGAGCGGGAGCTCTCTGGACCATCCCGGGAGCGGCCCCTGCAGCAATCTCTGGACAGTCCTCTGGCGCGGCCCCTGCAGCAATCCCTGGACAATCCTCTGGCACGGCCCCTGCAGCAATCCCTGGACAATCCTCTGGCGCGGCCTCTGCAGCCAGCCCACGCCCGGCTCCTGGCGGGGCGAACGGCGGCGGCCGGGGCTGGGATTCCCCCCCCGGATACGATTTAAGGCCGCCAGCGGGGAGTGAGGGTGAGGGTAGCGGGAGCCGTGCTGCGAAGGGGGCACCGCTACTGCCCTGGGGGCCGCGTGATTTAATGACAGAAAGGCACAGGACCATGGAATGGTAAGGTATGGAAGGGATCTTAAAAATCCTCTAGTTCCAGCACCCTACTGTGAGCAGGTACTCAATGGCCCATCCAGCCTGACTTTGAGCGCTTCCCACGGATGGGGCATCCACACCTTCTCTGGGAAATCTGTACCGTACCACCCTCACAGTAAATTATTTACTTTGGCTCCGAGGTGCATTCAAGGTGTCCTTATTAAATAAGCCTCCGCTCATGGTGCCAGTGATGCCTCAGAGAGAGAGAACGAGAAGACCAGTTCACAACCATTTTTAATATTTGCATGGGAGAAGTTAAACATCAAGCTTTCTACTGTTTGTCACATTCTCTAAGTGATAGTTTGGCACAGTTGCACATTGGTAATACGGCAGAAATGGTTTCACAGTAAAACATCAATGCAAGTAGCGACACCTAAAGCCAGAGTTTTCTCCTTCAGCAGACTCACTGATGTGTGTGTTGGCTGTATGTGATAAAGAGGGTCTAGTAACCTGAAGCATAAACCCAGCTGTCAAAATAGAATGACACTTGAAAAATCATCTCTTTAACTTAAGATTTTGAAGATTACATAATAAGACTTCAGCATTGCAGTGCATCCAAAAATTACAGTACTCACAGTAGCAGTCATAATTTCATTTGTATAATGTGGAGGGGAGAAAAGGCAATGGGACTAGTTTTTTTTTTGAAATTAGAATTATGCCACCCAATGCTCAAATCACATTAAAGCAATTATTACTGGACTTCAAAAATAGCATTTTGCTGAAAGCACATTAAAAGAGAATTTGCACAAGTGTCATTTCCAGTTTGTCCTGTGGACAATTACAGACAGGTAGACTTGTTACAATGTGCATCTAAATGTTTATCTCACATATAAAGGGCTCCTCACATGTATTTGTGATCTCAGAACTCAACTTAGCCCTTCTAAAAATGATTTTCTTTTGAGGGTGGGAAAGTAGAATAGTGAAAAATGTTCACAACACTTTTTCTGGTTTTTTCATACTCCTTCCTGGTTAACCTGGTGGTGGTCAATGTCCACCCTGTTCTGGTTTTGTTAAATTTACTGTCCAGACAAACTGTTATGGTTATGTTAAAAAACAAAACCTGCTAATTTGAAGACATCCACCTACATGCCCCAATATGCAGATCTGGGCACTGGTGAAGCAGCACAGTAAGAGCCCCATGCTCGTCACATCTAGCTTCTCCCATAGGTTTGGCTGCAAATAGGTTCTGATTCCACTGCACAAGTCACAGTCTTGACTTCATTAAAGCATGTGTATTTACATGCTTTTTCAAACTAGGACTTTTGTGATTGTCAATCAGGCACAATTGCTACAAATCCCACATAAAACTCCCTTTTGAATTTAATTAGCAATCCTGTAATTCTCAAGATTATATATGGAAGATGATGGGGAAGGAAGAAGCTCTTAAACTTTTCTATTTATTTTTTTAACAATGTCACAAACAATTATAAGGCCAAAATACACAACATTAAATAGAAAATCTAAAATTAAGTTGCTGGTATTCAGTGAGAAAGACTGAGGTATACAAAATATTTTTAAAATTGTGCGGAAATTTGCAATAGTTTTGAAAAGGTGCTTTTCCATTTTCAGCTAGTGGTTCATTGTCCAAGTGATCTTCCTGCATACCAGTAACTGTGTAATTGTGACCAACTGAACACAATGCATTTAACAGCTAATGGTTCTTCAGAACACTTGAGTTTTTTTAAACATTACATTTATTCTAACAGCAGTAATGTAGTAGAATAAGACTATATCCAAAACAACTCATGATCTTCATCTGATATATCATTTTTACTGCTATGTATGGAAAGTTGAGGGTTTTTTTAGTTTGGATGTTGACAAATTAAAAGTACACTTTAGAAACTGTCAGACTTCCATCCCATAGAAAAAAAGGCATAAAACAGAAAAAAGAACAGCAGTGCCAAATATTTTTTTCTTCTTCCACACTGTATTGGCAATTGATAGAAACACACAAAGATAATGTAATTACATGACTTCTAAAACAGAATTTTAAATTTACAAAACTAAAGAGCTTTTGGCTGAGCATTTCCCTGAGTCTTCATTTTTAAAAATCATGTTAGACATCATGTGCATAGAATCTGTTACAAAGTCCTCAATTAAAAAAAGCTGTATGCAAAAGTTTGATACTTATATTCTTAAAAAGCCTAAGCAACAGCTGCTATGGAAGCAATTTCATTCTTCAGAATCTGGTATTTTTCCTAATGAGAAAAGCAAACTTCAGATACTTTTGCATTAAGACTTTGATAATTTGAAATTGCATCATCACATGATTTGTGCTGTGTGAAAAAGTCTAATGGGGAAGCTTTTAGGGCAAGACCAAAACAACAAACTCTGGGACTTCTACTTAATTAAAAAAACTTTGGTTTCGATAGCATTTTGTGAGAAAATAGAAGGCACAACTGTGCATCAAAACTACATGATTTTGTATTTTAATCTGCTTACATTGTTTTCATCAGCACATCAGACTTTCTGTAAGTCTTTACTTAAAGATGTATTTGAGTAACAGTAATTAGTTAGCTGCTGTAAGGCTTCTGTTTGACCTAAATGCAAGAAGGCATCATTGAAAGTTACATTCAACAACATATGAACTGATGTCCATCCACTAAAAGTTCACCATTCCAGCTCAACGGGATAATCTCCAGTGAGACAAGCTGTGCAATGACCAAGCTTTCCAAAAAATGACTTGTGGGTTTTAGGGTTGTCTTGTCTTGCTTTGATGCTTTCTTGCACAGATGATACCAACCCTTCCACAGAAAGATAGACAACACTGTCTGCTCCTAGAGGAAATAAAGGGTCATCAGTTAAACATGCAGTATTGTACCAAATGCAATACTCTTTGGAAATGCAGTCACATTATCATATGGATTATGAAAGAGAATGATTAAAAAAAAATTAAGACTATAATATGTCTTGCCCTTCTCACATGCTTTGTGCAGGGAGCAGACTCACTGAAATCTAGACATAAAGTTCTGTTGGTAACAAATATGTGATATATAACTGCAAAAACAGAAGCAAAGTCCAGAGTGTGTACTAAGACTCCCTGAACTCCCTGTAGTCTCCCAGAGTTAAACATTAGTTCAGGTCTGGAAGCAGAGGTGTGTGTGGGTAGTGCTTCCCAAATCTGAGCACCAAGGACTACCAAGCCTCTCCGGGACCTGGAGGAGGGGAAGACCATTATGTTAAAAAAAAATCATTATGCAATTCATGCAAATTTTCTAGCAGTAGGAATGTTTGATAAGCTTTTCATATCATTAGTTTTCTATCCTTTGCACTCATGTGGTGAATAATACTTAAAAGCGAGATCCTAGAAACTTGAAATATTTCCATACACCTTCACAATAATTTTGGGAAAAAAATTTCATCACAGTATTAGACAGTGAAAGTAAGTATTTAACACAGGAAATCAGAGTTTACAGTGGAACATAAACTGTTGATCTTTCTTTTGTTCTGCTGCAAACACAACTCAAAATTTCAGAAGGTTTTTAACATTCTTTGATTGGTTTCAAATGTAATTTCTTTCAAAGTGCAATATATAATGCAGTTAAAATTATTTACATAAATGTCAATTTGTAGAAAATTCAGTAGGTGTTTACAGATTCTGAATATATTTTTATGAATATCATGAAAGTGAAACTACATCCACTTTATATTATAGGACAGATTTTCATGACTTATTTTCTTCCTGGTATTTTGACTGCAGTAGCTCCTTTTTGTCAAGTTTCTCAGAAGAATCTTTAAGTATTGGAAAGCTTTATTGTAATACTTTATTCGCAACTTATGCCTATGCGATTATTCTAATACTTTCTATTGTTTTGACAACTACAGCTCTTAAACCGTGTTTAAAAAATACTATGTAGCTGAATTGGTTTGATCCATAGAGTATTCACAATGCAGAAACCTAGCTTACCAACCTTAAGAGTTCTTTAATCAGTTTTGACACGGGTGCCTTGATACATTCTGCTTTATTTTGAAGTAGATTATAAAATAGAGTTGATGACTCTTACAAGGAAAAAAAAAAAGAAAGCATTTACCTATATAGTTTGCCAGATCATGAAATTCAGGTCTGTTGGCAATGAGTTCTTCTTTAGTTGGAATGTTTATTCCCATGTAACAAGGAAATCTTATCGGTGGTGAAGCTACACGGATGTGCACCTGAATAAAAATAATTTCAAAACAGGCTGATGTAAGCTGACGGTCAGCAGATCATAACAGAATAGTCTCAATTCTGCACAGTGATAATGAACACAGCACTTCACAGAAATCATTCAAGGGTTAAAAGTAGGATAAAGTTTTTTTCAGATCCCAACACTAAAGGAGAGGTAAGACAGTTTTAGAATGTTTTTTTTATAGTATTTCCTAATTCTCTTAGAAGGTTCCATCCTGATTTTACTTCTCTTCCATGGTGTTCAGTTCTCGATAAAAAAGTTTCAGCTTACAAAATCAAACATTATACAGGACATTTTTGCTCCAGTGACTAACTTGCACACTGTTTTGCTTAAAACATTTTTATCAATTAAAAAAATAGTGCTCTGGTGACTTAAGGTATGTGGTATTTACAGCAGTATATGGTTGTACTTTTTGTACTTCCACAAGTCACACATCAGGAGTACTTGGTTTTCTGATCTTAACTAATTTCTATTCTATTTTTTTTTTATTTGCCAGATCGTGCTTTGTAAGTGGAGACCTGTTCCTGTCACCTCAATCACCCAAAAGTCACATTCATACAAAAGAATCTTCTTAACCTATCTTCACAATAAACACCCACTAGCCATTGTTGTTTTCCACATTTTCCCTTTTAAATAAGGCAACAATGTACAAGTACAAATGAAGACAAGCCCCTTTGCTTTAACCTCCCATCAACTTTTATTTACATCTGTATTGTACTGACTTAAAATTAACTTACCTCTTTGGCTCCTGATTCTCTCAGTAGTTTTATTATGGGTGAAATGGTATTGCCTCTCACAATTGAATCATCAATGATAACAACTCGTTTGCCTTTAAAATTATCAGACAGAACACCAAACTTCTTTGCAACACCAAGTTGCCGTAACCTCATATTTGGCTGGATAAATGTTCTCCCTACGTATCGATTTTTACAGAGTACTTCAACATATGGTAGTCCACACTGCAAAGAGGAGACAGTTAAACAGAATTAATATAGAAGTACTTGTTAGTCTCAGTTACTGTTTTTTAAACTGACCTTAGGACTTGGTATGACTTGTTTATGTTTAAATACCTTAATATAGAGGAATAATGACAGAAAAAACAAGGCAGGGGACTCAACAGGAGCAGCCTGAGTACTGAAGATATAGAGCTTTATCAATATACAACTGTTAACCCATATCACTATAAGCCCACATTACAAAAAGAGATGTGTATAAATATGCTTGGGGTTAAAAAACAAGCAAGGTAACATATACCTTTTGAGCATAGCCAAGAGCTGCTGGGGTTGCAGACTCTGGAACAGTGCTGACCAGGTCTGCTTCCACAGGTGCTTCAATAGCAAGCTGCTGCCCACATCTTCTGCGGACTGAATATACCATCTGACCTAAGAATAGAAAGAAGTGTTTTTCTTGGTATGCATGATTCAGATTTCCTTTCAGTTTTCTGAATGAATTTCTGTGTCAAGTTGTAGGCATAGAAGTCAGTGAGAAAAGTTCTAGAACTAATAAGCAGTCACTTGCATAAGGTCATTTTTATTTCCTTACCTAATGTCACATTATAACATTCACATTCGTATCACTACATGGAGAATTAAAATCCAGTTTGCCCTAACTGGATAACTAACTAATGGTCCTGTGGATATTACAAAATCTATCTGCAGGAGGAAAGAAATAGAAACTATGCCTGCCAGTTCATAATGTGCACATTCTATTTTTAGAGTGCTTTTTCCAAGAGACAAATTTATGCAATCCTTCTGTCTGCTTCTGTCCACTTACTGATTTTGAATCAGTTGGCAGAATTCACCCTGAATTTAGTAAGGGGATAAGGGGACTCAGAAGCTTTTAAGGTCCTAAAAAATTTGCACTGTGGGAAAGAACTGGAAGTATTGTGATGAGATGAGGCACAGCAAAAGCCACAGCAGCAGTGTCAAGGAATGTGAGAAGCAGGGATGCTGAAGGGTAAGGTGATTGTGAAAGAAAAGGAATTTGGTGTGTAACTAGCTTTTTAAGGGTGGGGAATTGTACTGGATCAATGGATAGCATGTCCCTAGAAAGCAATGAGAAAGTTGTTTGCAGATATGAGAGTCCTGGGTAGTATTTTGAAGGCTTCTGTTGAAATAGTAATAAAAGCATTACACTGCCAAGTACTTAGATAATGCATAGATTTATGAGTTAAATTACAAGCATCTTCCAGAAATGACATTTACTCCAAAGAAAAATATCAAAGTTATTTTTTAAATCATATTTCACAAGTTTAATTTTTAAAATGTTTTCCAAGAACCAATAAAGTTTCTTTCTTCAGTCTCTCACTTCTAAAAGATATTTCATCGACCTTAATCATGCTTGTGGTCCTTTTCATCCCTCCTGTGGGAGTATGCAGGCAGCCTATCTGAGGCTGTATCCACACTGAGAAACAGTAAGATGATGTTATGTTACATGTTGCTCCTGCTGAGTTTTATCTCAAAAGATTTGCAGCCTATTCTGTCCCAGCTGTGCTCTATAAGCTTACATTCAGTGGTACTCTATCATGATCCCAGAGTCATTGTGTTCCAGGATAACATCTTGCACGTTATCTTACATCTCTGTATGTAATATTTTTGTACCTTCAAAAATACTGTCTGGTCTTGCAAAATAAACGTATTCAAAGATGCAGAATGCTGATGGATCTCCTTCAGGTCTTCGTACAACATCCAATGTCTGGACATCATGTCTGGATATTTTCACAATCTCTCCAGGAAGGACCTCCCGATAGTACCTTGAGAAAGAAATACAGAGAAGTTAGAAATGTCCTGAAGCTGGATGATAATTTTGAAGTACAAGAAAAGAAGAGTCAACTGAGAGGAAAAAATGTTTTTGAGCATCATAACACAACAACTCGCTTCCACCTTAGGATTTAACGTGGAGCATTTTAAGACCAACATGCTAAGACAACTGACCCTTACTAAAACAGTCTGAATTAATATCCAAAACCAATAAACTAAGTAAAAATACTAAACTTAGTATCAGAGAATTATGGTATTTGTCCTATGTGTGGGACATACTGTACAGGCTTGAAATTGAATACAGTTTAATAATATAGTCCTGTATCAGTACTAGAGAACCATTCTGTGAAAGGTAATAAACCTTAAGAAATATAATCAAGAATAAAGGTGGTAGCCAAAATAATCCTGCCTTACAAGCCAAATCTAGAGATATATCTGTCTAATAGCTACCCCCAAATGACATAAAGCTGACTAGAAATGTATCTTCTGTTTCTCAAATCTGCACAAATATGGGTTTGGTTTAAGTATGGAATAGTTTAGTTATATTATGTTAAAGTGTTTAACTTTATTAAACATTTTTCTAGATCCTTTAGTGAGTCCTCAGGTGACTATTCTAACATCTAAATCTATCCCAAAATATTGAAATATTCTGGAGATACAAATAGCGGTGAGCAAATATGTGTTTATTCACTGGTCAGATACTAGCAGCAGCAGGATGCACAAGAAGTTTAGACAAACTTGCTTTATTGAAAACACATATGGTTCAGCTCAGTGTCGTACATAGTCCTACACAGTGAGTTTTTCTTAACCGAGATTTTTGAAGAAATTTCAGAAAACAGTTATTTTTTTTCTAACAAGGAGGCCACCTTATCAGATAGCATATGCTGCAACTCAGGTTATTTCAGCCTGTGATTTACCAGTGTAACTTCTCTAAAGGTTAAGAATTATTTTGTAATACAACTATGCTGCTGAAAATGAGGGCAAAATGAATAAGTTATATGGGTAATCAGGTATAACGCAACAAGTAAGAGGCATTTACTTTGTGACAGTAGTTGTCTTTACTGTTACTTTCTGCACACATGATTATTTTTTACATTCATCTGTTTGAGAAAATAAACTGGTAAAACCGAGGACCAGCAAAAACATCCTCCACAGCAAACCAAACCTTGATGTCTTTCATGTTGTTATAATTATGGTATTTGGTAATTTGGGATTTAATGTTTAATCACTGCCTAAAGAAGAGCTTTCAGATAAAGTGAGAATCAGGCCACTTACTCTGCACCAATAGACAAAAAGCTACAGGATTCAGAAGAGACAACCCATCCTTCTGTTTCAGTGTTATCTTTTCCTGAAATAAAAGATTTCAGTCAGAGTCCCCAATTTTTTGCTATCATGACCCCCCACAATCGCAGGATCTGGCTTGCTACGGTTGCCAAGTATGCAATTAAAACTATTGTAATTTCTAACTAAAAGGTATAGCACTCCACTATTTCCACCTGTCTATTATTTAAAAAAAATCCCAAGCAAATCCACCAAATAAACATTATAAACCTGTTTGAGACAGAAGTGGAAGTAACAGCATTGTATTCACAGTTCATGAAGAGAGATAGTTCAGGCAACTACTTTTGTTATCCCTGCACTATTTCAAACACTTCAAATTCTAGTTCAGTGACTTTAGATAGACATAATTACTTTCGTTCACACAAGAAACTCCTTATTTTTCCTATGCTAAATATGTTGATAGACAGATGTTTTTGATTATGATGGATGCTGGATTGAATTCCAATGAGAGTTGAGTGTCAGCCACAGGAAAGATCTGTGTCACACAGGGTAGGAATGTCTGTATGATTTTAAAAATCTTGGTAATTTTTCTTGTGGTTAAAATTACTCAGTTTTCTGAAGATATGGAAGCATTTACTGCTTTGTCTTTGAATTATTTTGGTTTTAAACAAGTGAAGATATTTTAATCTCACTTAATGAAAAACACTTGATTTGCAGGCTGAACAGGAGCACAAAGAATTTTTCCCATAAACTTACTGTGTAATGGTCCAGTCACTGGGTTGCTTGGAATTCAAAGATATATTGCAAGTAACCCAGCACTTCTTTACCACCTTACTATAGGAAAAAAAAGAGAAAGAAACCAGTCTTGTTTCTAGACATTGTCCTGAGTAACTGGTTTTAAGTGGCCCGGCTTGAGCAGGGGATTTGGACCAATGACCATCAGAGCTCCCTTCCAACCTCAGCCCCTCTGTGATTCTGTTCATCCCTGCTTTCCTGTTTAAGTAATGAGAATTACTTAAACTGTAATACAACAGGGCTGCCTAATTGTGGCTATCATTAGGCCACTGTGATTCCCTGTATCTGGGAATGGAATTTTGCACACTTCGTGATAGATGATTTTTTCCCTTACCAACTTTTTTCGTTTTGATTTTTCAAAACTGATTTTTTGCATCACATATTCCTCCTTACACTTCAGTAGGTGTAGTGTTAATTACTTATATCAGTGATCTCATGCACACACTATGCATATGCATAAAGAGGTTCACATACATATATATAACTATATATATATATAGTTATATATATAGTTTACCTTTTCCATTCATGTCCCCTACTGGAATAAGGCGACCAATGCAGAGCGGGCGATTCCCATACGGATCACGTACTGCATAGATGATGTCTTTATGCATAATTAGCAATGAATATGAAGTTGGAGTTTCCTTCATTAAGTTTTTTATTCTGGAAAGAGACATAGGTGAACATAACGGTGTGTCACACGAACAGCTGTGTGCATTTACAGCTGCACATCATGCTGAGGTTTAAAGGCTGGTGTTGATTGGTAAAGACCATGCTCCTCACCTTGCCACCCAGTCGGCCGTATCGTCGTTTTCCAGCGGAGGTGTGAAAGCCAGCAGCTGGGTGATCAGTTCACTGTCAGAGCTGGTTGACAGTCCCACACCATGCCGCATAAGCTTTTAAGATACAAACCAGAAGTGTTACCAGCATTAAAAAAACAATCTCACATCACACTGCTCAGATTTGAACCTAACAACACCTTGGTGCAATGAAGAAATGTTTGACAGCGCTTCAAGTGATCACAGCATAATAATGCCAAGTTTCTTCCAACAAATCAACTATGTAAAATGAGGTCAGACAATCTTCTACACTAGCACTACATTTTTCCTTCTTCATCTGATTCCTTTGCTCTGCATGCAACCAAAATTAATGCCACCAATATTCATAAATTCATGTTTGGGCCATTTAATTAGCTTTGTGCATGCTCTGGGAAGAGAGTTAAAATATAAAGAGAAAATATGAAATTGCCTAAAACAGATCCAGAAAGAGATATCAAGGCAGATAAGAAATCCCTTTGCAGGATTTTTCCCCACAAAATTATCTATTTTGATTAGGGAGCTCTTTCATAACCCCAAATAATTTGGTATTATGGAAAAGTCACAGAAACTGTACTGGCCATTTCTGCCTCACACTCAGAAAGAAACAATGCCAGAGGTCCCAAAGGAAGTACTAACCTTCCTTCTTAGTTGTGCAGCATTTGTTAGCTCCCCATTGTGTGCCACAGCAATCTTCCCATGAAGAGTCTCTACAACAAAAGGCTGGCAGTTCTGCAGCTCAGAAATTCCTGAGGTGGAGTACCTTGTGTGCCCAATACCAAGGTTTGAAGGGTACAGCTTCTTCAGGCTGTCTGCATTGAAGACGTGATTTATAAGACCCATTCCCTTTGGGAGAAAAAGATAAAAAAGGTTCGGTTTAGTTTTATTTTCCTGGTGACTTTCTAAGATCTTTTTCTGCTTAATGCTGACATAGTATTAATGGAACTTTAAGAAAAAGGACAAATAACCTGAAAGACATGGGACAGAAAGAAACTGAGTAGGTGTCATAGTGGTATATCAGATCCCTTTAGTCCTGTTTTAAAATAAAACAATCTACATTTTTGTGCTGAGGATTTTCATGGAACAATCTATTCCTTGACTAAAAATAGATACTTTTAAGGCTGTAGTCATTATGTGTCTTATAACATCCCCCATGATTCTCTCAGCTTGAGAAAGTCTGTGTGACCTTCTCAGGCCTCCATTCTGTCTTAATTCTGTTTATTGTTACCTATGGGTAAAGTAGTTGCCACTTCCTTGAGTCTCACTAATGTAAGATTAGTCATCCATTTCCCTGTAATGGCTGTAACAGTATTTTTTTTTTCTTTTTGAGATCAAGAAGAGCATCAATGCTCTTCCAAATCTGCAGAGTTAACACCTGAGGTACAGGGTGACTTTGGTAAAAAGTTTTTGTGACATCATTATCATGCTCTGGGTAACTTCTGTGTGTCTGCCACTGTATGCACAGAAACACCTACCAGGACAATGTTGGCAGATTTGTTTTAAGCATACACTCAAGACAGGAAACAAAATGAGATACTCTTACTCACAAAATCAGAAATGCCCATCAAACATGTTATTTTTTCTCTAACTATGCTGTTTCTTAGCAGAGACTAACTTACATGCATCTCACTGAAGAATACAAGGCATTTATTTGCGTTTTACCTTGTGCACCTTGAATGCCTGGGATGACTCGCCATCACTTGTCACAATTCCAGCACTCTCCTGGCCCCTATGGGCAAAATAAAATCACAATAAAGCACTGACATGATTATGAAACACTTTAGCATACAATGGATAGGTGGTTATTAATGGAATTTTAATGTAGGCTTATTTATTATTTTACAGTGTTTGTTAATTGTTGTTTTAATTGTAGATTTCTTGCCTTTGTTATGCTTTATTTCAAGACAGTCACATAAGTTGTGCCTAAGTCCTCTAAATTCAGTGGGAATCTTTCCACTCATAAGCACTGGGCTCTTACTGGACTTCAGTTTCAATATGGGGATAATGTAAAAACAGATGCTTAACTGGAAAAGCCATTTTTAGAGGCGTAATGGTCTAGGTGACAGTACTAATGTTATTCTATAGTGCTATTTTATTTCTGCTTTGGATTGTGAGATGTTACTAAAAACTGATGGTGTTGCTTAGGGGAATGGATTGTCTTTTCCACTGATCACCTGTGCAGAAGCTTTTGCATTTTTGCACTTAGGCAGATAAGCTAGCATTTACCTCTAAAACCTACACAGACCCTCTGATGAAAGCATCTGAGTGCATAAACTTAATGTTTGGCATCTCAGCTTCTGTACTCAGGCAAAACAAGATGTACAAGTGTCACTGTAAACGTAAATACTTCTCTTAGCCTCGGGTTGGCAGTTGTGTTTTGTTGAGCAGAAGAGCTGATTCTCAGCTGAAGTAAGTGTGTTTTCCCTGTCCTGCTGCCTGTCCTCCCCATTCCTTCCCCCCCTGTTGATTCCCCTGGGTGTACCCCAGATCCCCTGATGCTGCCCTGCCCAAGGCAGGCAGAACACTGTGCACCTGCCCGCCGTTTGTAATCCAGTTCTTATCCATTGAAAAGGTTTGCTTTGCAGACTAGATTTTTTTTTTGTTTGTTTTTGTTTGTTTGTTTGTGGGTTTTTCTTTGTGGATAACAATGCAGGCTGCTTCATCTCCCTTTAAAAGAGTTCCTTAAATAAGGCAGTGCTGCCTATAACAAAACTGCTGTTATCTGCCTGCCTGTGCCTGTAATACTCATCAGGACTTTGGTGGACAGGTGAGCTCCTATCCACTCTCTGATAATGTCTGAATAGGAATGATGTTTTTTCTTAAAAAGGGAAAGACAACTAATGTCCTATTTGTGCACTGGACTGGTTTAACTCAGTTGAAGTCACTGGAATTATTTATTATAAGCAACAATAAAATTTGGCATAAAAATCAATAGACTGGATGCTAGTCTACAACTGACATGACCAATTTTCTCCAGTTCATAAAATCCCTTTATTTGTTACTAGTCTCAGTTGGATGTAAAGCAAAAATTTTAAACACTTGCTTTACTTGCTTTAACACTTGCTTACAGAAAGCGAAACAAACCAAACTTTCCACATATCTGAACAAATTTACCCCGTTAGTGAAACAGCTCTTCGAAGAAAATAATCAGAGATGAAGACATTCTTAAATCCATTTACTTTAACTCAGGAAGATGTTTCATCTATAAATATGAAGACTGGTAGTAAGACTTAAGGGTTGATGCACTGCATTCAGCAATTGTTATTATTATAATTGCTGTTGTAATTGCAATTGTTAATATTACAGGAAATTTCCATTTTAATACTGTCATGGTCTCTTTAAATAGTAACTAAATCACTAGGAAGAGGGAAGCAGACACCCCAAGGAAGGCCCAGGTCAAGGTGTTGAATTACATCTTTCACTTCACTGACAAAAGACACGGGATCTCAGTGTCATTACCACAACGTCTGCACCACTCTACGAGCTGAGCCAGACTTTAAGTATGCCAGCTTTTATGCAAACATCACTAATACATAAAACGTGTCTCTACGGCCCGCAGTTAGAGGCAGACAGCGCACAGAGATGCGCAGATGTAGGGCAGGACGATCCTAAACGCGAGCCTTGTGGGGCAGGCTGGGTCCAGCGGCCGTGCCCCCGGGCTGCCCGGGGCCTCCCGAGGCCAGGCCACAAGGGGGGAGCGTGTGTGTGTGATGTTGCTTTGTTTTGCTGGGTTTGGGGGTTTTTTCAAAGGAACGAAACTATTTTTGTCTCTCTTCTCACACCTTGGTGCCCGCACTGACTCCCGAAGAAGAGCCACAGCACCCCCAGCCAGGCCCGGTCCGGCCAGGCCAGGCCGAGGTCTCCCCCCCCGCCGCCGGAGCCGCTTCCCTCGGCGGGCTCCAGCGCCGAGCCTGCTTATTTGGCAGTGTCTCAAGTTACTCCCCTCAGGCAGCTTGAGCCAGTAAAACTAGATCCTTTCATCTCGGCGGAGCTTACTGACAACCAGCCGTCTGGTTTCCTAGGAAACAAAATCTTGGCTAGAAATAGTGAATCATTTCCAGGTCACTTTCAACATGGAGAGTGGAGCAGGGAAGCATTGGACTGAGGAGGAGGTTAAAGCCTTGTTAAGCGTCTGGTCAGAAAAAAATATCAGAAAGCAACTGCACGGCACCCTGAGGAATAAAGGAATATTTATCTACATTGCTAAAAGGTTACAGGAGTTGGGAGTGTGCAGGGACTGGAAACAGTGCCGCGCAAAGTACAAAAACCTGAAGTACGAATACAGAACGGTTAAATATGCCCACAACTCTGGGGATGTCACTAAAACCATGAAGTTTTTCCATGATCTGGATGCCATATTGCGATATGAGCCTGTCACACAATTAGCAGCAGAAGAAAACGGCAGGTGTTCTGCGACTGAGACGCAGCTGAACACAAGCCCCACAACAGACAGCATGCAAGGTAAAAAAAAATATTTTTGCTTCTATTTTTCTCTCTTTGCTTAAAACCCAAAGGGAACAAAACCTTAGCCCGACTCGGCTGGCGCTGGAGCGGAGGCTGCTCAGCCCCAGCAGCGCTGTTAGAAGTGACTGGATGCACGCCTCGTGCAGGGGAATAAAATGTTAGCACCCACCAGTGTCGAAGTCTGTAAATACAGCGTAATTCCAGCAAAATTATGCTAACTGCCTGTATTGCAGCCTCGGTGAATACTTGCTAGTGTCCAGGCTCCTGCACTGCGTGGAAATGCTAAATTAAAATAAGCTGCTTTCTTTCCCTTTGCCTTTCATTTGCAGTATTTTGGAAGCAGATTTTGTAAAGCTCCAATTCAGATGTAAACGTAATGAAAAAGAAAAGGCTGAAACTGTCAGGGTGGTGTAAAAATCGTTATTTGTTCTGATACAAGTGAAATTTAGGATTTTTATTCTTATTTCTCATATATATATATCAGCTTGATATTTAGGTGTGATGACTTATGGTATAATATTTTATAAGCAGTTTCATTTAATATTCCAGAAACAGATACTTAATAATTTCTCATTAAAAACTCTAGTTTAGCAGTGAAAGTAAAAATTATCGTATTTATCAGACTATTTTGCGGCAAACCAAGTGAATACAGCTGTCTTTATTCTGAAGTGAGTTTTACTAAATTATTTGAATCTCTTGTTTTATTCGACCTTCTCTACATATGCATTTAAGCTCTGCTTAACATTTCATTAGGGTCAATCTGCTGTTTGACATCACTCAAATCTCCTTGTCACATCCTAAATGTCACTGAAGCATAAGCCCCAATAACAGTTACAGGTACCAAAATAAGATGACTAAAAAGAGAAATTAAAAGCTTAATTTGTTCCCATGGTATGTAGCAATTTACATTAATTAAGATTGTGAATCTTTTTTAAGAAAACAAGAAACAACGTTATTGCCAGGGGATAATGTCAAAGGCATAGAAAGGAGCCGGACATCGAGCTTGTCCTTGTAGCATTCCATGTCTCCCTCTACAGTGCTGTTTTACAGATTTGAGGAAAAGAAATTGCCGCTTTTCATTGTCATTGCTTACCTTAACAAAAAACTTGACCTTAATTTGTCATCACTATCAGAAAGCCTCTAATCTGTCAAAGTCACTTCAAATTAAAATAGCAATTTTAAAATATTGTAATGTGCTCTCTGCACTATGAATGGCAATCCATTTTTATTTTTAAACTTGCAGAACTGAGGTTAATACAAGCTGAAACACTTTGAGGACTGTGAAATTAAGATAGTGTCCTACATCTGAGGATCTGCCATTAGATTATCCTCTGTGTTTTGATGTAGTTTGCACCTGGTAATCCTAATTCTCATCTGCTTTAGACCTCTAGCAAATTTAAATCAGCAAAAGTTAATTTCAATTGTGAATCCCAAACTATAGTATCTATAAAAATAATTACTTCTAGGTGAGACATGCCTTGTTTTGAAGCACTAGGACAGTCTGGTTTTAAAGGTGGTATAATTAAATACATCTCTTGATTGCACAAGCACTTCTGTTACTCACTCCAGAAAAATAAAAGCAAACAGGTTTTATGGATAAACAAAAATTAAATGCAGCTAACTGTAATAATGCAACACTAATGCAAAAACTGAAATGCAAAGAATTTCAAAAAAACCACAACTGAGCTGCAATGAACGCACACTAAGACAGAAATGTGTTCTGCAGCTATGCAGAATGCATGCATACATCCACAACAAGGGGCTGAGGGAACAGCTGTGAGACCATCAACTTTCTTATTTAAGAATGCAAGTCAAGCAACTAACACTGTACTAGAGGCCCAGTCCTATTCCACCTGCAGTCAGAGTACGATGCCTGCTCAGCCCAGTACTTTGAAGAGCACTTTTAAGGCAAAACTGGCATCAGCGGCTCTGCAGCTGATGCTCTCAAGTCCTTTTGCAGGGACAGAGCTGCCCAGAGTGGTGGTGTTGCTCCCAGAGGGAAAGGCGATTCCCAGCAGCACAGGCAAAGGCAGCCCCCTACTCCTGCCCCAGCAGCAACTGCAGGCCCCTCCTGGGCTTTGCCCTTTCAACCAGCGTGTTACAAGAGTAGAGAAAAATGGTCCCTCACCTCTTTTAGAAGAGGCAGAGACATCTCATTTTGAGGGGGCTGGAGGAATCAAGGATGTCTAAGCAAACATTTGGTAGCTATACTGATTTGTTTTCCTAAGAAGCGTGACAGGGGACAGGGCATGTTCCTAAATAATTCACCATATATTTACCATTCTGCTTAGTGTCAGTCTCAACATTCCTACACATGCTTCATGTAAAGATGAAAAACATGTCTTTACATCATCTCAGCTACTGGGAGATTGCTGGGGAGGGGGAGCAACAGGAAGGGAAGAAAAGAGACTACTTTTTTTTATAGGACTGAATGGTATTTCTATAGTGTTCCCCTGATGATTTTTCATATGAGGTAGAATCAGTTTTCTTTTGAAAGTGTATTTGAAGAAATTATTACTGAAAGTCTCAGTCAAATCTGAGGAGTATCTCAGAACAAACCTCGTAGCAAAACATACCAGTTCCCAGCTTGTTCATGGAAAGATACCACCTTATGCATAAACACATGCAGAAATGTAAACAGAGAGGTTCATGCTGTCCTCCCAAAACATGTTTCACAGGCAGAGATGTAGCTTAAGTAATCATTTAAAAAGATACAAGCCAACAAGTTCACTTCTCTTCAAGTAGTTTGTGTATTATCACACTAATTAAAACCCAAGAAAATCTATGTAAAGTGATGGTGTGCTATGAAAAATGGTATTTTTCATTAGAGTTCAAATGAATGACCTTCCATTTTGTTAATCAAGTTAAATCAAGTATTAATAAACTACATTATTTACAAAATACTGGCCTAGTAATTCAAGTTATTTACACTTTTTATATTTCTTTATGTTTAAATATTAACACACAGATCACCTTGCTTAACCTTCAGTTTACATCATCAAATGCAGAAAGATTATCGCTGAGCAGAAATATATCAGCAATGACTGGCAGAAGAAATGCAGGAAGATCCTTCAGAAATGCTAACATAAAAGTGCCACTTACACATGGTTTTCCACATCTGCACTTTCAACATGTCATTGACAGTATTTTATATAGTGTTTTTTGAGCAAGTGTGCAATGCTTTTATTGAGTAGCTTTTCTGGTACAGTAGTATCTTTTTGTGGTAACTGTTCTTACTAAAAATAGAAGGAATTTCTCTTTTAATATAACAATGTGATTAACCTTTCTCATGCTAGTGCCTATGGCACACTCAGAAGCCTTCCAGCAGAGATTTTATTCTCCTCTCTCTGGTTTGCTTTGCTGTTCTTAAGCAGTTGAAATGCCAGTCCTGTCACTGGAGGTGGAGGCATGAGCAGCAGCTCCTGCCAGGGAAGCCAGGCAGACAGCTGGGAGCAGTCAGAGATCAGGCCACTGCATCTATGAGTCATCATGAGCCTTGCTGAAAGTCAGGAGGATTTAGGATAATGTTTTCAAACGCAGTTTTCAGTTTCAGCGACGTCAGGGGTAGGAGGTTGCATCCTAGCCGCACCTCATTACTGCTCCCCGTGACGGACTACCGCAGAGCTGCGAGCTTTCATCTGCATGCCCTGCCTGGCTGGAGCTCACAGAAGCTCAGCTCCCATACAAGGAATCAACGTTTCAAACCTCCTGTCAACATGGTGTGTTGAAAACAGCACACTACCACAGAACTTGCAAGTCTGTAGTCTGTGAAAATCTAGCTGGTTCTGAACCTGATGTACATATGCTGTTTTTAAAACTTACATAGAATTGCTATAATGTTCCTTTTTAAATAAATGTAGAAAAGCTATGCTGGAAAAAGCTAGACTTAATCCTGTCAGCTACAAATATGTCTGCTGTCAAGTCACAATTAATATTTTGGTTCCCTCCCCATACCATTAATGAATTCCATTGCTTTCCAGAGCTCTTTGCCGAACATCCTTGTTTTCTTCATACTCTTCTAGGATTTTATTTTTGTTACATAAATGGATTTTTGATTTTGTGAATCTGTGTGCAAAGTCTGCCTTTATTTGTATGTCTCTTACTTTACATTATCTACTTTACCCTGAATACTGAGTCAGAAGAGCATACAAGTTACTAGAATCAAGTCAGTTTCAACCAGAATTTTAAAATGCATTTAAAACAGGCTTCATATACAAAACATAAAATTATTTGCCTCCTATAACTCATGTCCCCCTTATGATTTAATTTAACTACAAATTAAATTGTGAGATTTCCAAGTTAAAGATCTTCTCATGGTGTATGGACACTTGAATTTAAACTAATTTAAGCTAATTTAGTCCATACCTATTTTTTCATCTAAAAACTCTTTCCTTCCCAGGTGAAATACCAGTTTCTTTAGAAGATGATGAGGATGCTCCAGGAGATCCACTACTTTTTATATCTCATGCCAGACCAGTTCAACTAGGTATAGTATGATGGAACAGAGAGATCAAAAGCTTAAAAGCAGCATGGGTGTCAGAGCACTTCCCGACAGCTTGAAAACACCGTCATTCTGTTTCTGATCAGCGTAGCTTTAATACAGCCACTCTCTTGCACCGCCTCCTTGCCAGTGTTAGCACTCAGCGGTGCTGTGCATCACTAGACACTGACCACTGTATGTGATGTAACAACCTGCATGACCCCCATTCTCATGCAAAACACATCCCATGCTATAGCTTAATCATGTTAACTGCATTAACCACAGTAATTTTGTTAAATGCCAGTGGAAAGTATGCCAAAAGCTAGTGTGGATACCCATGTCATCTTGTGGCTTTTCCCTAGTTCATTTTCTTAAATCATGGATGCTTAAAGCAGCATGAGTGAGTGGCCTGAGCCAGGAGAAAGATGCAGAGCTATCCACACTTGCAGTGGTATCCAGCATAACTTCAAAGTCACCTCTCCAAGCAAGGAATGGTCAGCAATGCTTTAGTCCAACCAACTATAGAACTCATTTGGAAAATGTCCTACTTTAGTAGTTTTGCTCAGCAAAATTACAAAGCAAAGGCACAAATCTGGCAAGACAGAAAGAGGAACACGATCCTCGGTGTGAGCCCCTTCAAGGGACAGCTACAGGAAATGAAGAAACATAAACACATTTTAGGCAGATTTAAACTTATTTTTTGCCTGGATTAACAGCAGCTGTCCTGAATCTCCGACATGCTCTATTTTTTATATACCGCCTTTGCCTTAGTATACATTCCAGTCCAGTTACAACAACTTTCATTACAAAATCTGCAAGGTGCCATATTCAGGAAGAAAACAAGCCACCGGCTAAGCCTATGGCTATTACGTTACAATTTATACCCCTCTTGCCTGCAATAGAAAGAAATTAAGGAAGAGAAATGAATGTCACATGGAATTTATGCACATATAAAATACTTCATGCACATAAACAAAACATGCAGTAAGTATCTGAATCAAATTTTATAAAAACATGTTTTTATTTGCCAGTGCTCAACACACTGCCAAGCAGAAGTCTTCAATTCTGAGGAAGCTGCTTTCTACAAAGTTAGTCAAATAACTTCAATTGCATGGGCTTTCAAGTACATACTAGTACTAAAATGCCCTCCCCATGTACCTCTTCTAGTCCCTAAGTTTCAGCACTATTTCAGAAGACACTGAAATAAAAATGTTGACCCCTTTGTATCTGCCTAATATATTGGTTTTATTTCAGCAGATTTCTCAGGTTTGAGGAAGTTTATAAAAAGATTAAATGCAGCATAAATGCATCTTTCAGATAAAAAAAAAATGTATATTCTGCTTAAACATTTTTGTAAAACAAATTAGGACTAAAATGAATTCAAGATATATGGAAAATTTTTGCACTGACCATAACAACTTTGTTTCAAAGTGGTACTTGTAGGCAGGATATTTTGAATTAGCATGTTTTTTAAAGGGAATAAGGAACAAATGAACCCACCATTTTCCACTCTTCACAGAGCAGAATAAGCGAGCAATATACTGAGTCACCAGAACTCATTTGAACTAATATCTACAACCAGAAGTGAGCTCAGCTGGGAATGAACTGACTAGTGAGAAATACTGGTTTATACAAAAAGTAAAGAAACTGTATTCCTCCCAGATGCCCCCCATGCTCTATGGCTTTGACTGGGAAGTGTAGAGAGCACTTCCTTGCACTCTTCATCCTCTTTTCTTGTCGTCTTCCCTAGGCCTTTCCTCTCTGGCCTATTTGATGTTGGCAGTTACCATCTGTGGCAGTTCCTATGGTTTGATTCACCAGTAAATCAGCATTTTCTTTCACTTCCTCAGGAAGAAATGGAGAAAGCATAATTGATGTGGCACCTGAAAAATATCCTTCTCAACTACACTGGCTGTGAGCTGGCTGTTGCGGAGTCCTGATTAACCCAGGACTATAAGGAAAAAAAAATTGTATCTGTTGGAACAATTTGTTGACAGCTAGAATGAATTATGGAGACTAGCAAAAGAATGGCTTTATCTAGGACAAGTTTGATCCTGGACAGGTTATTATAAATATGCCCCACTGAAGCTCTGTGCACAATCGAGGGTCTGATACTATTGCCACCACACACACCTTATTGGCTATAAAGTATTGAACCCCCATAATTTAGTTTGCTCTTCCAGAAAAATACACTGACAAGGGCATTTATCACTGTAGTATGACTGTAAAAACCTGTCAGTTACTGTGCATTTTCCTGCTGCTTTATTTGATCATGCCCTGGAATTGGTTTTAGGTTTGTTTGTTTGGGTTTTTTAGTTATTTTTGCACAGCTTTAGAAAATGCATGAGAAATGACTTTACAAACTAATCTGATAAAACAAAGTCTTAAAGCAAATGCATAAATAGCAACAAGGAAACATTAAAAAACTAAAATATATAGCATTTCAGTGTTTTAAGTTATTGTATGGGTGGCAACCTTTACCTCATAATGTTAAAAAATTAAGTTGTAGACTGCAGAAAATGAAAAAAGGATCTTAGTTTTGCAGAGTAAGACAAATCACACTGTTTTTCACTAAAAAACGCCAAATATTTTTGATTGATCTGCCCTGAGAAAGGTGCAGGTTCTGTGCCATGAGAACTGAGTTCTATCACACAAATGTTTGACTTAAGCAAACGTCTCCATTCCTCTGCTCCCTAGAACTGGGCTGCTTTGTTAAGAAAAAGAAGGATCAGATCCTTACTCAGGTTAAATCTCTCCATGTGTGTAAAAACTAAAGTATGGCATGAATGCAAAAAGTTAAGCCTTGATGCTAGTGTCAGTGACTCAGGGCCAATTTATTATTGTGCTCATGCAGTACATCCCATCTTCCCAACAGTACTCTTCTCCTCTCTAATGTCTGAAGGACAAAGAAGCTCATCAGTTGTTCCCAAAGGTGTTACAGGTAAAAATTTTGCGTATTAGGACACAGAAGAAAGAAATATTCCTCTTAGATTAATTAAATGTACATGTGCTATCTTACTGTCTTCAAGTGAAAGCAAAAATCATATCAGAATTAACAAAATTGCTGACAAATTTATAACCAATAGCTTGATTTTAATGTCACTTCTGCTCCATCTTTCTCCGGGGAAACAGTGTCCTTCATTCCCATTCTCTCTATCCTTTCCCAACCCCAACCACCCAATACAGGTAACAAATATCTGTGTCTCTCCCCTACCCCACACAATGCAGGTAATCCAGCGTCAGCAGTAGAGGCTTCCAAACCACCGGCTTTTATTCCTACAGTAGCAAATGAAGGAGGAAAACACTGGACTGTTAATGAAGTCAGAGCTTTGATACACATATGGTCAGACAAAAATATCCAGCAACAACTAGAGGGGACAGTGAGAAATAAAAGAATATTTGAACAGGTTGCTGCTAGACTTCAAAAGTTTGGAATTGACAGGGACTGGAAACAGTGCAGGACAAAATACAAAAATCTGAAACATGAGTACAAGAGCATAAAAAGTGCCCAAGACTCAGGGAGTACAAGTAAAAGTATGAAATTTTTTAATGAACTGGATGCTATTCTGGGGCACTGCACCATGGAACAAGCAAGTAAATCAGATAATGATGAAAGTGAGAGGCCTTCAGAATGGACAGAAGCAAAATCAGAAAAGGATTCCTTAGGTAAGTACTTCAACTACCCACATATGATTTAATGTTTTTAGTTTTCCAGCACTAGAGAGACCTTAAAAAACTCAAAAAGCACAAACAGAGAAATTAATCAATTGGCTGGGGTGGAAAAACATTGAATGGAAATTTATTATTTATCCAGTAGTTTTATATTTTGTTATAAGGTATTATTATTTCAGATTGAGTGATTGCCCTGCACTTTTTTAACAGAACTGGGAAGCAAAAGGAGGAAAAAAAGATGAAGACATAGGATAAGATGATACAGAAAGACAATTCCAGGCAAAATCATGTCAGGAGAGACTGTTTACAGTTTAGATAACAGAAATGGATCAGAGAGATACTCAGACTGTGTTACTGGAAAAATTAAGACATTGAGCAAAAGAAATCTGCAGTAACAGACATTGGTTAAAAAAGTTAACATCTAAAGTTAACATCTAAATTATCTTTCTCTTATGGTCCCAAATAGCTGAGTTTGATTGGCCTTTGGAGCAAGATTCCCGAACTGGTGACACAACATAGCAAAATGTGGCAAAATAGCAAAAGAAGTAGCACTAAGAATGATGACAGAGGCTTGCCTTTGGTTTTGGATGGTTACTGACAATTAAGGGTAATGGATGATCAATGCAGAATTAGAGTAGACTGATGAACTTATACTACCCAAGAGTTAAAACATTTCTATTGGTATGTACAACCAGAAACATGCTTGTTAAGAATAGAATTAAACATTAAAGTTTTAGTTGAGGGGATGATACTCAACATAGGTTGGCCAAATGTAAGACCAGAAGTTAGTAAAGTAATGGGAGAAGTCGAAAATATTACATGAAGACAGTCTGGCTGAAAAGTATGAGAACATTTTGGGGGAAGATTTGCTCTTCCATTGCCATTTCTAGACATTTTGATAATGCACCTACTTTGCCTGATGGCATAAAAAGCATCTGAGGCTGGATGGACTTTTTAATTTGATATATCACAGATGTTCTTATAAAGTATAAAAATACGGTGCCCTAATTAAATTAGCATTATTTACACAGAAATGCCTGGAGACACAGGTGAAGAGGACTCTGTTAGTAATATGTCAGAAGACCTACAGGTTGCAGATACAAAGAAAGTTTCTGATTCAGGTAATCTGAAAAGTCTTCTATTTTATACAAATACCTAAATTTATTGAATTGAAATTAGTTTCTAAAATAAGCCCAAATTATAATTTGTAGAAAATCCAGAAACCTAGAAAACTTAAAAGCAAGAGATGATGTCATCACATACTTATGTACACATTTACAATGTCCTGCTAAATATGATAAAATCAGTCCAGTAAGTAATCATTCCAAAGACTTGTGAGGCAAAATGTAGAGAAGAGACTACTGGTTTAATCAAGTTGAGTGCAGTGTCCTGCTGCATTTATATTTACTTAAACTATGTATTCCCAAGGATTAGAATTGTTCAGTCTCCTGTACATGAACTAATAGAGCATCTCTTTTTCACAATATGTGATCAGGATGTAATTGTGTAAATGCTCATGTCAGAGGATGAAAACTTCATTTAAGAGTCTCACTGAATATGAAGGTCATATGCTCTGCTCTTTACAAAGAAAGACTATGGTTTGCATCTGAAAACATAAATTTCAGAGGAAGCAGAAGTTTAACATTCAGCTAGAGACACATGGAAGTCTCTCAGGCTGACAGGTGTTATTGTCCACAACAGAGCACCTCATGTTCTCTTTCAGTAGTGTGAGGCAGAACATGGTCTAAATTAAGATTAAGGAGTAGTCTTACAGAATTTAAAATGGTCTAATGTGAACTTGAAAAGATTTTAATATCAAATTAAAAATCTTCTGACAGATGATGTTACTGTAAATACTACTCCAGAGAATCGGGCAGCTCTGCATATAATGAAAGAAACAGCTATGACAAGTAAGTAAAGAGATGGTTGATCATAAGAGGTAATTTAAGATATATCAGATAGCAACATTTTTGGTTTTTTCATTCAATAGAAATTACATTAATAAATTTAAGTTTACTAAGAAATAAAAAAATTACCATGGCCACATGACGCATTTCATGGAGAAAAACAGGTTGTTGTGAAAAGTGCATTTCCTGTAGAGACCTCATTTTCAGAGAGACAAATATGAAAGAAATAAACAGCATTTTATAGGATCCAGTTAAGACTGCTTAAAAAATGCATTAAATTCCATTTCTCCCTATTAACAAGTAATATTACTACATACACGCAGACAGTAGTAAGACACTATGTAATACAAAGATTCAGCAGTGCTCCTTAACTGTCATCCGACAGTTTTCAACCACCTGGTGCTACATAATATTGTAACTTCTTGGACTGCACTTTTCCAAACAAGATATTTAAGGTGAAGTTAAATGAATATTTCTAGTAAAGTTCTGAGAACACATTTTTGTCATTTAAGATAAGTGTAGGTGTAAAAATATCTGTAGTTTACCTTGGTTACCAACTCCCTTTTCAAATATGTGCATTTTAACTGCGTAGTTTGTTTATTTCTGGGTAACTGTAAATGCAATGTGATTTTGTGGGGAAAAATTAAAATAACAAGTGGTTCAAAAGTGTCTGTGGCTCAACCTATCCACTCTTAAGACTATTTTTCAAACTTCTGTGGGGGAAAAAGGCAAAACCACACTCCAAGGCAAAACCAACAAACAAGTTCAGTTTGCAAAATTCTTTTCCTCATTCCAAAACAAACAATACACACTCAAATAAATGTTTTTCAGGTGGTAGAAGACACCCAGTCTTTATTTTTTTTTAATGGTGATATAATTAGGTATTGCATAAAGCAGATAAAAGATGCACACTTTTTATGTTACAATAACATGGAGACCCTTTCTTCTCTAATTGTGGTACATGAGTTTCTCAGACAGTCCGAATAATTTTGAAGTGAGCAACTGGTAAGTAAAGAGACTGTATGTACCTCTGTACTCATAAATATACACACTGATAAATAGTGAAAAGGGCAAACAGGCAGTGATACATTACATTGGTTGTTTGATATGAGTAATGTCTCAATCACTGGCATTTAGGATGTGACTTTTTGTAAAAGCTCCTGCATATGCAACAGAACTTTTGTATAAAAGTGTTTCTCAACAGCATGGAATTATTAAATTTATAGGTATTTATGTGTCTTGAAAAAAAATTTGTAGAAAATCCCAATTCAACATAGATGAGAATTTAGAAATTCTGTTAAACTCTTATCTGGGTATCTTCCTTATCAGTATATGCAGTTAATATAATCTGCAGCCAGAGCTGTATATGCATTTCCTCATATATATATATATATACACACACATATATATGAGTTAGCCTAGGCAGGCATTGCCTTCTGGCAACTGCAGCTGCATAAATACACAGAAGATGCACGAGCTGCTTCAGAGCATATGTTTCTCGTGTTCTTACACCTGAATCTGAGTTATGAGCCACAGTAACAGTAACCACTGCCAGTCTTTTATAAAAAGCCCATTTGGGTTTGCCATACTCAAGTAAGAAAAATACTAAAATAGGGTTAATCAAAGGACAAATACACAAGTTTCAGGAGAACACCTAGTTATGTGATGTGCTGTGATACTGTTTTTTATCTCTGCCCATATGAATTTGCTACTCAAAGAGCAGCAAATGCTCATCTGAGAAGAAGACAAAGGTAAAGAAATCCTCATGGCTCCTTGCACAGCCTGTCCTAGTTCCTGACACATTGCTGGCAGCACTGCCCAGCTGGGGGAGCAGGAGAGCCACAACAGTCCCCAACCCGTGGGTTTTCGGCTTAAGTGTCCTGTGATACGCTGGGGACACTGCAGGTTACTCTCTCTTTTGGCAAAACATACCCCATTGAATCGATCTGCAAAAAAAACCTTATTTATTAATTTTCACTGATGTTTTCAATTTTGTGGGATCACTTTTAGTTGTTAGAGAAATCTATTCAGAAGAGCCAGTTACTTCAGTCTATACCGTTTGTCAATCCAAACTCCATGTACATTCCACATGTGTCAAGACTTTGCAGTATGACTACAGAGTGTGTGTATAGGTGTTTGGTTAAATCTGAAGTGCCAGGGAACAACAGTGGAGATCAAAAGAGGTTTCTAAGAAATACCAGTAGTCTGATGTTCTTACAATACCTACAGCAAGTATTCTACTTCAAACAAATTCCTTTCCTTGTCATTATTTTCTTACGATTTTTGGTACCCCATACACTTTACTATATATGTCCCTCTCAGAACAAAGTAATTAGTGACACTTCCAAGGTATATTCCTAAACAAGGGCTTTTTAAAAATCTGTTGTTTATAGTTAAGATCTTAAATTAGTGCATACTCAGGCACTTAACATTGGCTTGAACACTTGCTGCTGTGTGCATGGAATTTTAAAATGTACAGATATAAAGTCAAAAGATAATGTTTTCATACATATACCCCAGACTAGTGTTAAGCAGTGTTTCAGAGAAGTGCAAACCCCAAAGTTCTTGATTATTCACTGCCTAGTGATTATTCAATAGCCTAGGCATATTTGGGCTGCAGACAAACTCTTAACTGTGCATCCAAAGTTTTCTGTATCCACTCTCATAGATCTGTATGACAGAGATGGCAGCATCTTTGCAAGTTGTTGGAGCGTAAACATAAACCACACACTGAAAATTTTCCCTAGTTTTAACATAACCCACTTTCCTTTTATACTATACAAGACACACATGAGAGTAAGGATTAGGAGACAAATTACTAATCTTGTCTCATGAGCCAGAAAACAAGATAATTAGTGATGGTGACAGAGTGCCAAAAGAGAACAGAGCTTGTATCAGTCTGAGTGGGTGAAAGGAAAGACTGTGACAGCATTGCTCGGGTAGCCTTGTGAGCAGTGGTTCAAACACAAAGTAGAGATTAAGCATATTTACTGGCAACTCTCTATAGCTCCACTAACAATGCAGATGGAGCCACTGTGTTTTATCCATGCCAAAAACTGTCGACGGCTTGTTCTGTTTGGCTCAGTCTTACTCTTCTTGTGCTCTCCCTCCAAAACTCTGAAAGGTGCCTTAGAAAAAAAGCCAGGCTCCCTACCCACATTCTTGGCTCGCCAAAAGAAAAAAAAAGCACATGATGCTAGTCACATCATAAAGAACATCTGATGCAAACAAAGCTGTATTGATCTGGGGGTAATTTTTAATAAAATGGCTCTAGATTAAACTTTATTGCTCAATGTTTAGTGGCAATATTCTTGAATGGACTGAGAACAGGCTGGGAGCCAGAAATGCTGTCATTGATCCATGATGTGGCCTTCACCATTTAATCTCTGTAGAGCAGTGTCCTCAGTGGGAAGTGAGGATGAGCATGACCACTTGCATCATCCACTTGCCCATACCTCTGTCCCAGGGCAGAGGGGTGGAATTCTCCCTTAACATCAGCGGGCCAATGGCAGAGGAGTGGAGATCTCCTCCCCATGGAGGGGAGCCCAGGGACACCTCTGTCACCCAGCTGTGTGATGTAAACCCCTGCAAGCTGCAGCAGCAGAGATGTTCTCAGGACAGGCTTTAGTACATCGTCTCCATCAGGCAGGCAGCCTTACAGATCAATTGTGTAAGCACAGCATCCTGACGTGTAAGGGTCCCTTGCTCCTTTTGGGGCTAATTCAAACACTTGGATTGACTTGGCATCAGTCACTTAGTTGTCTTTCAATAATTTCAGTATATTTTGCACCCTTTATGCAAGTCACTGTCTTGCCTGTTCTGCTGCATGTTTACCAGTAACTTGGTATCTTACACCCACCATCAGTGAACCATTCTACAAATTCTGATTCAGGTTAAAATAACTTAAGAGTTTACACACATAACCCATAAACTTATATACTGCAGCTGTTATGTGATGTTCTGGACTTACTTTGTAAGTGGGTACACTCTGCTCTTAAGGCTATTACTGCAGATAAATGGCAGATTTAATGTATTGAGAGAGGAAATCTTTAGCAGTAGTTATCATCAGTATATCATTCTGAAGTACATGACTCTCAAAACATCACTCAAGACATGTTTAGTTAATAAGAACTCTGAAAATTTTTTTTTACAGAAATCCTTGAAGATGAGGGGGACTTTGCCAACTCCACCCCAGTAGCTCTGGAAGCTACACAAGTAAAGAAGGAGATGATTGATATAGGTAAGTCAGGACTTTGTCATGATAGTTTTCATAGGACATTCTACTTTACTGGGCATTGCAGACTTCAGAGCTTCATGTTATTCCAGCAAATTACATTAGTTGTACTTCTAGATTATGATAAATTATAAGTTTTGTTTGATTTCATAGTGCAGGAACGTATGAACACTTATTTATCCTTCCCATAATTATAACAAAATCTTATTTTTCCCAGAGAGCATGCTCCTTTTTATGATGCATGTGATTAATCTGCATTTGATTGTGACATAAACACATTTTTTCTTACACAGTTGCCAGAAAGGATAAAATGGAAAAGTAAATAGCAGTCAAAGAAACTAAGAACATTTTATACCTTGTCTGTATTTTCAAACTACTTCATGACTGCATTTAATATCAGATTATTTACTATCAAGCAATTTCCATATAAATATTCTGAACTATTATAAGCATAAAACTGAAATCAGCAATATGTAGAAGTCATATATTCAGTAATAAGTGATCAGGACAAGATTTGTTTTGTTTAAAATATTAAAATTTAACATTAGAATGCAGTAGGGATATTAATATTCCAGAATAAATGAGCATAAAAACCATAGAAGATCATGAAAAAAAGACATCAGGGGAAATAACAATAGCATTGAAATTGAAATATAGTAACCTATATTGAAATACAGTGACTATATTCTTTATAGTAATGCTGTTTGTATGCAGAAGTTAATAGAGGAAAAAAATCAATTTTAGTGATTTTGTGAACAGCAATTCTTTGGCCTTTGGCACTGGCAGTTTCTACCATAAGAATATTTCTCTTGGATGCATCAGGCATGTTCCAGGCAAGAGCTTCCTTTCCAGCAATTATGTTATCTGTAGTTTGGATGTTGAGACACCCTATGCAACACACCCTTTACAACTGTTTGCACTGGCTGATCTTGATCATGAAAGACAACTGTAGTGACTGTGACACTGAGGACAACATCAGAGCCATGCCACCACAACAATGACACACAGAAACACAAGTGACACTGAGGATAAAGTATATCTGTGACCCTGAAAGTTGAGACATAGCAAGGTCACACAAATACAAAGTGAAGAATAAAATGTCATGCAGCTCAACTGACTGCCTCATACACACCAACTCCCTATCATGTAATATCCAATCGAACACAGTAATCATGCAAGTCAGCACTACGCAAGTGCCACTGCCAAAGACAGGAAGAGTTCAGAGAACCACTATGGTTGAGAGAATGATAACAGAAATGGAAGCTATGGGGCGGTTGGTAACAGTTTAAGAAAAAACCCAGGAATTTCTTAGGAGCCTAGGAGTAGCCCTACAGCTCTGTTTTGGCCCATTTCCAAGAGCTCCAAGTGTTAAGGAAGATCTAAGAATTTTCTCAAGAGTTACAGGGTGCCCATTTATGAGATGACATTTATGATTTTTTCTAGTACCCCAAATAAATCACACAAACATGATGATGAGAGTATGATTTCCAAGTTTTCCACAGGTACAAAATATATTCTTGCACATGGGCTTATGAAAAACAAGTATTTGCCAAATGACTGAAGAGAAAACAAGTTATGGAGCAAATATGAATTCCAAGTACTAGTTTGTGCATATATTGGCAAGAACCATTATAGAAAGCACATCAAATGAACATGTTTATTTACAAAGAATCACTGTTTCTGACAGAGCCTAAGTAAGCACTCAGTTTTTCAAAACATAAAAGGAATATTTACTTCTACCCTTTACCAAAACCAGTACTGAACATAGTCTATGACATCCCCTAGCAAACAATGAGAACTAATCTTTCTCTTCCTCCCAACCCAAAAAAGTACGTCCACACAAAAGTGTCTCAGAGTAGTCCAAGCACGAGCAAATTAACCCAGCAAATCTGGGTTTTGATGTTCATAGATTATTTCAAGAATTTCTCAGTAGATAGTGATGAAGTTGCAAATAAAAGCCTGAGGGCAATCAAGAGAGACTTCAGGGGCCTTGAAACTGGTTAAGGGATCAAGAGCACAAATAGTCTTGTCTTCTTCCAGTTGCAAGGAATAATGTGGGGAAAAAACCAGGAAGACCCAGCAGATCACTATCTGGCTTCAAGCTTAGTGACACTGGGAAGATACTGTTTTTTTTAATCATGGTTCCATGACACCAGACTTGCTGATACCTATCTCAAAGGGGTGGGGCTGGGGAAGGATCTTAGCATAGAAGTTAATAGAACTCATTGAAAGAGCTGTAAACTAAATTTGCAGGTGGGAAGAGATAAACCCAGACTTAATAGAGAGCCTGGGGGCAACATGCAAATGTTTGAGAGATGCTGTTCTAGAGAGGTCCTTTGATCTGCGTCTCAGTAGTCAGGGGATGGAGAGCAGAGAGGAGTTATTGATGTGTTAGAAACCACAGAAGCACCTGAGAATACAAAGAGCTTCTCACCCCCTAAAGACGGTGGGGCAAAAAGCCCAGCTGTGGCGCATCTAGTGCAGACAGCATAGGAAACAAACAGGATGAGCTGGAAGCCACTGTGTACCAGGAAAACTGCTATAAGTTTCCATCTTGAAGACACAGAGGGATGACTTGCACAGCTGGAGTGCTGCAATGGTGACTGTAAACTTTGCAAAAGTGACAAGCAAGGAAGGAGAGACTGTGGGCTACTCTGTATGTTAGAGAGTGTTTTGATTGTCTAGAGCTCACGATGGTGACAGTAGGGTTGAGGATGTATGGGTAAGAATCAGGAGAAGTCAACAATTCAGGTATCCTGGTGGGAGTCTGTTACAGACCACCCAACCAGGACAGAGGCAGCTGAAATATTTTATAAGCAGCTGGGAGAAGTCTCACAGTTGCTGGCCCTTGGGGGTGAACTTCAGGTTATCAGATGTCTGCTGGAAACACAACACAGCAGAGGACACAGCCTAGGAGGTTCCTGGAGTGTGTGGCTGACAGCTGCCTGACATAGTTGGTGAAGGAGCCAGCTAGGGAAGGGACCCACTGGACCTGGTGTTTGTGTATAGGAGACTGGTGGTGCCTGGAGCCTCTTGGCCACAGTAGTTACAAAATGGTAGTGTTTTCAGTTCTTGGTGAAGTAAAGAGGGAGGTCATCAGAACTGTCACCTTGGACTTGGGCAACAGCAGAGTCACTGTCCCTGGAGGGATTTAAATGACATGTAGATATGGCATTTAGGGACATGGTTTATTGGTGGACTTGGTAATGCTAAGTCCATCCTAAATGATTAGTATTAGTGCTTCCATCCTAAATGATTCCATGATTCTGTGATTCTTCAAGTCTATAACTAATGGGCTAGACTGAGGGCTTAGGACACTTTTAGGTGGGAATAGGTGTCTCCTACAGAGGATGACAGTAATACTAGCAATTTATTTGTCTAAATCCAAGTCTATTTAAAAAAATTTCTTTTTGTGTTTCTATAGATGATGATTCTATAAGCACTACCTCAGAAGACAGATCTTGTACACCAGTAGCAAAACGGATGGTTGGGACAGGTGAGTATTAACTTGCATTTATTTATGAAATAAATCACATTGCAATTTCAGTACCAAAGCTGGAGCAATCAGATCTCTACTATAAACATAGCTCTACTTTTCTACACCTGATTCCATTCTAGCTTTGTTAGCAAACTTAAAAGTTAGTTTCTTATCTCTTTTTCTTTGATGAGCAAAACCTATATTAATACTGTAGTTCAACTTTCCTCCCATACATATCGAATGAGCAGCATCTGCCTACGTCTGACTATTTTTGAGTCTGAAGATTTCTCTTCTTCTGTTGAATCCCGAGTAGCCTTTTCATTTGCGTGTTGCCGTTTTAATTTGAAATCACACTTCTCACCAATGCTGAGATCTTAAAAGCTTAAATGTACATGATGGTGACGTTCCTACATGTAACACTTGGATACATCTGTCTTTAATTTCACAACAGTGGCACAATTATTGTGACAGAATGTTGAATTTTAGATGCCTTGGAGAAACATGAGATTCTACTCGCTATGTATTTTGAATACTTAAGAGGAAACAATGGTGTATCGATACTAAAATTATAAAGTTAAAATATTATTAGTTGTAATTATGCTTTCATATATGTATATTTAGCATGTATTTATAGCATTTACAGTTAGTTGGTTTTTTATTTATATTTTCAGACAATCACATTCCCTTGGAAGAAGCACAAAATCACTTTAAAGTTATTACAGTTAATGATACTGGAGCAGGAAAACACTGGAGTGATAATGAAGTTAGGGCTCTGATAAACATATGGTCAGATGAAAAGATACAACAGATGCTTGAAGGGGCCACAAGAAATAAAGAAATATTTGAGGAAATTGCCAGAAGGTTAATGAAACGTGGTATAGACAGAGACTGGAAACAATGTCGCACAAAGTACAAGAACTTGAAATATGAATACCGTGCACTGCAGAAAGAAAATGAGCACCTTGGAAATCCCAAAAGAAAAATGAGATTTTATGATGAAGTTGACTGTATCTTAAGAAGACAGCCTCTCGGAACCTCAGGCTGGGGATGTGAAAGCTCAAGTCCCCTATCAGGTAATAAAAACTTCAGTGATGAGATAAAGTGCTTTAAGTGAACTTTCTAAAGCTGCCTGTTTGAGCCATGCTGTAGATGTGAAATGTGTGGCCAGAAATGGGGAGGGAAAATAACTGGGGAAGCTGTATCTGCATGGTCTCATAGGGAACAACTCAAGTGGTCTATGGGGACATGTAGAAGTGAGAATATTAGCAAAAAGTGAAAGCACCAAAGCGTTCTGTGTTATTGGAGAATCTTTGCTTTGGAAAGCCTAAGTGACATACAGTGAAATGGTGCTAGGACACATAGCAGGTTTTAGGAGTCATGCAGCAGACTTGGAAAGTCTGATGAATAGAGAGCTGTAAGCTCATGCCATTTGGAACTGCAGAAATCAGTAGCAATCACGCCAAGTGCAAGGACTCCAAAAACCCCAAACTATATTAATTCAATACACACCGCAGTCAAGAGAGAGAAAAATCCAGGGCAGTGATTTTTATTTGAACACTTGTAATAATTGTATTAATTTTGCTAAAGCAGATTCAGTTTTCAAAATATAGCTTGCTTCTTAGTATCAGAAACTCTCTGATCTAGGAACCACAGAGTATCTGCTGTAAGGGTTCTTGTAACTGGCCAACTGCTTCAGACTTCAGGGGCACCTTCCCCTGCTCCAGGCATATTAGGTGCTCTTGTAGAACTAACTGAACCTCTGCAACTTATGCTTCAGTGACTTAAGGTAAAGCAGAACTAATTGTGATTGTTCTCAATATGTTAGATAATAGTTTGCAACAGCACAAATGTTAGTTGAGGACTTGAACCATTTCTGCAGAAAGGCCAGATGGACAGCTTGATCAGAAACTGCTGGGACCACAATCAGAGTTGTGAACCTGAGCCCTAATGTGGTGTCCAAGGGCACCACTCAGTACTGTGTGAGTTGCAGCTGGAATGACATCCATAGAGCTGTGGGATGACAGTTCTCCCCTGCCTCAGTCTTGTGTATAATCACATTCTCAAGACATGTATTTTCTTCCAAATACAGAAACTGAATCTATTACTGCTCATTTCTACTCTCCGCGAATGGGATATGTCAACACCAAGAATGTTGTCAACACCAACAACCAACCTGGCTTTTTACATTTTAGCATGCTGGAAAAGGACTATGTAATCTGTGAATGCTGATGCAGTGGCCAGTAAAACAATAACATTCCAGAAAAGAAGCTTATTTTCTTATTTTTCAGTTATTAATGTGTTTGAGGCATCTGTGAAAAAAAATGTGTCTTGTCCTAGGGTATTTGCTTTTGTATTTGGTGTGTGACTGACTGTGCCTTGAGAATCTCAACAAAACACTTAGTCACCTTGTTTTTCTCTTCTAAGTTTCAGTGGCAGATGCTGCAGCAAACACGGGATCTTTGAGTATCAAGAGGAAAACATGGAATGATGGTAAGAACCCCTGACTTTTTAAAGCATGTACTACACTGCTGTTGAACTGGATGCCAGATTCATATATTCAGTATTCAAACAGTTAAAAAAACATAATCCTAGAATTTAACACCCAGCTCCGAACAAACATTCTTTTCTCACCCACAACAATTGGTAAAAGAAGAGTTCTGATAAAAATGTAGGCCTAAGGAAAACTGTAATTCATTTATTTCAGTCCTCATCCCTGGTATAAATGAGGTAAACATCATATGCAAAGAAAATACAGTATTTAAAACCCAAGATGTCTCAATTGTGTTGCTTAAGGGAAAGTAGGGACAGGCACAGTCATGGATGTTATTTCTTCATATTACGCTACTGTGTCTGTAAACATGTCTAATGTGTTGTACACAAGAAAACAGGCTAAGACAGCTGTGTCAAAGACAAGATAGAATAGAGAATCATGGAGAGAGAAAAATGATGGGAAGGATAGAAATATGTGGCACATGATTTGATACGGGGAAGGTCAGAAGTTCATTTTTCTTTCTGACAGGCCCTAAATAAAAAGAAAATCCAAGAATGAGGAACAAAAAACTTAGTTTTAAGGATCTCACCACTATCTTTAATACCAAAATTATATTCACAGACAGATGAAGATAAATGATCTGAACATTACATTTTTAAATTCAACCCGTTTAGTTCAACACCACAAACTATACTAACATTGTAACAACATAAACACAATACTAACATTGTATTTAATCACTCTGTGCGATTAAACAGACTTTCATTTATTGCCTATTATGTAAGTACCTCTTGAAAAGGGCTGTAACTAGGCAAAACTGAAAGTTTGAGATAGATTTTTACAGGGTCTGCTGCATTCCTACTCTTGATCATACAATGATCCCTTATACAACACCAGGCAACACCAGCCAAAAGAGAAGATCAGAAGAACAGCTTTAGGAAAATCCAGCATGTGCTAAACTTCAGTGTCAGCAGTTCATTGACTTGTGCACTCTAACCAAGTACTTTGCTTTTGTCCACAGAAGTGTCACCTGTTCCACTTAAGAAAAGTGCTTCTGAAAACACCATATTCCACTTCCAAAAACTGTTAACAGAGAGAGTGCATACAGTAACAGAAGGCAAAAAGTTACTGTTTGAAAGGCTTTGTAAGCAGGAAGAAATGCAAGACCTCAACAGAACACAGCTGTATGCTGATCCATCAGCCGTACAACAGGTTGGTTTCGTGAACTTTCTATGAAATTAACATGCAAATAGATTCTGTCAGGTAGTATGAAATGAAATATTTAAGAGTGTAAGTTACCCACATGAGTACATGCTTGCTTCCCTTTAATATAGTCACCTTCAGTCATTTAAACTAAAATAAGGTGTGAGTTTCCATCATAATCCTTAACTATGAGCTTTTAGCAGTGGTGTCAGTTAGTGGAATGAAAAATATGACCTCTGCCTATATATCTTGGTTCACCTACATGCCACAATTAACAGCCTTAATTGAAAGAAAATAATACTTTAAGTGATCAAAGAAAACATGTACAGTTAAAATTTCACCCCATCATTTCCAATTACCATCTCCAGGGTCTTCTTAACAAGTTAGTCCTCTGCAACTAACCAAATAGTTGAAGCCATAGGACTTTTTGATTATGCAGGGCTGGTGGGGAAAACACTCTTACCTCCTTAACCAGCATTTACCCTCCTCCTACCCTCTTCCCCCTGCTTATGTTGGTGTGGGGGAATGTCCCCCTGTGCCTGCTGAAGGCTTGCAGCAATGTGCAGCACTGAACTGGAGAATTCAGTGAGCCAGAAAGAAAGTACACAGAATTGATGCCTGCATAGAAGGGGCAGGCATTAGTTTTGGTCCCTGTTCTGTAGTGGGCAAGGGGTCTGTTATGTCCAGTAACCTACTGAGAACATAGAAACAGTGCAGGGAACAACGACATGCTAAGAGACAAATGCCACATTATAACTGTTATTCTGCAAAATCCTACTAGCCACTACTTCATTTTGTGGTTGTGCAAGTACTTTCTGCTCTGTATTACATTTGCAGGGTTTTTCTTGCAGTGTACTCCAGCAAAACAACTTTCTGGATCTCAGTCATGTTTGGGCATAGACCTACACAGCCCTGCCAAAGCCAGGTCAGTTCTGTGCGCATACAAAGGCACAACTCAAGTCAAACACTCAAGTCCTTATTACAGCAACAGTCACCAAGTTTATTTACATACAGAGGCCTAAATTCCATCCAAGTCCCTCTTTAAAACTTTACATAAAAATATTACTGGATATAATGTGATATGTATAATTTCCTGCTCTATGCTTAAGTATTTCCTTGTCAATTCTTTTATGAGAGACATTATGAAGGCAAATACTTTCCACCAAGGTGGATTTAATCTGCCTTTTGACTTGCATTTTTTAAACAATTCTGAGAAAACAGGACAGAGATCCCTAGAAAATAATGGGTTTTTGATCATTTATACAGTGATATGGATACATAGTTTTTACAGCATATGCTTATCTACCACTTTTCACATTTTACACTGATTTCTCAGTATAAACCTTTGGCTTGTAATACTGTCACGAAAACTATCATTCCTAGCAATACTAGTATCATCATTGGTTTAAAAATCTTTCTTCTCTCTCTTTCTTTCCAATGAGTTGGTTCAAAGGTACATCCTTGAACTTGTGTTGTATTATTTGCATACAGAGGTGCTGTCTTTGGAAGGAGGACAAGGTTTGCCCCTGCCATCACAGCAGTCAGGTATCCCTACAGAACATGCTGAGTCAGCTGAAGACCTCACCAATCCCACACTACTAAAATCACAGGTTACTCCTTCCACATATGAACCAGAAAAACGTGTGATCCAACCCTAATTCACACCAGTACATTTAAAAGTTTAGTTCAGTTATGATTTAAACTATTTGAAGTAACTGTACTGAAAATAATATGGGTAACGTACATGTTTTGCTTTACCTTCTCTGTTTCATGAGTGCATGGCGGAAATTGACTTGATAACTCATTTCAACAAGAAGATTCCCCTTTTCTCCATGCTACTCTGAGTAACCTAGTTCTTGCTGGATGCCCTATAAACCAGTTCATCTCACTAACCTTGGACAAGACTAGCCCATCTAGTATGAAAAGACCCTGAATGGTTTTTCTGTGTGAGTTGAAGTAGCTCAACAAGTTCCCAGATGTGCCAGGACTAACTCTGAACAGCTGAAAAGTTATTTTTGTTGCAGTGTGCATGTCCTTTTAGAAGAAATACTAACCTGAGGGAAACAGCTAGCACTCTAGAGATGATAAACTGTCACTTTAAATTCTGCATGGTGCACAAGGATCCAAATCTTTCCAAACCTAACTGCCATTCAGTGCAATAGCCCAAAAAAAACCCTTCCTTCCATCAAATAAAAAGCTTTTAATTCATTAAAATCACCAGACCTTTCAAGAATATGTATCTATGCTGATATTCAGGTGAGAACACAACAGCATTGAGGCAAATGACTTGCTGAATACTTAGCAGGTCAGAGCAGAGAACTGCAGAGCACACTTGCAGTCTTCACTTGGAAATTGTTCATGTCAACACTAGGTGGTAGACATGAAACAAGAACTGATAGAAAAAAAGGAACACAAGTGTGTTTACTTTTCAAGTAAAGGTTTTTTTTCCTCAGAAAACTTTTCAGAGAGTAGGATTTATCTAACAAATGTTCAAAGAATGTAGACTTCCCTTTGTGTGGGATTCCTCTTCTATCCTGTTTTGTGACTGCAAAGCACAGCTTGCTTTTTAAAATGTTTTGTCAGAAAGTTGTCTTCTGCCCTGCTGTTCATTCATTGTCAATCAAAGATTGTAAGAGATGTCAGGTGCAAGATGGGGCATTTGGCATTATCTGATATTTGTGTGCTATTCCCATTTATACAGATAACAATTAATTTACTTGAGACAGATAAAGCGATATGAAGACAACCTATCTTCACTGTGGCTGCAGTTATGATTCCATGTAACTTTTTGCTTAAATTAACAAATTTAACAGGCATGTTGCATGTTTAGAATTCTGGTTGTTTAGAGCTATGATCTGTCTCCTTTGGACAGCATCCCCAGGGGTAGTGACAGTGGGCTAAAGAGAATGTTGCTAGGCCAAAGGATTTCTCAAAACAGTCCCTTCAGAAATTGTATTGGTTAATCCAACTCATCCTTCCAGTGCATTTTTATATCCACTTAAGCTTTTGCTGTGGCTCTGTCTGTAATCACAGCTTTACATTTATTACAGTCGCAAAATATTTAGTCCAGACACACAGGCCAGTGACATGGAACACGGGACACCATCTGACACACGCTAAATGGTTTTGTATAGGGAACTACCACAGGACTGCAGTGGTTTGGGAGAAGAGCCTTTCTTAGACCTAGATCCTCAACAGACAACAGAAGAGCCAGACCAAGTCATCATGTCCATGCAACTAATCCTGGGAATCTTAACATAAATTACATCATGAAAACGTTCCAGCTTGATAATCAAAACCACGTAATGATGGCAAGAGCATCAATCATACAAATAACAGAGATTTTTTTTTCTCCCTCCTCAAATATCTGCATTATTGCCAGAGGGCCATTAAGATTAGTATGAGGACAAATCTGTCTCCTTCCCAGTTTGCAAATAGCAGTACTGAGATTTTTGAGTTGTAGCAGACAAATGGAACTATTACCACTCTGACCTGCATTAAAAAGCTTCATTTTTCTCTAAAGCACACTCATTCACTAAGATGAATGGGTCACTTCACACATCTTTGATAGCGCTGTTATTTTGTAAAGTCCTCTGAATGCCTTTTTAGGTTATTGGAGAAACTGTTTGGGCCAAAGGCTTTGAGAATGAGCTTCAGGAAGGAGAAATGCTTGCAATGATGGTGGATCCACAAGCACTATCTGCATAATTGGCTTTAAAGACTGCCTTCAGAATCATCCTTTGTTTCTTACCAGCTAGGTCTCCTTTGAATTGGCACAAGTATCCATATGGCCAAGTGGCTAAACAACTGATTTACATTAAAACTAATCTAATAAAAAGCCCCTCCAAACAACCCTGCTTTTTTTTTTTCCCCCCAAGGGAATGGTAATGCAAGACATAGCAGATAGTGAAGCCAGGAGAATTTATATGAACTGCACTACCCAGTGATAACACAGGTTACTGCACACAAACTTCCCTCCATGCATGAGGCTCAAATTTAAGGTATGGGCAGACAAGCCAACCGAGCAATCCTATGAAAATTACGGGAGAGCTTTATAATGCCTACATGGATGACTTACTTACAGTCAAAGTGAGGAAGAATGAACAGTCTCACCCCAGCTCTCTAGCTAGGTTAATGTAATAGGAAGTCTGTTGGCCACAATAAATATAACAGCTGCCTCAGAAATGTCCTCTTGTATCTCTTGTTTGGCACAATTTCCCTCCTGTTTTTCCCAGTCCTTCTTACATGATATCATTCCAGCTGGTTACTCCACATTCAGAGATAAGAGCTTAGACTGAACTACATTTTGTGACATGTACATTGACGATACCTCAACTTGGTTAGGATGAAAACTGGCTTTTCTTCACTTTCCTAAAAATGAGTGTGTAGGAACCCAAGCCCTGCAGGATGTTATGTAAAACTACCTAGCAGATGGAAGAGCTCACCACAGCAAAAAGGCCCTGCTCCTCCTTTCTTCTTGCAGGAAAATCTTTGCAGAATGTTAAGCCAGGCTGTCATCACCTGCAGCACAAAATGGCCTAAAACTTGAATCAAGATAGAACTAAAAGAAGGGTTTCCTCATCTACATTCTGTGTCTGAATGCACTCAGGAATATTTTACCAGCATATAGAGCATGAATGTTCTCATAAAATAGCATACAGACTCAGTACCTAACTAGGAAAACATCTGACCCCATATATTCCTTAGGGAATTTACATATAAATATGACTAATTACAAAATTTGCTATTTAGACAATTGAGACATTTGACACTGCACTTCATGCACCTGGGAGTGAGGGATATGTTGAACTCATAATGCATTCTTGAGATGAAACTAAAAGATAAATACACACCAAATTATCAGGATCATTACCTGTAGTATATCTGAGTTCCTCAGAAAATTCCCATCCAAATACTATTATAATTTTAAGCTTTTTGATTGAAAGATTCACAGTATAAGTCACAATACCAATGGCTTGCTAAATAGCCTTTAAAAGAAACCCCTATCTTGTAGCCAAGATGTTGTATATAAAATGTAGATAAACACTTTTATTATGGTATATTGAATGCAGGTATTTGGAGGGATGGCTATTGGGAAGCAACCAGTGACTTTACTAGACTGAAAGAGAAGTGTCTTAATTTACACTGGTGATGATCTGTTATATGGGTTTTAATCATGGACAATAACAGGAAAGGTATCTAAAAGTACACCGGCCAAGCCTCCAATGATTACAAGTTCCATACACAGGCCCACCTGAGATAAGGAATATTCCAACTTAATGGCACTTCCACCTTCATAGAAGAGGGCTTTTAAAGACTTGTTCTAAAAATGAGTACAAAGCTGGTAGGTACACTCAGGTTTCAGTACATAGTATTACTGCCAAAAATATTTTCCAAAGAATTTTGCAAAAAGTTAACAGAAATCACACTTCCTTGAAGATTAACTTTGCAAATTTGTCCTGGTCAAGGACTCAAATGACGTCTAATAGATTTGTAATTAAGAGTAACTCCTCCTCCCTCCCTCACCACCCCCAAGAAAATCCTCTCCTTAGCAATATCCTCTGATTTTATTTTGGCATGCTGTCAGTGGATTTTGCACTGACTTTGTTCCCTGGCTTACAAAATGTAGAGATGATTTAGACCATCCACTTTTAAGCCTTGTTAATGTTGATGCCAGAGTAACATGATTTGCTTGAGCAGAATTAAAAGTTTCTAACATAATGAGCATGGTAAAATGTTACCATGGTGTCAGATTAAATTTATAAAATGTTCTTAGTGTGTGGAAGGCATTGATTAGACTGCGAGAAGGAATATACTGGTTTTCATTTTTAATTCAGAGTTCACCATTATAAAGCTAAAGCAAATAAAAAGCTGTGTTTTAACTTCTGCTACAAAGGAGAGAGAATTTAAGCCTCAACAACTAGCAGCTGCTTTTTAAATATTAAAAAAATGCAACCCCAAACAACTTTTAAAGTTGTTTCTGCTAATGTCATAATAGTGAAATTACAAGTTTATCTTTTGTCTTTTCTGATGACGCTCCTGAACTTCGCTTACATATACACATCAATTTTTCATGCAGAACAGTTTCAGTAAGTGAAGCAGCAAGCACCACTCATACACACCACTGAATGCAAGCTTATATATTTTGGTGGCTTGATTCAGCTCACAGAGTTTCAAGTTTTCAGCTGCAAATATCCCCAATGAAGACAATCTCTTCAGTGCCACAGTAATACAAATGATCAACTCATTCTTGGCCATTTATCAGAAACAGCGAAGTCTTTCACCTTGCTGCAACCAGCTGTATCAGAACACAAAGCACAAAGAATTTATGCTGCATGTTTTTGTGGCATCTAACAAATACTCTGGATTTTTACACATACAGGTAAGATTTCAAAGATCAGAAATTATAACATGTTCTCCTCTTTGTGGTCTAGGCATCTCAGAAATGAAGCTTGGTACAATGCCATGCTTTAATATTCTGAATTTTAAAATCTGAGGCAAATTAAGGGCCAAATTCTATATTTTGATTTATTGCACAGGACTAATTTGCTTATAGAAGAACTTGTTCATATGAAAATATGTAATCATTACATAAATATCCTTACTAATTTGAAGGTGATGTCTAAGGACTGTATTTTCTAGTAGCCAGTCAAATTTCTGTTAGTCACTCAGGCCTGAATTGGATGGCCCACTAATATTCACTATAATCTTTCCTATTTACTTATTTTTAAAGGGCTATTGTTAAGAGACGTGTCTTCGTTTTTAACTTTAAAACCATGGGCCTAATGAAGTTTACTGATTCAATAATGCTAAACTTTAACTGTGGTTTTCAAGAGACATTCCAAAAAGTAGAAAGAAGCTGTTATCCTTGGGATTATTATTGGATTGGGATGCCAGCTCTTCTACCCACCGTAATAGGAGAAATTCAAAGAGAGAAACATTAGCAAAGAAAATAGGAAGATTAATATCTCAGCTATTTACAGAATTTTATTGAGTGCTTGTAAAGGTACACCTAATGGAACAGACTGTTTCACTTTTACATGTCCAATGCTTATGCCTTTAGGAAAGCATCCCTTACAATTACTGAGTTAGATCAGAATCAGAGGTAGTGCATATATGCCTCTAGGTGTGTAGCCTCCTGTAGAATTTGTGACTATATGATGAATTTCAATCATAGTATAAGTATTGCTGTGTACAGTCGTGTCCTCCACAGGGGATATCTGATATTAAAAAGCTCAAGGAAATTAAATGTATTTGTCAAGTGCCCATCAAAGAAAAAACCAATCAAACCACAAAACAAAGCACATTGAAAAGTTAAAAAAAAGTTGCAATGAGAATTGAGATAATAAGATGCAAAGTAATGAAAATACATCAATCATTTTATTTCCACCTAAAACACTCCAGTGTAACTGCAAGCACAAAGTAAGATTATTTCCAACCTCTTCACAGAAAAATGATGCAAGCCAAAATGAGACTACTGATTCATTTTACATGAAAACTATAGCTTTGTTCCTGGGATTTTGGCTGTATCACTCCCAATAAAAACATTCTTTGGTGGACACTGGCAAATATATATATACCTGCAGCCGAATTGTTAGGATATGAGAGTCAGTAGGGATGCAGCATTTTATCAAGAAAAGTGTATGAAACTCTACTGTAACAAAAAGAAAATCTCCACGATTTCCTGTTGTTGGTCCAAAACCAATTTCAGAGCAACATTTTACATGTCTGTGACCTCAGAAATACAAAGAATATATTTTATCTATTCAGTGCACGTGTATTTACCCACACCTGGGTAGCCCACCTACCCAGACTGTGAGGAATGTGTTTATTTAGCACACTTTTTTGCAGCTGTGAAGTAAAGCACAGTAAACAGGCTCGGCATGTACTCCTATATGTCCCTACTATAAAAGCTTGTGCATGTCTGGCTGTGCATGTGTTCCCACAGGGAAGATATCCCTTTCTGGCACCACGGGGAAAATTATTGGTTAAGTCAGTCCATAACATTATTATTTTGAATACCAACCAAATGGAAGCAGAACCCAGACTTCATTCTGTAGCTCTGCATCCACATGGATTACTGTCAGGTCTGTTGTACACTGCCGTAGACATGTCAGGTAGAAGTTTTTTTTGTATCATGATAATGAATCTAAACCACTACCGCTAGTCGGAGCCTAAAAACGCTTAAGAACTGCTCCGTTTCGGTAGCCTCTGATTGTGTGACTTATACTTTTAAGGTGAGCATCTCGAGAATGACGCCCGGGCCTCGCCGCGACTCCGGCAGGAGGTCACCGCTCGGCGTGGCTGGGACGGGGCGGCAGACGCATCCCGCTGTGCGGGGCGTACCCCCCTGCCGCCCGGGGCTTATCCCGCCGCTTGGGGCTCATCCCCGCCGCTCGGGGCTTATCCCCGCCGCCCGGGGCTCCGCGCACGGACGTGCAAATGCCCGGGCCAGTGGCGCAGCCCCGGCAGCGAGAGTGGATGCGACTCGGACGAGATGCTGCCGAGGTCCGAAGGCGTTCGACAGCTCTCCTTCGGCGGGACCGGCTCGGGAGGCAGGAGGCGGAGGGGTGTCCCTCCCGCTTCGCCTCCGGGATGCTGCCGGAGCTCTCCGCCGGGGCGGAGCGGAAGGGACCGGTCGGGACGCTCCCCTCCCTTCCCAGAGCGCTCCCGCCGCTGGAGACCCGAGGCCCTCCAGGCTGCACGTGTCGCTGCAGGGCCCCGAGCAGCCGCCGCGGCCCGGCCCGACACCGAGCCGCGTCCGGGCGGCCCCGTCCGGGCACGCCTCGCCCCCCGCGCCCCTCTTACCTGTGCTGCAGCCCCACCAGCCCCAGCGTGATCACATGGGGCACGTCCAGCTCCGTGGGCCACGCGCCGGAGGCGATGCAGCCGAACACGCCGCACTCCTCCCGGGTGCCCAGCTCCTCCAGCTCCATGGCGCGGGCAGCACGTGGTGGCGCGGTGGCCCCGCTCCCGCTCCCAGTCCCGGCCCCGCTCCAGCGGCTCCCGCACGCTGCTGCCGGCGGCGCGCTCAGCCCACAGCGCCGCTCCGCCCGGGGATCCCGGTGGCCCGCCGGGCGCCTCCCGCCCTCATTTACATACGGGGGGGCGACACCGCAGCCCCGGCCCGCTCCGCCGCCTCGCCCGGCCCCGCCTCCCCTAGATTCCGCTCTGCCCGCGACCCCGCCGGGAGCACCAGGCCGAGGGGATGTTTGCCCGCGGGGTGAGGGTGCGGGGGGCCGGAGGCCGGGCGCGGCGTGGCGCCGGCATTGGCCGGGCAGAGGGCCGGGGCCGTGTTTGCACGGGACGGGGGGTGGGGGGGGGGGGGGGGGGGTGATGCTGTCGTCCGGGGTTCGCTCGGGGGGCTCGGCGGGGCCGCCCCGCGGCGTAGGGCGGCGATTGGCGGGCGGCGTCGCTGCCCGCTGCCCGGGCTGCCCGCCCCTTCCGCCGGCCCCTTCTTACCCCGGCGGGCGAGCCCCGCGGTGTGCGCTCAGGCTCTCTCCTGTGCCCTAGGTGCCCGCGCCCGCTCCCGCCGCAGCCATGGCCCCCGCAGCATCAGGTAACCGGGCGGCCGTCGGGGGTGGGTCGGTCGGAGGTGCTGCTCTCGGGGATCCTGTGCCCGATCAGTGGGTTGGGGTGTAGGTGCTTGGGAACCAACTTTCTCCCGGCGTACTTTTAATGTTTTGGGGTTTTTATCTATATTTTTTTCCCAGTGGGTACTTGCTTGTGAGCGAGGGTGGGCACGGCTGTAGGAGAGGTGGCGGGGGCAGCTCCAGGCGCAGGATGCTGAGGGCGGCAGCCGCCCCGCGCGTCCCGTGCCGCGGAGCTCCGGGATCGCCACGAAGTCGGAAGGAAAAAAAAAAATAAAGCGTCGGGGCTCTTGGCCACCCCGCTCAGGCGGCAGCTCCCGGCTGCCCGCGGCCGTGGGGGCGGCTGGGGCACTGCCGGAGCTGCCCGGCTGCGGCTGGCGCGGCCCCCGGGAGCTCCGGGCGGAAGCTTTGAGCGGGACTTTCGGCCTCGCTGCTGGGGGAGCGTGGCCAAATCGCCCCGTGGGTCGGGGCTCAGGGAGCTCCTCCTGCTCAGGGACCGCAGCGCGGGGTCCTGCTGGATCCCCATAGACTCGAAGGTGGTGGCTCTGCGTGCGGAAGTAAACAAGTTTTTTGCGATGCAAAAATGACTTTTTTTTTGTTTGTTTTGTTTCGTGTTTTTCTTCCTCTAGACCTGAAACTTGGCAAAAAAGTTAATGAAGGTAAAACGAAAGAAGTGTACGAGCTGCCAGATATCCCGGGATGTGTTCTCATGCAGTCAAAAGACCAAATAACGGCGGGAAATGCAGCCAGGAAGGACCGAATGGAAGGGAAGGCTGCCATTTCCAACACAACGACAAGCTGTGTGTTTCAGCTGCTTCAGGAAGCTGGTAAGTATTTTAAAGGTAGAGTGTGTTTGCTTGTATGTTACTGACATTATTACAAAACAGTATTTTTTATGAGAGAGTTTATAAGAGCCTTGAGGCTCTTGGGGATTCTTTAGTCTATTTTCTGTTAGCTTTTAATTATGCTTTTCTCTCTGGTACTTTAGAGCTGTGTGAGTGTGTGACTTGTTCATTTGGAACATGGGGGTGTTCGCACTAATGTAGTGTTGCAGATAACTGCAGTAGTTTCTCCTGCTTTTTTGGACACGCCCCTATTCGTCTCCTCTCTGCTTTTGTTAGTTCTTCCATCCCCTACATCTCCTTACGTGTAACTCTGGGCTGGACACATCTGCCTTGCTTTACTACATCTGCATGCATAGAATGCACTACCATGCTATGTCCAGGCAATGTGAAATCTGTGTATATAAGAAGAAACATAAAATTAGTGTCTTTTCCCTCCTCGGTTGTGTGTTATAGTAGCATAAACTTCCTGTAAGCTTTGCACATAGCACTTGCACACACCACATTGCAAAATACATTTATCAGTCTGTGTTGAATGTATCAGGAGCATAATCTTTACTTTTAAAGATTCAAAGTATTTCTGATGCTAGCAGTGAGTTTTCAGAGTACGTAACTTAAGTCACTCATGTAAGTTTTGCACCACACTTCCAGAAATGAAGCCAGTAGCTTTGCTTTGAGAAAGCATTTTGAAGTGTCTTTCACTGAGTAGTTTGCAAGTTGCAAAGAGAATTTGTGCTGTTGGTGAATCTGCTAACAGTACTAGAATACAGGCACTAGTCAGCTTAACTAAGATTGCTTATAGCTGTGTGCTCCATATGCTTCGAAACATTTGCAAAGACTGCTTCAGGCAGCAGCTGAGTTGCTCTAGAATTTGTGTTATCTGTTACAAGGTGTGGTGATAGCTCTCAAACAAACTGTGAAGTCCTAGCATGTTTCATATGGGGAAGAGAAAGATGGGTTCTCTAGAGTTTTATCTTTTGTCTCAGCCAGTATTTTAAGAACTACTTACACAGAAATATATACCAAGTAATTCAATGTAATCCTGAGTCACTGGCTTTCTTGGGAAGCCTGTTGTACATAAAGTGCTAAGAAGCCTCCTAGGTATTTGATGATATTTGCAGTTTATTAAAACTTTTAATTTTTATTTAGGAGCAATTAGTGAGATGTTTTGCCTAATTCTTGAATGGCATTAGTTAAGACGACAATCAAAATAATTCATATCCTACAGATGTGCACTTGAAGAAGCCATTCCGTTGCTCTCTCAAAAATCCGTGAGTGGCTTGTACTCATAACTTCCACAAGTGCCATGGAAAAACGTGCAGAATAAACTGCAGCTGCATTTTAAAGCAGCAAAAGAACTTTCAGGCTTCTTCTTCAGTTTCCATATTTGAGTGGTGTAAATGCAGATAGTGGGAATGCCTTATTGTAGAGGGTGTTTGTTTGCCTTGCGCAACTCTTCTTTACCTGCTCTTTCAGAGGTGATGATTTACGAAGTTCTGTTAAAGTTTCTCTCGCTTTTATAATTGAGCTAATGTCAGCCTAGCAAAAACACACATCTGCACTGATGAAAAGTGTAGTAGTGAACCAAACAGGGGCCTAAATGTACATTTGATTATTTAAATCATTTTGCCTTTGAAGGAAAGGCACCAAACTTTGAAGAGTCAGCATTCATATTTTAAGACTTTTTGTTTCTTCCTTTATGGTTCTGGAAGTGGAATGGAATAGAACTGCTTGATTTGACTGAGTGCACTTCCTTTGCCTTCTGTTTCTGGCAGAAGCCAATTGGGCTTGGCAGTTGTCTTGCTCTGGTCAGGTGTGCAAAGCAAAGCAGCACAGTCCCCAAGCCAGGTGCAAAGGAGAGCTGCTTTACTGCAAAAAACAGGCCTTTTTAAGCAGTCAGGCCTTTATCAGCTGCATAGTTTTAAATCATAACAAACATAATTCAACCAACCACAGTGTGAACGTTTGATGTTTATGTGACTTGTTTTTCTACCTCTAATTCAGTCACTTTCCCATAGTCCTTTTCTACTTAGCCAAAGTAACAGGCTTGAGCCATGATTTTATAAGGTCTTCCTTTTGTAAGGTTTTACCTACATGAAACAGTCAGGGAGAAAGTGAAGACTTCCCTCAAGAGTGAAATTTAAAAAAGAGCCATTTTGGACTTAGAGAGCTGATCTGCATGTTGGCTGTCCCTGTTTAATATGGGGTCCATCATCTCACAATTATGTAAGAAGGTTGATTTGTTGCAGCAGGTTTGAGTGTACATGATTCTGAATCTGTCTTTTTCCTAATTAATCATCAAGACCTAGTGTCCTAAATAACTTAGTTTGTGATGAAAGGGAGGACAAAGCATTTTCTCTGCCCCATCTGCTTTTATTAAGCAAAGTAGTAGTAAAGACTGCTGTGCTCTGTTACTCCTTTCAAAGGCTCCAGTTACTTTTCAGTCTATAATAAATCTTTTACCAGAGAACGTGGTTGGGTACTTGGTTGCTGCTAGTATTTTTTTTTCGACAAACAAAAACATTGTGAAGGATAGATTTCATTTTTTAAGGCTCTGTGAGCAAAATTATTTTCAAGAATAGAGTTCTTAGTTACAAGTGAGTGTTATATGATAAAATTGGCAAAAATAATTGCTTCGGGAAGATACTTGTCTTTTGCAAGGCTGGAGTGGGCTTGCCCTGCAGAGATTCAGTGTGTCCCTTAAGTCCAGGGAAGAGTAAGATTCAGATGTACTTAACATTAGAGATGTTTGTGACTACTGTTTTAACTGTGGAGCGTGCCTACTAATAGAACGAAGCTGCCATCTTTTTATTTAGGAATCAAAACAGCTTTTGTCAGGAAACAGAGTGACACAGCGTTCATAGCAGCTCACTGTGAAATGATCCCAATTGAATGGGTGTGCAGAAGAATTGCTACTGGCTCTTTCCTCAAGAGAAACCCTGGTGTCAAAGAAGGATATAAGTTTTACCCACCCAAAATTGAGATGTTTTACAAGGTAGGTTTCCTGTCCTGTGATGTTAATCAAACTTAAGCAGAGCTAGGATTCTGTATTATCTCCTTTAATATGAAGACAGATAAAGCAAGTAGTGTTAGTGGCTGACCAGTCCTCTCACTATCAGTACTTTTGCCAGTCTCATGTTTTTTTGCATTCTTGTCCAATAGCTATTTTGTCCAATGTACATACAGTAGTGGCTTACTAGTGCAATCAAAGAGTAACAAGCCAAACTGTATTTAAAATTAGAAAAATGTAGGTATCAGGGCTTTTTAGGTATAAGCTTAATGCATCAGTTGAAACAGGTATGTTGATATATTTGAAGAAATTAAAATAAACAGTACTTGCATGGTGAGGGTAAGTAGCTAGCTAGTCATTTAGGATTCTGAACTCCTTTGGGAATGCATGCTGAAAGATGTATCTGGTGAACTGTAATCTAAAGCGTTTGTGGTGGACCTTAAACGTTTGTGGTGTTGCTCTTAAAGATGGTCAGGTGTTACAGCAAGTGTTTTCAAAGTTACAGTAATTTTTTTAATGCTAATCATAAAATACTAGTTTGAAGCCTGTATTTGTTACTTGTAGAAAAAAAAAAACAACAACACAAAACCTTGTATCTTTTAATGGTTTTCCTCTTATAGCAAGCTTCAATTACATCATGTGTTTGTTCTGGTTTTCTTAACAGGATGATGCAAATAATGATCCACAGTGGTCTGAAGAGCAAATAATTGAAGCAAAATTCTGTTTTGCTGGACTTACTATTGGCCAGACTGAAGTGGATATTATGTCTCGTTCTACTCAAGCCATTTTTGAGATCCTGGAAAAAGCATGGCAGCCCCAAAACTGCACTCTTGTAGACCTGAAGGTATAAGAATTTAATTTCTCATCCTGGTTTTGACAGGAAAAATATCACTGTATAATTACTAAAATAGGATTCTTACTGTCTTTTTAGATTGAATTTGGTGTTAATGTGCTGACAAAAGAAATTGTTCTTGCTGATGTTATTGACAATGATTCATGGAGGCTGTGGCCAGCAGGAGACAGAAGCCAGCAGAAGGACAAACAGGTGTTGCTTTAATCTTTACCTTCTAAGTAAGCAGGGGAGAAGAATGAAGAAAGTCAAGCCTATAGTTTTAACATCTGCTTTCAGAGTGGCTTTTTCTAGATGGTCTTACCTTGTTGCAGAGTAGTTTGTATGGTACCTTACCTCGTGTCCAAGCCTGTTCTCATTAAATAGTTTTTCTGGTTTGTGGTAGAAAAAAAATCCCCTGTATATATTCAGCTGGAATACCCAGCAGCACTATTGACTGGAGCTATTGTGATGAAGTGTGGGATTTACAGGAATGATGAGGATTTCTGACTTGTGCAGATAATAATAAAATAGTTGGATAACAGATTGGTGGGAAGAGCAGAAACTTTGGTACCCAGGTCTGCTTTCAAGTTTCTCAGCTTATTCAGAGGGCTATCCTCTACTAGTAAAGATCTGGTGATACTTAGGAGGGAACTGCTGTGAGAATGCTTTTCTTATTTATTTTGGTTAACCATAAATTCAATAGTGTTGCCTCCAAAAGTGTTACTAATAGGCTCTGCCCACATATGAGGCCTGCAAACAAGTTTGAAACAGAACTTGTCCTATGTTTAAACTTACAGCATTTATACTTCCCAAGTATCATCTCATTACCAGATGACTAGTTATGAAGGAACAGGTTTGGGAACACTGCTGCCAGGAGTTTGTCATGGTTGTTGAGATTAGTGAGAGAGATCCTGTGAAAGTGTTGTAAGCCACAGGGGAAGATTTCAAAGTTTATGTGGGAGGAAGGGTATTAATTTTAAATTGGGAATCAAAACTGCTCTGCTCTTTACTTGAATTATATAGTAGCATGTTTGAGTGAATTGCTCTGACAGTCCCCTAAAATAAGGTACATGATAACATCATGTAGAACCTAGATTGGTACTGTGCTACTGCAGGCAATTGTGTCATTACAAATCCAATTTTAAAGAAGTTGTATGTTTTTCCTTAAATTGTCACTGTGGAAAGCTTCTAAAACCTGAATACCCTTGTGGCTGAAAGTCTTTAGTGTTGTAAATGTCCATAAATTGCTGAGTAGAAGGTTGTTTATGCTTAGAATTGCTAAAAACTGTAAATATTTCATTTGAGGTATAATAATAATTCTTACCAATTATGGTAGCAAAATTAGCCTTTTGTGTACCCAAACCACATTAACTTCATTTGCTGGTTTTAGCTGGGGTAGGGTTATTTTTCCTGACAATGGCTAATATAAGGCTGTGTTTTGCATTTATGCTGAACACAAGGTTGATAATAAAAAGATGTTTTTGTTATTGCTGATCAGGACTTAAACATAGACTCCCAAGGCCTTTTCTGCTTTCGATACTGCAACACTGGCGAGGAAGTTAGGGGTTCCTGGGAGGTTGGGAGAAGACACATCTGGGACAGGTGACCCCAGCTTACCAAAGGGATATTCCAGATCTTGTGACATCATATAAATATATGTATATATAAAGTGTGGAGAAAGGAAGGGGTTGTGGGGAGACATTTGGAGTTGATGGTGTTTCGTCTTTCCAAGTCATGGTTATGTGTGATGTGGCCCTGCTGTACTGGAGATGGCTGAACACCTGCCTGCCCATGGGAAGCAGTGCATGAATTCCTTGTTTTGCTTGTGTGTGTAGTTATTGCTTTGCATATTAAACTGTCTTTATTGCAACCCATGAGTTTTCTCAGTTCTACCTTTCAAATTCTCTCCCTGATCTTTGGTGGGGGAGTGAGTGAGAGGCTGTGTGGGGCTTGGCTGCTGGCTGGGGTTAAACCACAACACTTCAATGCTTTTATTTTCCTTTCTTCAGTCCTATCGGGACCTGAAAGAAGTGACTCCTGAAGCACTGCAAATGGTTAAGAGAAACTTCGAATGGGTTTCAGAAAGAGTTGAGGTACCTGTTTTTATGAACAACACATCTAGACTTCGATAACTGTGTGCCTTGAACCCTGTTGACTGCTTTTATTTTCCTCCTCCCTCTCTACTCTTTTCTCTAGTTGCTTCTAAAAACAAAGAGCCAAGGTAGAGTTGTGGTGCTAATGGGATCTTCTTCTGACCTCAGTCACTGTGAAAAAATAAAAAAGGCGTGTGCAACCTTTGGAATTCCTTGTGAATTAAGAGTGACCTCTGCTCACAAAGGGCCAGATGAAACACTGAGGATCAAAGCAGAATATGAAGGTAAATGCCAAGAAATACTGATTTGGGTTGACACAGCATCATGTTTCAGAATGATTTGGCAGCTTACAAGATGTATGTGGGGTTTTTCCATTTTTTATTAAACAGAACACCAAGCTGTTAGAATTGTTTCACACTTGCTAGTAGCATGGCTGCTCTAAGTAATTTTGGAGTCATGTATTTTTTGAGCAATGTATTGTCCTACTGCCCTGCCACAACTTCCATTACTCAAAGTCTAAGCTCTGCTTTTATCCCAGTATCAGAACTACTTTGCCCAAGCCCTGATTATGTTAATAGATTTATTGTAGCATCTTGCTGGTGATGCCAGTGTTTCTGAAACAAGGAAGAACAACAGTTTCTCTAGCTGACTGAATATTCTTAAGGGTTTTATTAGGCAGATGTTCCCACTATGTTTTTCTGTTTGATGAAAATATTCTTGCTTACTACTTTAGATGCCATGAAAAAAATACCACGAGATAAAGATGCTTGCTTTAAATTACTCTGTTTGCCAAGAAGACTTAACATCCCTTCAAAAGTGTTTATAGCCTAACAGGAGATACAGGAATTATTTATTTCTGTGGGAGTATACACATTCTATGCATACCATTCCACTTGGTGAAACTATAAATGTGGTAACCGTAGTTAAAACACTCACTTTGAGGTGAACTGTTTCAGATTTAAGGAGAGGAACATTTATAGATGCCAGAGGTTTAATGGCTATATTTTCTACAAAGCTAAGCAGCACCTCTTCCTCTGATACTGAGACTTCCCCTCAGAGGCATAGTAAGAAATGCTAATTTCAGCTGTGGTAAACAGTAGCTGGGATTTAAGGATATAAGATTCTTAAAAGATATTTCTGTAAAGGAGGAAGTTGGACACAAAATGTTAGTGCCATGGAATGGAATTGAAAAGATAACTGCAAACATAATTGTGAACTGGGACAAAGTTCCCACAAAAGCAAATGGTAGAGAACAATGTGGATTGCTTATCTCTGAATGTCTTCCTCCCCACCAGGAGATGGAATCCCAACAGTGTTTGTTGCAGTAGCTGGCAGGAGCAATGGTTTGGGGCCTGTAATGTCTGGTAACACTGCTTACCCAGTTGTCAACTGCCCTCCACTCTCAGCTGACTGGGGTACTCAGGATGTGTGGTCCTCTCTCAGACTACCCAGTGGTAAGATGGTCTTCAACTTACACTCTTGTTCTGATCTAACTCTAATTACTTAATTTTTGTTGTTGTTCTACTGCACACACATGGGGCAAAGCCTTGGAAAAGCAGCTGGATCGGTACCAAGCAAAGTCTGTGGAAATATGTCACATAGAGGCTTTTTGACTTCTTAATGGTAAAACCCCAGTAGACAGAGCAAAGATTATATAGGATTAAATAATTTAAGAAATGAAACCTTGGCTTATCCTTGCTAAACATTTCATTTTGAAATAGAAAATAATATTAACAGGAATTTAGGTAATTGAGTTTTGATGCATTTCCCTTATGATCAAAGATCAAATAGTATCTTTCTCAATGATCAGCGTAGATAAATCTCAACTCTTAATTACTAAATTCAGTGCATTTTTACCTGTATGATTTTTAACTTTGTTAGTAATTTGAGTGGAGGCCCAGGAGTCTGTTAGCTCTGTATAAGTGAGTCTTTTGATGTAAAGTGTCACAAAACACTTGTATTAAAAGTAATGGAACACATGACAATTCACTGGCTTTAAAACTGGATCATGTGTCTTCTGGAGGCTGAAACGAGCCTTGTCTTAAATTGTTCTTCAGAGAAAATGTTTTGTTTGACTATAAACTATGCTTTAGTAAGTGGCATTTTCTTCTCTGCAGGTCTTAGCTGTCCTACTACTCTGTCACCTGAAGGAGCTGCCCAATTTGCTGCCCAGATATTTGGGTTAAACAATCATTTAGTGTGGGCCAAACTGCGATCAAACATGCTAAACACCTGGATCTCCTTGAAGCAGGCTGACAAAAAACTTAGGGAGTGCTCCTTGTAAGTCACACTAACAAATAACTATTATTAGTTACACAATGATAATGGCGTGTGCATATTCATTCATATTAGGATTTACCTTTGGATGAGCTCAAAAGTCCTGCATCATTTCTTGCAGAAGAAAGCATTGTTAGAGCAGAATAGGAAGTCTGTTGTGTTGTCATCCTTCCCTTGTGTATTTTTTTAATATAACAACTAAGTAGAGATGGGGAAGTAGTATTTTAGGTGTCTCTTTCTGTTGCTCCAGAATGGTGCTGTTCTGCTTTTTAGTCTATACTGTTAACTACAGACTATGTCAAGAGAATGATTTGGTGTGATCTAAATAGAATTCAAGTAGTCTTTTGCATTTCTGTACCAGTAACATTCTTCCATAGTATTAATGTATGTCTTGAACCTTACTAACTGAACTGGACTGCTGACTAAAGCCAGTGCTGATGCTGTTCTGCTTGCAATGATGGTATGCTTTCTTTAGCAATAAAATGAAAACATATACTGTATTAATAGGAAAAGAGTGTGGAAAAATGTTTTAAGAGCCTGAAATAAATACATGCCTTATTTAAAAAATGTATATACATACATGTATCTTTTTAAAAAATGTGTGTGTATATTTACCCCATTGATATATTTTGGAATGATGTGGTGAAGTTGACACCAATTTGCTTGTTCATAACAAGCTATAAATACAAATGGCTTGAGTGACCTGTAACTTGGCTTGTTGCCTGTTTGCTCTAACTCTTGCCTAGCCCAGGCTTTGTCCTTTTAAATACTAGGCAGATCTGCCTTCAGTAGTTCTGTAGGGCCTATGATGCTATTGGACTGTCTTCATACACTTAAATAACTGTAGCTATTCTGTGTCTATATTTCCTCACTCTATTTCTGTGGAAATTTTACGGAACTGAACAGGGGAACAAGTACTAAAGCAACAAACTTCTGGGGGGAAATCTAAGCATGACTTTGTCTTTGCACACACCAGTCTTCTGAGTAGGTAACATTCTAACAAATATGCAATTACTCAAAGTATGTAACATTTATGCTTTTACAATCATAAATAAACTATTGAATGCAAATCTGCTTTATGGACATTTATTAAGTACACTCAAAAGTTGCTGTCAGCTGTGGTAACTTCAGGACCTCAAATGAGGTAATAATCTTGTAAGAAGCTTATGCACTAAAACCTGCATGGAACACTATTAGGTGACAGCCTCCTGAAGGGATACTGTGCTACTTGATTGTCTAAGGAGTGTTGCTTTGTTCCTGAAGTACTCCTCTGTGGTACGTCAGGCTTGCCTTGCAGTATGAGTAACTGGACTGAATGTTGCTGCTGGCCTTCACAGGCACTGACCACATCTTATATCTATCTGTATAGAAGAGCTCTAAGCAGTGTTCTCCTGGATGCAAGGGTTTAAAATTGGTCAAAGCTTACCCTAAAGTAAAAGAACTGTAACTCTTTTCTTAAGCATTAGGGCAGTTGCTCTTCTAATGAATCTCTAAATGAAATATCAGTAACAGAGGATTAGTGAAGAAAAGAGGGTGAAATTCCTTTGTAGCAGGATCTGGGTGAGGACGTTTAGTCTATCATTAGCAAATTTGCAGATAATGTCAAGTTGGGCTGGCATGTTGATCTGCTGAAGGGTAGGAGGGCTCTGCAGAGGGATCTGGAGAGGCTGGATTGATGGGCTAGGGCTAGTAGTATGAGGTTCAGCAGGACCAAGTGCTGGGTCCTACACTTTGGCCACACTAACCCCAGGCAGCACTATAGGCTGTGGGCAAAGGGGCTGGAAAGCTGTCAGAAAAGGACCTGGGGGTGCTGGTCAACAGCAGCTGGACATGAGCTGGGAGTGTGCCCAGGTGGCCAAGAAGGCAAATGGCATCCTGACCTGTATCAGCAATAGTGTAACCACTAAGACTGGGGCAGTGATGATCCTCCTGCACTGATACAGCTGCAGCTCGAGTGCTGTGTCCAGTTCTGGGCCCTCACTTTAAAAAGGACATGGAGATACTGGCACATGTCCAGGGAAGGGCAGCAAGGCTCATGAAGGATGTAGAAAACGTGTCCTGTGGGGAACAGCTGGGTTTGTTTACCCTGGAGAAAGCTCAGGAGGGACCTCACTGCCCTTTACAACTCTCTGAAAGGAGGCTGTAGTGGGGAGGGGTTTGGTCTCTCCTGCTGGGCCTGCAGTGAGGACAAGAGGAGATGGCATTGGAATAGGTTGCCTGGGGTGGTGGAGTCACCATCCCTGGAGGTGGTCAAAAGGTGTCTGGATCTGGTTCTGGGTGATAAGGTTTAATGGTTTAGGGATTGCAGTGATAGTGCTGGGTGGATGGTTGGACTGGTTGGATGTGCTGGATCTTAAGGGTCTCTTCCAGACTAGATGATTCTATGACTATACTGTATTTGTGCAAGCACTGACTTTGAAGGAAAGATCCTCAGGACTGTGGGATTTTTTTAGCAAGAAAACTATTTACCAAGTTAGTACTTGCCTGCATACTTGCGGAGGCACATCTGAAAGTATGCTGACATCTCTCCTGACAAGACACCGATGTTAACTTCGACTAGCAGAATTAATGGGTGAAGAGTTTATGCTCTTTTGTTGGCTTGGGTGAGTGAATCGTCTTATCTTGTAATCAGACAAGTACCAGTAACAAAAACTGTGAAGGAGATTGCAGCGTTTCTTCCTCCTGGTGGCAGCAGTCTGCTCACTCAGCTGCATAACAATACACAACCTGAGGGTGAAAAGTTACACAACAAGTGAAGGTATTTCCTATTCCACCCTACCCAGCACTACACTGGGTGTTGGCTCTGATGGATAATCAAGCTTACTAGCCACCTGACCACCCTAGCACCATGCTGGGATACACAGCTACAGCCAGCCACTGGTGGTATCCCTTCAGCCATTAGCGCTGTGCTGTCTCTAGTTTTCCCCTATGCAATAACAATTAGTAACAGATGATGATTTGAGTGTTAATACCTGAAATACTCTGTTTGGTCTCTAGATACTTTACTCAAATTACTTTTACCCCAATTATGCTAACTTCATTTGTAAAATTGTGCCAATTTATGTGAGGCATGAGCATGCTAAGTGCTTTAGTTGCCATAGAGATGGTCATTCTTCAGCTTTTGGATGGGGTGGGTGGTTTGGGGGGTTTTTGTGCAGTCTGTATTGAGCTCTCTAGTTGCAAATCCACGCTTGAGCAGTTGCCTTGCAAAGAAGCATCAGGACAGAGCAGCTGACATTAACAGTGTGCTGCTGTGATCAGCAGACAAAACCTGCAAAGTCTTGTATCTGCAAGGGTTTTCTGTAGCTGCCCTAAAGGTCAGCTCTTTAGTTTAGCTGAAACTTCCTCACAAAGCTTTTCTGCTGTGAAATGAAAACACTTTCCCCTTGATTCAGCATTCCAACTATTACATTGATGCAATAAACTGAAAATTTATCCAGTGAGAAATTGCTCTTGTAGCACTTGTGCTTTTTCAGTCCAATTTTTAAAAACAATCCTAACAAATTAATGAATAAAGAAGTGCTTTTATCTTTACATAAACTATTACGCAGAGCAGTTAGTGAAGTTTATTTGTAGTTGGTAAATTGAGTTGGAATACCTGTAATTATAGTCTTTTAAGCACCTGCTGCAGAACATAGGCCCCTGAATTAGATCATGTCCTAGTTAGCAGTTACCTGCTTAACAGTAAATGTTCTTTAAAGGTATCAGCAAATAACTGTTTGGACTTAGCAGAGGGAAGTGCTGAGGGCAGAACTTCTTTTATGTCCTGCAATGCTTCAGGTACAGGTGAGTGGCAGCTGGTGCTCAGCCTTGCTAACATAATTTCATTTCCACAAAAAAGCTACACCCAAGAAACCCTCATTTTGTAAAAGTGAGGAAAAATCAGTTATGGCTCCTACAGGTTTGTTCTCCATCCACAGCTCAAAGGTTAAAACATCTGTCCAGGACACTGAAGGTATGTTCTTAATATCTGCTGCTTGTGGGGAGCTGTAAAAGTGAATTGAAGGCCTAGGAGAGAATGTACTTCAGACTTCTTGGGGATAGCATTAAGACATCCCTGTTTTAAAGCAATTCATACCTAAAAAAAAATCATTATTGTTCCCCCACTGGAGTGGCCATTTGGACCTTTTCTTACAGCCTAAGTAATTTCTTTAGCACTGCAACTTAATTGTGAAATAGCGGTGGAAATTCTGAGCCAGGTTTTAAAATCAGAGGTGCCAGTTGTACTGTATTTGGATTGTGTTGCAGTTGGCATAGCTTGTGCATTTTCAGATGACACTTCCTGTTCAAAACTTCCAAAAGCTTAACATGAGAACAATGGCTTTATGGGCTCAGGCAAAAATGAAGTGTAAATGCTGTTGGAACACTCAACGCTTATTTCAAACTATTTACTAGAGGAGAAAGTTATAGAAGTTTCATCAAGGGTTAATTTAAAAAGAAAAAAAACAAAAACAATCACCAGAAAACTGCAATACAAACCCGGAATTTCCTGCAGAGCTTAAGTGCCTCTAGAATTGTATTGCAGTCCCAGATCCCTCTTCCACTTGTGATCTAAATGTGTGCATTCAAACCTCCTCACCGTTGCTGTGCAATGGCTACCTGGGTGAGAGGGACCGAAAGCCACTTTAGCATCTCCTCTTGCACTTTTGTGTAAGCATTTTAGATCTTAACAGGGCAAACTAGCCTTTTACAAATCAGCCTTATCAGGATACACGAAGTTAGTGTTCCAGTGGGGACCTCAAAGCACATCTATCCACACAAAACATGACATGCACTCTACATGTTACGACAGCCACCCTGGTTATAAGCAATTTGATTCCCTTGCTACTGGAGGAAAGGACAAAACATAACCTTTCCCTCAGTTCTTAGAAGAGTGTTTTAACCACAGCAGGCATGCAGAGATCTGTGGGAAGGGAAGATCTTGATCCCCCCTTGTCCCCCCCACTGTCCCAGTTTGTTTCCTTAAGTAACTGCAAGCGAGCTTGCCTCTAGAGCTTTGGGTTTCTGCCTTGGGAGTCTCGTAGCAGGCCTCAGACAGGTCCTGTTATCTTTCTTCTGTATGACTATGAAATGTCAGTTCAGCTACAGTGGGAAGCTTTCCATAGGACAAGATTTACTTCCTGAAGGGTATTCCCTGAGTGCAAAGGTGATCTTAGACTTCTTGTTCCCTGTGGGAGGCAAAATTCAAAACTTCTTTAGGAAGGACTGAAGATGCATTTGCAGAGAAGTTGGTAAAAGAATGAACTGTAACAGCTTTTCTCTCTCTCTCCCCCCTCCTGATGACAGATGTCATCACCAGTAGGAGGATATCTTCACAGAAAAATTGTAACAAAAACAAGCAGCCAGAAGCTCAAGGGATGCTTGTGAATATCAAGCATTAAATTCAAGTCTTTTCCAACAACAGAGCTTTTCACAGACAAGAATGGGCTGTCGTTCACTTGGTGCTTCCCAGACCCCAGGATTTCATCCAGCAGGCAGCTGGAGCATCTGGTGAATGGGTCTGATATGCTGGCAGGGGAAAGAAGAATGGGATGTGGCCCCCACAAGCAACCCTCAGTCAGAACCAGAACTCAGTGAGGTCTGATGCAAGAGGGGAAAAAAGAATGAAGAAAACAAAAAAAAATCATTGCCCCTCCCCTTATAGCGCTGTCAGGGAGAAGCCCACTTTGCCAAGCACTTCCTATAGCTCTTTATGCTGATAAAAACATTTTGAGCTAACAGACCAGAAAGCTCTTAAGCACAAGGAACCAACACTCACTCAAATACATAACAGAATTAAAATGCCAAGCTCCAGAGAATTTGTATGGATTGCAAAGTGACTGTATTTCTCTGAATATGGCACAGCCTCTGGTTTCCTACTACATCATTTCCCTTTTCTAACACTAAACATCTACAAAATGGCCAGTTTCATAGCTAGAACAGGTTTGTATTCAGTATGCTTTAAAAGGTATTTCCAATGTAAGTCATCCTTCCAACTTATTTACCAAACAAAACCAAACCCCTCAACTGGAATTGTGAAGACTTCTTTACAAACTGCTTTCTAACACTCAAAACATTTTGTCCTAGAGAGCCTGTCACATCCCCATAGGCATTTCTGACTCCAATTTAACTACATCACTTCTACAATCAAGAATGTTATTTTTTTTTAAAATCCATGGTGAAATCTTGCTACTTCTCTTTGCTCGTAAAAGCAGTTTGCAGTCATAAGCAGACAGGAAAGCATAACTTTCACAAAATTCACAAAAAACAAGACTCAGTGGACTCTGTTTTGTTTTGTTTTGGTAAAGGCCTTAGAATATCTTACATCCTACGATTAAGCATTTTACAGCTTTAGGTTTTTTGGGTTTTTTAATTGGAGAAAAGCACATAAATGGAAGGATAATGGATGGATTTCAGTGTGATACCACAGATATTAAACAGATATTTCATCTAGTAAGTGGAAAGCCTTCCCCTTACAAATCCAGTTGTAGAAAGCCAGGTCTTTACAGTCGAAGTCAGTACTGACAAAACAACTTTGGTGAGGTGCAGGCCAGGCAGATATGGTTTGTCCCTGCCTCAGTATCAAGTGCACAGAGCCTCATCCTGTGGGGCTCCCTTGTGCTGGTCTCCAGGACTCAGCTGTGCAGGTAACTCTACCCTGTCTCATTTGTAATTAATGTTAGTGAGTCTAAAGCACAACTTTAATATCTAGCAGATAATTACCTCACCCCACAAGTTCTCTGATGCAGAGTTCCAAGGAATGGGTTAGATCACCTGATGACCAAGTTTTGTAAGGTATTTAGCAATGTTTGAACCTGGCCTCATCTTTCATGGGGTTTAGAGCAAACATCTTTCTACTAATGTTCTAACATCTCTTCAAGTTTCACTCCCATCAACATATCTTACACTCATCTTTGCACATTGTCCTTAAAGAAACTTAAGGCCAGTAAAAGGCCCACAAAGAAACAATTTGCTAGAATGAATGTGACAAATACTTGCCAATTGCCAAAAGAAAAATCAAGTAAGATGGAGAATTATGAAGTTGCCATTTCATACCAAGAAATCTGAAGTTTCTAAACCTAATGCTCATCAGTGCTTATCTAGGACAGCAAGCTGTTACAAGAAACGACATTTGGTAAAAGGCTGGAGGTAAATATTAATCATAAATTAAGAATTACAGTGAGATCTCTGGCCATAATTTAACAAAACTGGGAAGAAGTCCTTGCCAAAACACACATCACTTCCAGGCAAATATTTCTGAGTATGGTGACTCCTCCCCATCACACTGAAGTTCTGAGCTCTCTCTTATTAATATATGTGCAATCCGATTCACTGTATAGCTATTTATGGATCACCAATCTCTTGAGACACATCTGATTTTGTTCTCATGCTTACACAAAGAACCATTCTACATCAACTTGTCAATTTTATGACTGAACAAAGAAGGCACAATCTCATAAATAAAGTGCCCCAATAATAATTTAGGGTAGCTCTTGTTGGCTGGTCCAGGAGTCCTGTCCAGAAAAGGAGACTCCCTTAAATCTGTCAGAAAATGAGAGGTTGACTTTTGTTGACTGTTGCTCATCATCAGATGTAAGACTAATCATTAATGGCATTGCACCTTACCTAGACAAGAAGTGAGCTTTCCCTTTTTCCCTTTTGCTCAAGTCTAGATCACTTGCATTCCATTCAGGCTTAATTACATTGATTTTGAACCTTACTGTAACAATATAAGATAATCAAACTTAGCCCTTAGTCAGCTGCTGTTTTATTGTTTGATAGCTAAAGGACCCGTGCTGTGATGGGGAACAGGAGGAGATGAAAATTTAAAGAATAACTGTAAGAAAGTACTCCTCAAATTCAAAATACAATGTACAAAGTACAGCATGGTACTCTCTCCAACCTATTTACTGAAAGGGCTTTGCAAATGTTCAGTTGAGTTTGTTGTTCTGCCCCACTGTAACTGCACAAAATGACACATTCTGGTACACAAAGTATTCACTTAAAGTTCCAGTTTGAGAAACCTCTTAAAAATCTTTCCATCTCAATTTTCTATCATTCCCAAGAGTACCTATAATAATCACGTCTGTAGAATGGTTACTGAAGAGTGGTACTTATAATTAGCCTTAATGCAGCATTTGTTAAACACAGTGAATTTGCTTTTTATATTGTTGTTATTTTTCTTCAGTAAAGTTTTGTCTTACATAGTTTATACAGTTCCAGAAGTAAAACTCCATTATGCACAGGGCACTTCAACCAAATTGACACTTGCATTTTTACTGTATTAACAAGTCATGGGAGCTTATAAAGACACATCTTTTAGCAGACTATGGAATACTCCATTTCAAACTCAAGCTTTCGGTAAGAAATTAAAAAAAAATTACCAGTAGTTTATTTGGATATTTCAAGTCTGGCTACAGGAACTTTTCACTGCCAAGGGAAAAAAGTTCTGCCACCTGCATTCTTAAGAAGAAAGATCATGGTGATAGAAAGATTACATTTCTAAGGTTATAGCATATGGAAGTGCAAAAATAGAGGATTCCCTTTCTTCTTTTATTATGCAAATAAAGCTTCCCAAATATTCACCCAAAACTTTACTTATACCCTAAAGGGGAAATTTACTCTAGATAGAAACTGATATTGGAAGATGATCCAGCAGATTTTGGGCTGCCTGTAAAATCTCCAGCCTTCAACTCCAGAAAAGAACTAGGCCCGACTATCTGACTAGCAAGTCAGTGAAACATCTCACTGCTCTGCAAGGACAGTTTCCTACAACTTTTACGTTTTGCAAAATGCAAACTTTGTACATGATTTTAAAAAAAGTAGAAAGAATAGCAGGACACCAGGAAAAAAACTTGTCTGACCAGTAATCAGTCTGAGACGGGTACTATAATCAGAAACAGATTATGAACATACCAGTTACGTCATGAAGTGCTCACAATCTTAACATAGGTTAAACAGAAGCTTCTGGATTTACTTAAGATCCCAGAATGGAAGCATATGGAAAAGGAAAGTGATTTAAAGTTTCTGACAAAGTTAAAAATATTACAAACTTTTAGCTTTTATTGAAAATTAAATATATTAGCAAAAGCAAGATTTAAGAAATATTTTACAAATGATTTACATACAAGAAAGCCAGTATCAGACATATTCACAAATATGCAAACCTTTAATTACAAAAAGTACCTATTGGCAGCATGATGCTAACCTTGCCACTGCAGTGTGCTCTACTATTTATATGAATAAGGCATAGAACTCACATTTGCACCAACTTAAAAAGTTCAAATAAAACTTTAAGCTTTTGAATCCTGGATGCACAATCCCCGATAGACACACGCACGCACACTAAGATTTCTTCTTCTAAACTCTACAAACTAAGTGTGTGCTCTGGAAGAACAGCCTGAAAAGCCCAGTATAAATGTAACTGGTACTAGCATTTAGATTTCAGTTTCCTCTTTAAAATGTACAGGCCTAGGTATGTAAACCATATTCACAGTTTAAGTATTTTTAGACAGAAGTACCTTTTTTTCTGCATTTGTTCCTTAAAGTTGGCTCTCAGTTCAGCATACAGTTCATGTCACCTGTTTTGTGATGCATACATTGACAAGATAACTTAAAAAAAAACTGTGCCATATTCATGGTCAAGATAGTTAAACAAGAGTAGCAATATCCGACTGTGACATTCAATACTATATTTCAAATATTTGTGCAAACAGCAAAAAAACAGTTGTTTGAGGCAAACATTTGCAAAACCTTTATTACCTCCTCAATGTTGTAAACTTAGACTGTCAGCCTTAAGTCCTGCACTTCCACAGCTTAGAAAAGTCAATTGCTAAAAGGATCAAGTCTCAAAAAGGTTCTTTTCTACATAGTGCAAATTTTAATGTAGATAACGTGGAAAACATATCTAGCTGGGTTGACTTTGTGCAATTGTCAGTGGTCTTCTCTCATAGTTGAAGAAAGTGTGCATCCAATGAACCATGTGGTTCAGGAAGCCAGGAGGGTGGAGAGAAAAAACAGTTCCATTACACTTCTCAAACCAGTGCTAGATGTGCAAAGGCAGCAAAAATTCCAGCTGCTACTACAACCAGAACAGAGTAACTTTTCAGGAAGACCCAGGCGGTTAGTCACTTGGACTGGTCTCTAGAAAAATAGGTGAGTATATGTTGGATTTTTATCAGGCGGTCTTTTAAAGACATCATGGAGAGAACTGACAGCTGGTATCTGGGGTCTACTGGGAGAACAGCTAGAAGCCACCAACACCAAGCAGGACCATTGGGCATTGCCTAGAAATAAAACATAAGCTGGTTACTAGTAACCAATGTTGTATGGTTGACTATCAAGGAGACATCAAAAGACAAAGTCATCAATGGCCAAGACTACTTCAAAGTTTGATACTAACTAGAGAATTCCAGATCTATGAGATTAGAAGAGTGCTGAAAGGATCTCTTTACCTCAACTGAGAAGTCAAACAAAGTACACTTAAACTAAGCTTTATAAATCAATTATTTTTAAGACAACATAGGGAACTCACAGGTTCCTTGGGAAAAGATGGCTAAGTACAGGACAGCTACCCAATGACAAACCTCCCTGATAAAAATTAAATCTAATACTTGTCATGCTATTCTTAAGGCTTGAGTACTCTTGAAGCCTAATGTTTTCATTCTAATTAACCTTTATTTGAAGGACTTCTCTGTCACCTCCCAATTCCACTTCCCTTCTCACTACATTCTAGACAGAGCAGGACTACTTAGAAAGTTTCCTCTAAGCAGTTAAAACTCTGGAACTTTTTCCTGCACTTTAATTACCAACAGCAACCATTAGATGTCAGGCCTTGAACTGGACTTAAATACTCTACAGCAGAGGTCCTACCACTGCAGAGAATACTAAGTACCTCAAATGATTTGCAAAAATATTACCAGTAGTGGTATACTCCAGAGTAACATTTCCTCTCTTGCAGCTGTTACCACACAGCTGACACAATTGTGTCCTATTCTAAACCTCAGGTGCATACCCACAGGATTGCTAGCCTGGTAATTATTCTGGTTTTGCACATATATTCCTCTTGCCTAGTATGCTGTTTTAAATCTGTTTTTATTAAATTGTTCTAAAATCACTTCTGACTTCATGCACCAGCCTCTACAGCACCTACAGTCCCCCCCTAGGGGGGACTATGCTAATATAGTTTCATAGAAGTATGTAGCAGATGGGTGAGGGACAAGCTCCCCTAAGATCCCAATTCACGTAAAACTCTGCTTTGAAAACCAAATCTTACATATTTTTAAATGTTTCTTTTCTACAGCCTCCACTCCTTCAGGATCTCACCTTCATTAATTGTTTATAATAACCATTAAAATAGATTGCTGCAGCTAGTTTCTTAAGAAACATTTGTCAAATGCTAGCAGCTGCACCAGTTTATGACATTAGCTCAGAAAGGAGGACAGTGTTATTTGTGATTACCTCTTTCCCAAAGAATTGCCTGCATGTGGCAGATTCAGTTTCTTCACTTTCACAGGGAGAAAAGAGCTTTTTCACTTGGAATTCTAACAGCTTTACACAAACTAACAGTTTAACTGTTACTGGAACTTAAACTGTTTTCAGTTTACTAGTTTTATTTTCACATCAGCATATCATCCATTTCCTGGAGAAACTGCTGACCATTGAGAGAATTGCTTTTTGATGTTCATTTTAAGAGAAACAAGGTGCAAGCCTTATTGTCTTTGAAGCTGAAGAAAAAAGTGGGAGTTTTGCTTTTAATACTTAGCAGTTGGTAATAGGGTTTTTATTTTTAGAAATAAGTATCTAATAATGAATATTAAATGAAGTCTCACCTGTATATTTTCCTCCCTGTCAGGCATTGGTCCGAAGTGCTGAAGAATTTGAGTGCGAAATTTGTTTCTTAAGTTTTGGAACCAACTGCAGGCCTGATTGTAAACAAAATTGTGAAGCTCTCTCAATTTCTTTAGTTCTTCTGCATCAGCAACCTGTAGGAGGAAAGTTATGAAAATATGATTAGTGATAAATAAACAATTAAGGGGTTTAAGCTAAAATCAAAAAACACTCAATCTCAACTATATTTAGATACGTTTCTTGTGCTCTCTGTAATCTTGACTGGTAATGACTGAATGGTAAAAAAGTATTGTGGTATTTCTAAAGTTACAGCTTCAAACTACTGTTGAAACAAAAACTATGTTTTTCTTATTTGCTTTATAATAATAAAAAAATTAAGCTAGCTTCCAGGAACCTAAAAATTTGAAAGAGAGCTTTCAAGAATAAATCAAGCAAAAGTCTTGATATATTAATTCTAGTATTTATTTAGATGGCATTCTGGATACCTTAACATCTTCCAAATATTCAATGTCTGCAGTGCAATAACCATCTTTCATTCCTCTCCGTAAAACTCTAAATCTCTTCCCACCAATAGTATCAACAACAGACCGTCCATCAGGTAGAAAATGAACGTTCCTAATTTGCAGCATGCAACCATAATCTGCAAAACTAAAAAGAGACCTTGTCAGTAATGCAATTATACACTTCTGAAAATATGCTTTTTGCAATTAAAAAATTACAAAAGAGATGGAAGAATTAAGATGTAAACTTACCCATTTTGAGAATCACTTATGCACATTCCAAACTGTTTAGTTCCAGTTTCCATACTCCTGCGAATCATGAGTCGGTATCTTGGCTCAAATACATGTAGAGGGCAAGGCACAGTAGGATATGCCATAGTGCAAACAAACATTGGAACATTCTTGGTCAAGCTTCAAGAGAACATAAAAAGAAATACACGCCTTCAAAATCTAAACATTGAGCTATGCCAAGACAATACATTTTTTCAGTATGTCTGCTATGTTTGAGGTCATAGAGCACTCTTTTCAAAGTCAAAATACGTTGTATAAACTTTCATGAATGATAAACCCACATACCAGTAACAGCAGCTGAATACCTATGTACTGATTTGCATACAAACTGGACAAGTAAGCCTCACTGTTATCTAGGTTGTGAGTATCTAGTCCATGAATTAAGGGCTCTGTTTTGGGGATGAGGGTGTCAGCTACTTTTTCATTTTTGCTTTGTTTTGAGCTATGAAACCAATTAAGCCCTCAGAGACACAGTTTTCCTGTAAGTAAAAAGATGTAGTAGTAACTACATAGGAGCTAGGTCACCATTTAGATTATTTTCAAGAAGGGACTCCAGATCATAAGATTCAACCCAGTGTATAATCTGAACCTTGCATTATGTCTCAGCAGGTGTAACTGAAAAGCAAAGTATTTTTTTCATCCTGTTTTATCAAGTATGTATAGCTGATAGTAGATACAATTAAATTGTCATTAAAATTAGATATTTAATTTTAATGCCTTTCAGAGTATAAAATGTAATTCAACTGGATGGATTCTGTTAAATAAGCTCCATGAACTTTAGTTTTAAACATTTTCCAACATTCATATCTACAATACATAAGTACATAACATACAATACATAAGTCTATGTATTTGAAGAATTCTCTGTGAGATAAAAAACAGGTTTACAAAAAATCCCAACAATTTTTTTTATTGCATCTATCTGTATATGATTAATGCCTATCATGAATTGCTTTGCAAGAAATTCAATTCTCTGAGACTCTGCAGTCAATTGAAGACAACTTCATTAATAGCAGCAAAGCTAAAACCAAAGCTCCCTGACAGTGCATGCAGAAAGAGGAATGGAAGGGAAACATGTTTCAAAGAACCATGGAACAGTTGAGGTTGGATGGGACCTTAAAGATCATCTGCTTCCAACTCCTCTGCTGTACGCAGGGACACCTTCCACTAAATCAGGTTACTCAGAGCCTCATCCAACCTAGCCTGACCAACCCAGTGACCTTCTATGACGGAGTGACAAGGGAAGGGCTACAGATATAATTTTATCTGTATTTTTCTGTGAACAGTTCCCCTCTCAGTGTTCTCTCCAAACTGGAGAGAGATGGGTTTGATGGGTGGGCTGTTATAATTAAGGGTTGGATGGTTGCACCCAGAGGGTAGAGGTCAATGGCTCAGAGTCCCAGTGACCAGCAGTGTCCCTTATGGGTCCGTATTGGGACCAGCACTGTTCAATGTCTTCATCAGTGACACAGACAACCCCAAGCTGAGGGGTGTGGTTGACACAACTGAAGAATGGGATGATATCCAGAGGGACCTGGACAAGCTTTATACTCCTTCTTGCACCCATAATATACCACGATTAATGACTATAAAAATAATACTTTTCTAAAAAGGATTTCCACGCTAATTTCTCAATTTTTTCACAACAGGAAGCTTACTTGGAGTGTTCTGCAGTTTCTTCAGCATGAATTCTTTTTCTCTCAAATAATTCATCAGACAAATATTTCATTATTAATTCCTCCAGCAGTTCTGTGATACTATATTTTCTACTTGCAAGGTACTGTGAACAATTACAAAAATATTATTTTCATGTATCTTAACAAAAGGCTTGAGAAAATGCAGCTTTTTTATAAAAATACAATCTATGAAATGCGACAGAACTCATGAAAACTTATAGCTCTTTAGTTTTTGTTTCATTAATTAAAATCTAATGATACTCTAATATTTGATAATTTGATTCTCTGTGTAAGTTCTTAGTGTCTGACAATTTAAATGTCTAACTCAGTTTGTATTGCTATGCTTACCAGAGAGAGAACTGATTTCCCAGGACATACCAATAAGCGTATAAAAATCACACAGAGGTTTAACTGAATAGTAACCAAAGTTTACAAATATGCAGGATTGAATTACACCACTGAAGTAAACAGTCACAGAACCATAAAACCTGGAAGACCCTGAGACCCTCTTCCCTTCTAGCAGTAATCCATAGCCCAAGCAAATCCAAATTGTTGGGTTCAAGTGAAACAGCCTTTAAAATTATACAGTATTTGTATTTGTGAGCTTTACTGAGAAACAATACCTCTTTCAAGCTCTCCTTACACAGTGGACACTGTGGAGCATGATCTAAACACCGTTCCAAGCAACCTTTGCAAAAAGTATGTCCACAAGGGGTTGTTACTGGCTCAAAGAATAGCCTGAAACAAAATTATTATAAGTTAGATGTCATGGCCAGTGTGTGTTTTTCTAAGAATGTCAGTGACTAATCTCTTGAATTTTTAAGACTAGTTAGACTACAACAAAGTAAAGAAATAATTAGTCCCAAGTCTCCTTATTCTACTTTTTCCTCTATATTGCAGTTTGTTTCCATTTACTGCAACACTCACTGTTTTGTTTTCTGATGAAGCTGAACACATTCTAAAACTCTAAGTAATTAAACATTTACCCTAATATACAAAGATTTTGGTCTCCCCACATAGAGATTCAGAATACACAAAATTAGGTGATTCTTTGAGAAACTGTTTTAACAACAGTATTACTAATTATTAGTTATTAAACTAATAACATAACTATGAACAGTTTAGTATACACCATACGTTTTATGGTGTTTCTTCTGAAAATCATGATTATTCAGTAAGTTTTCAAACACAACATCAGCTACATTTAAGTAGACTAATATTCTGAAGCATCTATGTCTCCCAGAGAAATACAAAGTTCACAGGCTATGCTTCTAAGCATTAACCTTCCCAAAGTATTTATTGACTGAAGAACCCCTAATATTTAATCAGAAAAGATCCTGTCCTTTGATGGTTATCAGTTAGCACTGCCAAGTTTAACTAAAAAGACAACTTGATTAAAATAGTCCTGCAGTATATAGCACTGTAGCAAGTGACATTTAAATACACATTTAAGTGCAGGGATAGCAAAAAGCTGCAAATTACTGCCTGATATCAGAACTCTTAACAACTTATAAGTACCTCCGTTTATACATGTAACAGATACACAGCCAAGCATGTGTAACAAACAGTGAATCAAGGACAAAATCTTACCTCATACACAGGGAGCACTCAAAATCTGATACATCAATCAAATCCCCTGGGATTGTTCCAAAAGCCAGTGTCATGTCCCATTTTGTACTTTCTAAGGAAAAGCAGGACAAGGTACTTCTTCAAACAAAGTCACAAGGCAGTAAATACTCTAAATTTCACAATAAGTGACTGTTTACCTCCTTGCTTTTTGTGTTTGTTTCTTCCATCTTCACATACAACTGTATCCTGTTCTGAAAAGGAAAGCTTTCTTTTTAACAAAGCACCTTTTCCTTGGCTAGAGAGAAGGGGTTCAGAAGACACTCTCTTTAAGCCATCTTCCTTGGCAAGGTCTTTTGCTGAGTTAAGAGCATGGGCAGACTGTGCACGATTTAAGCTTCCACTCACAGGCTCCAGTACATCCGATCCTCCTAAACTCTGTAACAGTAAAATGAACCAAACTGTATTCTAAAAGTAACACAGATCTAGCTATGTGAGATGTGACTGTGCAAAGATGTACAAGCCAAACTGATACCCACAGTTAGTTGCTACCCATTAGCTAACCAGAAAAATTCCTAAGTCAAGACAGTACTCAAATTTGCTTGCAATTAACAATTCAAAAATCTTCATCTGCTTCAAATGAAAGAAAAATTATATTTCATCTGCTTCAAAAAAACCCAACTGTATTTCTCTTTATTTTGAAGTCCCTAATATGAAACTTCAGTACCTTCTAATAATGTATTTATTACTCATTCTAGTGAACTAGAATGAGGAGTTTTAACACGACAAATGAAAATAAATTACTCCCAGACCAGGCTTCTTTTCCTCCAATTTAGACAATTACATAAAATCAGTATTTACACTGGAAAGTGTGACAAATCAGGGTATCAGTACATCTGATGTATACACATCAGTCAGAGACAGAAGTTACTGTAGAGGTTTTATTACCTGCAGAGGACAAAGCTGTAAGTTGCAGTAAGATGCAGTCACTTCAGATCCAAGTATAAAGGGTTTATTTCTAATATGGGGTGAATTCCAAGCTGATTCCTTCAGACTTTCACCTAGCTTCTCTGGTGACAAAACATCACACAATATCTAGAAAATACAGCTCAATGTCAATAACAATGAAAAAGAATCCAGACATACCTTCATTATAAATTTACACATCAAAAACTAAGAAAGTAATCTACATGAAGTTATCATCATGAACAGATCTTTATTCAAGCAGTAACTGTGAAGGCAGAGTTGAGAACAAGCAGAAACCTACATTGCTAAAAAAGAAATTTATCTAGAGATCTTTTCTACTACAAGTCCAAGAGTGTTAGACATTATCAATTCAGTATTATGCAGCTTTTCAATGTAAATTTTTATTATCACAGAAAAAACTTGTGCTCTGGGCACCGAGAATTTCAGCTTGGAAAAATTCACTTGTTGCCTGCTTTCCAGTTTTCTATGTATTAATTCAGTAACTTCAAATGCATATGTACTTTTCAACATGTATGTAAAATGTGTACATTGGGACTAACTCTTCAACGTAGTATGATTTAAGAAGTATTTTAAAAGGAATCTGCCACCTGAACGTTCTCTGTATGTAATGAAGATTTTAGATGCTCAAAGTCTATCATAATGGGAGTTTCATAAAAAAATCAAGTCAGAGATGGGAATCCAGTATCATAAATAAAATTACCTTTTCTACTTCTAGCTTGGCTGGAAGAAAGTCCTCATCAAGGGCTAAGCACTGTAGAAACAGTTGTAAGGCATCACCTACAAAGCCAGAGTCTTGCAGCACTTTTCCTTTCTGAAAGTAGACCTGAGAAACAGACACCACAAAGACATTTGTAGAAAACAGGGAGAACTGCAGAATTGATCTTACAGGCATTGCAACAATGCTAGAATTAGAACCTGCCATGACAGAAAGAATGTAGCTTTAACAAATTTGTACTGTGTACAGTGTGCCTGATCTATATCCCTGGTCTAACACACATCCACTACAGTGTTTGAAAGCAGTCATGGCATAGGCTGGTGTGAGTCTTCTTCCAGTTAACTTGTTCTGTCTAATATAAAGGGTTGAAAACCTCACTAGTGCTGAATTCACAGCCCTTAATTTCCCTCTTCTGTGAGCCTTTGGAGAGGAAGAAGAGGAACAGGAAATGCAAATTATTACATAACCTCACACAACAGCTTACAGGATACTTTTTTTGCTCTCCCCTTCATTAAAAGCCTTCAGAAGACTGAATACAAATAAAACAATCCACACAACTGTTCATCCTTTACATATATCTCAACCTATATTCTTAAAACAAAACAATGCACTCTCAGAATTAATGGCTTCTTCCAACTATATTTTATGCTTGAACTCTGGACACCAGCTGGGGAAAAAAGAAAAGAAAAGTCTGTGTATTGTTTCCCTTGAAAGAAAAAAAAGGAGGGAGGAAAGACTACCAGATTTTGATGAACTTACTCAAAAGTACATAACATTAAAACTAAGAACTTACCTCAACTTTAAAAAATTATAATGACAGTAATTGACCAACAGTTATAAAAAAAAAAAAGTTAAAACAACAATATCTAATTGTATATAGGAATTTAGATAATGGGCCAGAAGCTAAACTTAAAAAAAAATCCAAACAAAACAAACAACAAATAAACAAAAACCAAAACAAAACCAAAAAAGACTCTACCAAACCCCAGAATGCAATTTCTACAGAATGACTGACAGTATGAAGAGTAACATCTGTTCAACAAGACTGTCAGATGAGGACACGCATCCTCTTTGATGGATTTGGCCAGTTTCCTTTAAGATGAACTCTGAAGAAGGGAATTTTGCTAGTCGTCCTCTTACAGACAATTCATTTTCCTGCAGAGGTAAGGACTGTTACAGGAGTCCATCCATCAAACCAAGCTCAGTTAAGTGAAGTGGTGCTTCTTTCCAAACATACAGAAAGAAGGAGACAGTACTACAAACACTGAGAGGTGAAAAGCAGGAGGCTTTATGAATTTGCAGTAGCCATGGGATCACTGAACACAGGAGAAACCAAGACAACTGCAGGTATCTCCCCTTGTGTGGAATGATCTTGCTGCTCCTGCTATGTTCAGAGTTTAGACAGTGTAACATGCGCTCTGAAGACCACAGACTCCCCAGCCGCCTGTACTACTTGCAAAGCTCAGTTCCCACTGAGTTTATTTGGGCTTTTTGAAGACAATCTTTCCAAGATAAAACAGCAAAGTGTCCCTCTGTTAACAAAAATTAACAACTAAACGAAACAAGCCTCAAACCCCAGCTGTTACAGGTTACATCACCATGAGCTATTCCAACTCAGTGTCTTTGTCAACCAGCCCTAACCTGCCATACTCATGAGAAGCCTGTCTCATATGAATTAACTATTTTAAAGATGACTTTTAGCATCTTGCATGTCTTAAGACACAACATTTAAAGTAGCTGGCTTAGGCTTTCAAAATGGTGCATGTATAATTTGGAATTCATTAATTTTACAAACACAATATTGAAAAATGATGAGTTTATACCAACTTACCTCTGGCCAATTTGGCATTTTAGAAATAACAAAATTTAGATCTTCTATGGCTGTTTTATATTCTTGGAGGCCAACATATGACTCAGCTCTGTAAATTCTTAGCATCAAGTCACTGGAATCTGCAGACAGAAATTAGGTAAAATCTTTTAAAAATCAAACCCTTGTAATTTTTAATTAGATTTGCTTTCATAGTGATATGTCATAATTACAATTTTTCCTAAAATACTTCAATATTAGTGGAGTACCTTCTCCCTCGCTCCCTAGTGTTTGGATAACAAAAGTGGCAGTAATTCCAGGTTCATGTCTTGTAAGCTAAGGAACAAATTTTAGATCTTAGTGTATCTTACAGCAACAAGAAAATTTATTCTCAAATACTGAACAGAGAGGCTCACAAAGCACTGCTACTGCTGGGACAACAAAAATTGAGGACCAAGTAAATTTTATCTTTACGGTATATCAAATCAAAACCACAGAAACCTAGGAATTCACCACACTTGTATTAAAAGTCTTAAGTATTACAAAGTTTGCTTTCAAACACACAAGTTTTTCTGCAGACTGCAATTTGTTTTTATAGTGCCTGACCCCTTCTATGGCTGGACGTGCCAGTTTCACAGTGGCATCTGTCTGGGAGGCACCAGAACCAGGCTTTATCACTGTGTGATAAAAACTGATAGCCATTTCCACAAAGCCTTTAGCACCAGCTAGCAGCCCTGTTGTAAGGAGTTGTTGTAGTGGAACTTCTAAAGTGGAAAAAAAGCAAAATGTGTTCAGTAAGGACAAGTTCCCATGTCCAACATACAGCATTTTGCACTTTCAGTACAGCAGCCTCTAAATGGGAAGGATATCCGTCTCCTTGCCACTAAAACTACGGTTTTGTAACACAACTAACTGCAGTTGCTGTTTGGAAAAAATGCCAGAACACTGTTTTGATATTAATTGTTTTTAAAAATAGACCTGGCTTTCACTGAATAAGATAAACTAGTCAAAGGTTGGTCAACTGTAAACAATACTAAAATCAAATAGCTCTTTGTTTCAAAAAAGGCTTTATTGGCTATAATTTCAATTTAGTTTTCTTAGTTTATTCTAAATGTCTAGTAAAAATTCTCATAAATTTCCAACATAAGCCTTTTCTACAGTTAGAAGGCATCCTGGTCAATGTTCCTATAGACTGCAACGCACTGCTTTGCACTTAGAGTCACAATACTACATGTAAAAAGATCTTAATGGAAAAGAAAGGGTTAAGAAAATCAGAGAAGAATTAATTTAGCTGAAATTGGCGTCTTCCTGATTTGCCTTTGAGTTGACAGTTTCCCCTCAAACATAAATATCGCCAAAGCTGGTTTGTTTAATTTTCACATCTGACATAATAAAATGTTTGTTTTAATCAAACTCTGGGAAACTCTCTTTGAGTAAAATGCTAATTCTGCAAGCAGAACAACTCTGAAGCCTGATTTCCTGTGGCTGTGTTTTGTGACTGCTATAGCCTAGCAAGGTGAGAGCTCAGATTAAACTCTTCAGATAGCTTTTCATGTTGTATTTGACTCTTTGGTGTCCAACAGAGTTAGTAGCAAACCAAACTCCTTTGTTCAGAGGCAGCAGTAAGTGCAGGTTTTTGTTCTCTGATAAGCTGCCTATTTGTACAGAATCAGAGGAAGCTCATCTGTTTCAGACTTCAAGTGCAGAACATGACCTGAGGAACTCCCAGCCTTTTTACCTAGGGGAAAAATGAGGGGTAGTTTGAAGATAAAAATGTGAGTTCAAGTCTACAGCGGGTGGGCATTTTATCCACTTTTTTTTTTTTCCCCATGAAAAATGCATGATTCCAACTGAACTAGTACAAAACAGAGCTTAGCTGAGATCCCAACCCTGCTGCTGAACACTGTTATTGAATGATCAATAGATATGACAAACTGGGTCTGAATATTCAGAAGACTGAAGGTAGATGATTACTAGTAGTGTTCCTCAAGGCTTAGTATTGAGGCCAGTCCTTTTAATATCTTCATCGATGATCTGGACAAGTGCACCAAAAGTTCACAAATTACTCAGGTTGGGCGGGAGTGTTGATCTGCTGGAGGGTAGGAAGCCTCTGCAGGGGGATCGGGACAGGCTTGATCAATGGGCCAAGGCTATTGGTACGAGGTTCAGCAAAGCCAAGCGCCAGGTCCTGCTCCGTAGTCACAACAACCCCCCGCAGTGCTACAGGCTGGGGTAAAAGTGGCTGGAAAGCTGCTGCAGCTGGTTGACAGCAGCTGAACATGAGCCAGCAGTGCCCAGGTGGCCAAGAAGGCCAATGGCACCTGGCCTGTGTCAGCAATAGTGTGGCCAGCAGGAGCAGGGCAGGGATTGTCCCCCTGTACTCGGTACTGGGGAGGCTGCACATTGAATCCCGTGTCCAGTTCTGGGCTCCTCACAAGAAAAAGGACATTGAGGGGCTGGAGCAAGTCCAGAGAAGGGCAACGGAGCTGGGGAAGGGTCTGGAGCACAAGTCTGATGAAGAAAGGTTGAGTTTAGCCTGGAGAAAAGAGGTCTCAGGTGGGACCTTCTCACTCTTTACAACTACCTGAAAGGAGGTTGTAGACAGGTGGGGGTTGGCTGTCCCTTCTCGCAGGCAACATAATGAGAGGAAATGGTGCAACGAGAGGTTTAGTACAAGTGGGAACAGACTGCCCACAGCAGCAGTGGAGACACCATTCCTGGAGGGATTTAAAAGATATGTAGATATGGCATTTAGGGATATGGTCTAGTGATCGACTTAGCAGTGCGAGACTAAAGGTTGGACTTAATGATCTGAGAGGTCTTTTCCAACCTAAACAATTCTTTGTTTCTATCTAAATTTATATATCCAATTTTTAAAATGGCAATTTAATTTCTTGGCTTTGTTACAATGATAAAACAATTTTGCAATGTGTCAGCATATATTTTAATGTTTTTCAGCTAAAGAGAGGATGCAAGTTAATTTTGAATCTTTGGATTAAAGAGCACAGAAACATAATTAGCTCTTGAACTTTCAATTTCAGTGATCAAATATATTGTAAATACAGTAATCGTTCACTTCTAGCATCTCAAAGACAAATTACTAACTGAAAACACACCAAGTATTTGCAGCATAGAACTGTGTGCATCAGTTTTTATTATTACATTAATAGGAAAGTATACAAAGGTGTACACACAAAAGCACATTCAATATGCATTCCTGAGTTTTTATTACTTCCAAAGCATCTACTCTCACTGTAAGTATAAACATACCAATAAATGAACCACCTCTGATCTGATTCTGCATGCTTTTTATATGGTTCTTAATATAGTAAATTCTTCAAAATAAAAGACATGCACATCAAAAACACTCTGTAGAAATACTTTAAGACACAGTATTTATTAACACGTAGTACTGGGCCACCCTAATAATCAGAGTTGGAACACACAACCCTTAAGAAAGCGCCAAAAGAACTGGGCTTGTTTAGCAGAAAAAAATTCCTGAATGCATTGGAGAACACAACAGAATCCAAAAATGGGTTACCTAGAAGACTCTACTGAAGTATGCAGTGAAAAAACAAAAGAGACAGTGGTTATAAACCAAAACAATGGCAGTTAAGACTTGAAATAAGGGAAAGATTTTTCACTAGGGGGCTAATTAACCTTTGAGCAGGTTGCCCAGAAAGGCTGTGGAATTGTCAGCTTGTACGCTTTCATGATCCAGCTGTACAAAACCTTAAGCAAACTGCTCTGATCACAGTATTTGTTCTACTTAAACAGGAGACTGATTGCTCAACAGATCTCCTGAGGTCCACTCCGGCAGGAATGAGTGATATTCACACCAAATTCAACACATCAGTGGTGTGTTTCAGGACACTTGATTAAAGGCAAGCTGCACTTGCATTTTAATTCAAGAGACCTCCTTTAACTAAGCTATTTCATTTCAACTCCTGCAAGGAATATACTAACTATATGAATGTTCAACAGAATGCCTAGGTTGGAAGAGACCTCCAAGATCATCAAGTCCAACCCCAATCCTTACGGTTTTTTAAAGTCACTTTTGCACAATGGCAAATATAACTCTTTCAAATGTTTCAGAAATGGAATAAAGTTATGAAAATATGCCATTTGAATAGAGGTTTAGCATCAATGCCTTATTTAGGACATCAGACTAATATTTATCACAACTTTTAAACTATGTGCATTAAAAAGAAACAAATGAAGCAGCAGTAAAGAAATGCTGAAATGGAACATGAACGATTTGAAACATTAATACATTTCTTATGCTACATCTTTTCCATCTCTAAGTGTCTTCAAAATTCATGGTCTGAAGGAAGATGGAAAGTATACCAGCAGTTATTAATTTATCTATTGGCCTGGAATCACATTCAATTTGTAGCTGTGAATCCACAGCTCTAAATTCACATTTAAGGTATGTCTGCACTCTGAACCACAAAGTTCTTCAGTATCTTTTCCAGAATATGGGGAATGTTAATAATCCTCAGGATTGGAGACACAGGAAAGAATTGTACAACTGACCTTAAACTGAGCTTCTAGCACATAATTCTCGCACATGTACTAAATCTGAATAATAAAATTTTGAATAAACATCACAGCTGGTAAGTATACTCAAATTTTAAACCCATTTTGAAGCCAAAATGGAAGATGTAGATTCACATAAAAAAGAATCAAAGTTCTTTCCCTATAAATATCTAAATAATATTCCTAAATCCATAAAAGAAATGGTAACAAAAAACATGCAATTAATTTACTGTTTTATTCTTTCAAAGCAGTCTTGAAGCATGAAACAGGAGCCCAGTAAACATATGTGATCAGTACTGGATTCATCAGTTTTACCCTGAAAACTACTGATATGTCTTTGTGACCTGTATGAGTCAATACTTCCTGTACTTCAGAAAGAAGTCTGCATCTTATAGTTTCAAGATTTAAAATCCGTCCCGTATCCTACACTTTGGAAACACCCTGGCAAATAAAATGGAATTGATAGCCAAAACTAAACCCCTTAAAATTAGGTTGCCAAAACGCATATAAAATAGATCTTCGACTTAATCCCACCTACATTGAGACCAGTTTATTCTGGAACTAGACCTAATGTATCTCTTCAGAACAGATTGGAAGGATTAGACTTATGCAACCTTTTGTTTTTTTTCCTCCACTGCAGACAACTGTATAAACACACTTCATCAGTAAAAATATTAAATTCTAAATTACTGAACATAAAAAAAATATCCTGGTGTAAATCATAACAGAGCCTCCCATGCCACCAGGTGTTAAATCCATAGTCAAATTAAAACAACAAAGGAATCTCTCGCTGGGTCCATCTAGGTGTATCAATCACACAAATCTGACTCTCTATACGAAGAGTAAACTTTGAAAAAATTAGTGTATCTTAAGAGTCCATGGTACCAGCCAGACACATATATTGTATCGGATAGAGGACAGCCTAAAAGCGTGCCTCTACCTCCCCTCTTCAACACTATATAAAACTCCAACCACACCCACCTATGATGTCACTGCCATTACACAACCTGTCCCCCTCCGTGCCTGTCTGCTTATGCAACTGGGCCCGGCCTGCTGGGAATTGTCTTGGTGACACTTAGGACTGAAAATAGGTCTCTCTCTCAGGAAACAAGGTTAAATACACCAACGGAATTTCTCTTTGCCCGCGCACGGCGATTACCAAACACATAACGAAGGAGAGCCCGCGGACTCCTCTGTAAACAAGTCCCACAGAAGCGTGCGGGAGGAGACACGACGAAGCCCGTGTGGGACGCTCCCGCACACCTCTGGAGTAAGCACAAGCAGGTGTACCCCACTACCAGGCTGGGCGCTCAACCAGGGGCTGGGCAGCTGCACGTCCCCTGCACTCCGCTCTCCCAATGGAGAGGTTCCTCGAATCCCTTCCAACTCGAGAAAACTTCGGACGCTCTTCACCGGACCGTGTCGATCGCTGACGGTCCCGCACTAGGGGATAAGGGCGCATCCACCTACTCCATCACACCCCCAGTCCCCCGAGCCTGCCTCCCCGGGCTACTAGCCCGTCCCGGTCCCGCCGGGACACGGGCGGCAGCGGCGGGGACGGAGCGGCTCCGGCGGGCGGCACGGGCAGAGGAAGGGAGCGCTCCCCCCAGCCTTACCTGCTCGCAGAGCCTGGTTGACGGCGTCCAGCGCCTCTCGGAAGCGGCCCTGGGCCAGCAGCTCCTCCAGCCGGGTCCCAGCCCTCGCTCTCTCGCACTCGCCCGGGAACCACTTCTCCGCCAGCCGGTTGAGGACGACGCTGGTGCGCAGCGGGGCCGCGGCCGTGCTGGTGCCCCCCGCCGGCAGCAGCCAGTCCCGGCAGCGGCGGCAGCGGGCCCGCAGCTCCCTGCGGAGGCAGCGGCGGCAGTAGGTGTGCCCGCACGGGACGGTCACCGGCTCGCCCAGGAACCTCCTGCAGCCGCAGCAGCGCAGCGGCCCCTCGGCCCCGCGCTCCCGGCCCGGCCCCTGCCGCAGGCGGTAGTTCAGTACCAGGCAGTCCACGAGGGTCCCGAGGCGCTGGGCTCCGCCGAGGGGGCCGAGGCACAGCGACGCCAGGGACGCGCCCACCGCTTCCTTCAGGCGGCTCGCGGGCACCAGGCGCGCCAGCAGCAGCTCCCGCTCTTCGTCCGCCCCCTCGCCGGGGCCCCCGCTGCCGCCCGGCTCCGGCGGCAGCTCCGAGCCCACGGTGGCGGTGGGAGAGGACGCTGCCATCGGCTGCGCGGCTGCGGCGGAGGGGGTGTGGCGCTCCCGCTCCGGACGCCGGGATGGGCTCCGGGCTCGGCGCGGGCGGGGGGCGGGAGGAGGCGGGGGGAGGTTACAAAACACCGCTCCACGCGCGCGCCGCCAACGGCGCGGGGTCACGTGGGGGGGGACGGGGCGGGCCCGTCCGGGAACGCCCGGCCACAGGGGCGTCGGTGCCCGGAACCCCCGCAGCCCGCCCGGCACCGGGGAGGGGGGAGCGCCCCGGCCGGCCCGGGGGTGGCTGGCAGGGGAAGAGGGACAGCCCTCCGGGCTCCGGGTTGACTCCTGGCAGCGGCTGCCGTGGTGAGGGTCGGGCGTTAGCAGGGCTGTGGGGGAGGCAGGGATAGAGGGACAGAGTCGCCGGGGCGGGGAGAGAGGGCTCTCCAGCGGGGAACGGGGGTCTGTAGCTATCGTGGCCCCGGAGGCATCACCCGGCGGGTGCCCGCCGTCCACCCTGCGGCTGCTGCTCGCACTCGTCTTGGGCCGCTTGGGCTGGCCCCCTTTCCTTCTGTGTTAGTCTTTTAATGGAGGACACGATAAGATAAAAGTTACAAGGTTAAGGGAAAGCTCTTTGTCCTTAGGGTTTGTTTCCCCCCTCTCTTTTCGAGCGTTCCCCGCGCTCGCGGGACGGGTGGGACGCGCTCGCTGCGCGGCCGCGGTGCCGTCACAGCCCGGCGGGCAGCGAGCCGCGCTCCCCTCTGTGGGCAACGGGGGCGGGCTCTGCGGGGAAACACCACTTGTGCTTCTCTTTTGCCTAAAGTAGTCACAGCGGGGAAATGCTTAGGTTTTCCAGGTGTAGGCCAGCCTCTAATGATAGCTTGAAGCCTATTGCATAAGTGCTATGTATTTATAATTGTTACAGTGCCTTTTTTTTTTTTTTAACGTTAGAAGGCAGTCATAAATCCAGACGTTTGAGATAAATATTGCAGTACCTTTAAAACCTTCCAAGCAAAGCTTGCACATCAGGAAAGTTAATATATGGCCTTACAAAGGGAACAAAGCTATATTTATTTTCAGCTGTATTCTGTGTATGGCAGGCTGCAAAATGATGCTGAAAGTTGTTAAGAGAGCTGTAGGCAAAGATGGCATGATTAGAAATAACCAGATACATCGGAATTTACATCTAGGTGTTTTATCTGACCTCAGCTACTCTAAGCTTCATCCTTTGCCACTACAGTGTCTTTCAAATTCCTAAAGTCAGAAAAGATTTTATGGTAATTGAAGCATGAGGGGATCGTGGGTATATTTTAAACATGGATAGGAAAGATGGCCTCTTACAGTAATTAATTTAAAAATCAGGTGAGTTAGGAAATGACAGTCTAAAGGTCAAAGTAAAATATAATCTGTAGTGTGAACTTGAGTTGTGGTGGGATGTTGTAAGTTATTATGAATTATTATGAATGGTTTTAATGGATTATGGATTCTGCTGTCGACATGTCAAATGTGAATTGACCACTCACAAAGTATTGGACTTACACTATTTGGACAAAAGTAAAATTCTGAAAGAAGTATTGTTAGACAGAACAGTAGTTTATTTTGCATTTCAGATTAGATTACTCATGGAAAGACAGAAGAAAAATAAAACAGGACAAAGCCCTGTTTTAGGGTTTGTGGGATTTAAATTAGGATAGTATGGCTGTCCTCTGATGGAGCAATTTAAATCAGTGGAAATGAAAACCTGTTTCCACCATTACCACTTCAAATGATTCCTATAAAAGTTCATAGTGTTTCTACTAAAAGTTCATTACTGATTCAAGCAGTCATGAGTGCAGTCAATACAATCAGCTATTTTACATAATTTCCAGTGTAAAGGAACAAAATACTCATGGCTTTGCTAGCGCTAGTGTCTTGACCAGAAGAGTGAGGTTTTTCCTATCATCTTTCTCTTCAAAACTGAAATAGTGAAACAAGGAATTTGGAGTAGGTTGGATGAATAGATGGGTAGGGAGCCTGACATTTTGTATTGCTCCCACCAGCTGTAGAAATGTATGGTATCTGGGAGATTATTTACAAGAAAGCTAGACTATATATTCACCTCATCCTTATTCTCTAGACATTATGTTTTTATCCCTGTTGGAAATGATACTGGGCCTAGTTAGACTGTGATGTTACCCAGTGTTGACATTCTTATATCTTTGAACTACAGTTGACTGTTTCAGCTTTGGTTTTGTATATTATTCCACCTTTGGCATATTTAACTAAGCAAGAAAAAAATCCCTCAAATTCCAAGTTTTTCACTGTGTTACCATCAGGATGTGATAGTTATGTAAGAGAGGAAAAAAAGACATTTTCAAGATTAGATAACACACAGCTCCACCACCACTCCATTAAAATAGCATGCTCAAAAATCCTTTTTTTTTTTTTTTTCCTCAGCTTGTAGGGTCAGATAAATGATATTTTAAAACCACAAAGCATTGCCATTGTACAGTTCATGTGGGCCATTCTAAGAAAGACTTCAGGGACTGTCCTTTCCCTTCCTACTGTAGAGCAGTATCTTACTGCTTAATGGAAGTTAGTTGTTCTCATTCAGAAAGGTACCTGCAAAGCACTGTGCCTTCAGTACAATAGTGAGGTAGAAGTAATTCCTTTCTTATGCTTTTTAAGGTATTGGTTGAATGTTTTTCCAAGCGATTCCTTGTGTGAGTAGTGTGTGCAACCCAATTAAACATGAGATGGCAATAAAACAGTGGTTGAAGTTGTTTTTGACCCCACTTTAGGTAAATTAAGCACAATGATTCTGATTCAAGGTCTTCAGAAATCAACAGCAGTATAAAAAAAGTAAAGCAAGACCAACCCAGGCTAAGGGAACAGGCAGTGGGCCTAAAAATTAATGCCTATGTACTGGAAATCTGGAGCCAAGCCCCATTTTTACAGGCCCTTGGCATATACCCCAAGAAAAAGTAGTTAACCCAAAGGATGTAGTTGTATTCTAAGAGAAATAATGACTTTCTGGCTGTTTCTCCTCTTTTTCTTTGAAGGCAGATGCAAGTTACCCAGCTATTGTAACTTTTTGCAAAGATATATGTAGCAAAGGCAAAATAAAATGATTCGGAGAAAGATTAGATTAGGCAAATAAGAGTCATACTTAAAAAAAGAAAAGCATAATATTCCTGAAAACTATTTTTTTCTACCAAGAAACCATTAAATACCATTTCTTCTAGGAAAAAAAAACCAACCAAAAAAGGAAATATCAAGCCATATTTAAAGTTCTTGAGTGGCTTTTGAAGACTTTAGCACTTTAGCTGATAATGTTTGAGTTCCTTCAGTCCTGGTTAAGAAATAATGCTTAGAATCAACTATGATTTGTTTTGTTTCAGATTTTCATTGTTGTTTAGTAGACTTTTGGGGCTTTAGTGAGATAGTTCTGGCAGAGAGATTTTTAAATGGAAAAATGCTCAGCATCACTGCAGTAAAACAGACACTAATCCTTGTTTGTGCAACACACACAGTGGAGGGCAGAAGTTGGGTTTGAGTAATTTTTTTTTTTGGTTAGGAGTGGTCAAAATTCTGCATTTGCAGCTTGGTCTCAGAAGTTATTTTTATGATGAACTGAAGAGGGCTAGATTGTCAGCAGTGCTGTGGCCAGCAGGAGCAGGGCAGTGATTGCCCCCTGTACTCAGCACTGCTGCAGCCACACCTCGAGTGCTGTGTCCAGTTCTGGGCCCCTCGCTACAAGAAGGACATTGAGGGGCTGGTGCAAGTCCAGAGTAGGGCAACAGAGCTGGTGAAGGGTCTGGGACATAAGTCCTACGAGGAGCAGCTGAGGGTACTAGAGTTCATCCCAATTAGTCTTTCCAAAAGAATTTTAAGTGAACAAAATTTATTTTAGATTTTTTTCTTTTGGCAAAGGCAAGAGTTCTAGCATTTTTATGAAATGTGTTAAATGCAGTGACTTCTGCTGCACAAAACCAGTATTTAGCTGTCTAAATAAACTGCTAATTAACAGTCAAGTGCTTGTTGGGATTTCCCTTCAGCAAATCTGAATTCTGCTTCATAGCATAATAATATGGCGATTGCCAGTGGATAAGGGAAAGACTATGAATCTGGTCTGCCTAGACTTTAGTAAAGCCTTTGACACTGTTTCCAACAGCCTTCTGGAGAAACTGGCTGCTCATGCCTTGGACAGGTGCACTGTTCCTGGCTGAAAAGCCATCTGCATGGCCAGGCCAAGAGAGTGGTGGTGAAGAGTGTGACATCCATGTGGCAGCCAATCCCTAGTGGGGTTCCCCAGGGCTCAGCACTGGGACAAGTTTGGTTTCATATTTTGATCAGTGCTTTGGGGGTCAGTCTCTGCTCCAAGAAATAAGCAATAGAATGAGAAAATGGCCTCAAGTTGCCCGATGGGAGGTATAAATTTGCTACAGAGAAAGCTTTCCTCACTGAAAGGGTGGTCAAGCATTGGAGCAAGCTGGCCTGAGCAGTGGTGGAGTCACCATCTTATGGAGGGATCTAAACAAGATATAGATGTGTCAGTTAGGGATGTGGTTTATTGGTAGCCTTGGAAGTGCAGGGTTAACAGTTGGACTTGATCTCAAAAGTCTTTTCCAACCTAAATGATTCTCTGGTTCTATGTCCTCATTTTCGATTCAATTACAGTTTTGGAGGTGTCTGCCCACTTTGTCAAGAGAGCCCTGAGGAGCTCGCTCCTGATGGGTGATTTTGGACTTGGGGTAATGACCCAGAAGATGCTGGTCCCCATTCTTCCTTCCCAGTTACCAGAATGGTAGTTTGTCTGTGGTGCTGGGAAGTCTCCTCCCATCTCCACAATTGTTTTCAGTCTTAACATACCAATGTTACGGACTGATGGGGTTTTTTTTTCTCCAGTCAGAGACTACTTGTTTTCAGTAGATCCAGTGACACTTTTGAGATTTGTCTGAATGAGATTTCTCTCACTTTGATGATGATGGCAGCAACACTTGTCCTAAAAATACAAATGACAAAGGTTGACCTCTGGGGTTAGAATTTATAAAAGGAGTGAAAGTTTAGAGCAGATTTTATCTAAAGAGATAAAATCTCTGCTAGGGGAGGCTGAGCTGACTAAGTTTCCAAACGTGACAGAACTGACAGTCATGACCCTCAGATGTTCAAAATCTGGGACACTGGCTGTAGATCAGCAAGCACAGTATTGCTTACAGGAAGGAAGAAAAAGGCATTCACCATGTATAGACAATTAAGCTACCTCAGTAGTACATTAGGGATGTAGAACACATTTTCAAGTGAAAAACTAATGGGAGACATGAAGCTAGCATGAATACCATAACCCATAACCCTTGAATTTACCTAACATAGACTAAAGTCAACCTATCTAACTCTGCTTTTGTTTTTGTAATGGAAATTATATTCTACAGACAGGCAGTGCTCAGGCTCTCATCTCTTTGGACTTGAGTAAAGCAGATGATATAATGAGCCACATGGAGAATTTTGGCTGAAACTGAGTAAGATGGAATTGCTAAAAAATTGTCAGGTCCAAAAGATCCTGTTAAATGCCTATGGAAATGGATCATGAGATAGGAAGAGCTTCCTGTCTGAAACCACACTTCAGATGCATTTTTTGAGGATCAGCTTTGGTACTAATTTTTCTTGATATTTTTATGAGTGACCTTGGCTCAAAAAGGCAGGAAATTGATCTTTTGGTTTGGCAGCAAGTAAGAGTGATGTCAATGAGGAGAAAAATGTCAGACAGAAAGAAACCGACCTGCTTGACTGCTGGGATAGTAGAATTGGAAGAATTGTAGTCATGCAAGTGTCAAACCACGTACATCTATTGAGAAAAAATATTGCTAGATCCTGATAGTTTATTAATCTGAAATGATAGAAGAGGAGAAAGAACAGGAAGCTATAAAAAAACTGATACAAGTCTAGACTTTTTTTTTTTTTACTGTTGAGATAAGGAATTACTCATTTTGCTGTACATGACTCAGGTGAACAGTCACACAACAAGACCATTCTGGTCAAGTTACTTGTAAAAAAAGAGGAAGCATAACTAACTGAAGGAGGAAAAGGATAATTTGGAGCAGAGGTACTGTACAACAAGAGAAATGGAGAAATTCTTGCTCCCCCACTGTCTTGCCAAAATGAGGATGAAAAGGGGGATATGATTGCCCTATATAAGTGATTTATGACAACAGATAGCAACTGACACATAAGAACAAAGATGAAGTACATGACTAAAAGAAATTTGGATTGGAGATTAGGAGAATACTCCTGAGAATCTGAAGTGAGATTATGGGGTGATTTCTGAGAAACAGTGGGAGGATTTACACGTTGTCTAATAGTGCTTGTTAATGCCAGGACAGGGATTACCTGACACACAAGCTGCTATAGCAAGGGACTGGATTCAGTCTGAACAACAGAAAACAGTTCCATCAGTAGGAAACAAGTTATTAAATAGAAGAATAAATTACAAACTGCCACCTAAACTTTTCAACTATTGAGTTTACCCCTTAGTCATTGTTACAGAGTGAATGTTTCAGCGTGTCTCATCTGAGCAGGGTGATGAAGGAACAGTTGCAAAGTCAAAGAGGACCACAGTTAAAATGCACCCCAGGTCCGTGGGAAAAATACAAACTGATTAGGGAAGAAGACTTTGGAGAAGTGTGAGGGAAGAATAGGAAACCTTTCCTTTGCAAGACAACAGGAATAAGGCATCTACCTAACCCTGTGCCCAGGTTAGGATACCCAGCACACTGGTAGGACTGACAGAGAAGGTAGCTGCTGTAAGTGCAGCAAAATGTCCACACTCACCTCGTGTTACCATACACAGGCATGTTAGCCACTACTTCTATGGTTGCCAAAACTGAATGGGGAGAGAAAGCTGCAAAATCCAAGTTTAGCAACCTTGAGCTTCCTCTCGTAGCACTCCAGAGAGGAAGTACTCATGAGTGCTGCCCTGCCTCTGCAAACCATGCATGGCCCTGGGGACTTCCCAGAGATTGTGACTATTTAAACCATTACTTTTTGCTTTTCACTCCTAAATGGCTGTTCTGTCATTCTCACTGCTTTAGCTGAAATGGGCATGTTCCACTTCAGGTGGATCCAGTGAAGGACAGAACAGGCCATGCTAACACCTTTGGTGATAGCTTTAAATGGAAAAAGACCAGTTGAGCTGAAGTTGAATCCTCTCATGGGGAAATAAGCTTGTTACTACTGATAAAATTTTTGTTCAATACCATTTTATCATTTTTTAAAAATCCATACACAAGAAACTGGCAAAACCCCAGTATAAACAGCTCTGTGAAAATGTCTGCGCCAAATGGTTCTCTGAGACACTTGACATCTCTCTAATAATATTTTCTGTAATTGCTTCAGAAGGAAAGTGTGCAACATAACCTGCAAATGGTTTATGCATATTCATGCCTTCCATGTGTTAACTGCTGGGGAATGGCTTCAGATTGCTTCCCATTATAAATTGTTACTTACTTACCATGCCAGTTGGTGACCAAGGTAGCATGTGTGAAATGAATTTGCAGTTTCTTTTACTATTAGTTGAAATTTTCCAGTGAAACATTAAAAAAAAAAAAATTACCCTTACCCATCAATCAGGAAGGAAATGCTTTGTAGAAGAGTATTTGTTTAAATAATCTGACAAAACATGGGTAAGTTTTAATGAAAAGCATTTTCCAATTATCCAGGAAGATAGCACTGGTGATTTCTGTATATTTCCAAATAGCTCTACCATCAGGCTAGTCCCCGCATGCCTCTAATGTGGTAAAATACCTGTTGTGGAACAAGAAACTGATTTTGGGAAATCCATTTCTTGTCAAAGGTCAGCTCCTGGCTCCACAGCAATAGCCTCCTGCCATGTGTCTGTAGCCGCAGTTAAAAAACTTCCAAATTCCTATTGAATCAGCAACTGGGACCTGGCTTCCAGCCCTCCTCACATAGAAACATTATACGCAAAATTAATAATGATATATACCCATTAGAGAAAATCAGGTTTTTCTTGAGAATTCACAGTAATTTCCAGCTTCTAAAAAGCAGGTCTGTTTAGAAAAGCTTTTTTACTTTTTCATCCATGAATAAAAATATTTTGCCTCAGCTTTATGGTATTTATTTTGTCCTAAAGTAGTTAAAAGTCATTAAAATTGATGCTTGATGTTTGAGTCACTTCAGCCCTGGCTAAGAAATAATGCTCAAAACCAACTTGGTTTTGTTTTGTTTCAGTTTGTTCTGTGTTGCTTAGTAGACTTTTGGGGCTTTAGTGAGATAGTTCCAGCAGAGAGATTTTCAAATGGAAAAAAGCATCACTGCAGTTAAACAAACACTAACCCTTGTTTGTGCAACGCAGTGTTAGGCAGAAGTTGGCTTTGAGTAATTTTTAGTTGTGAGTAGCCACAAAGCTGCATTTGCAGCTTGGTCTCAACAGTTAATTTGAGCTGAACACAGCTAGACTGTTACCACTGTCTCTAGCATTTCTATACAACACTGCAGTCTGAATTTTCCAAAGGCTCTTAATTCCCTTTGAGAAAGTTTGAGCTATTGGTTCTCAACACTTTTGAAAGAAACCAGCCCCATAGTATGTTATTTAATTACACAGTAATTATGTATGGACTAGTATAAGAAAAAATTACCACACATAGGATAAATAGCTAACTACATGTTAGAAAGATAAAGATCTCATTAAAAATAAAAAGGGAGGCAAAACATAATAGGATCTACAATACTTAGGTAAAGACAGAGAGGTTATTGGCTTGATCCGATAAGGGACTTAAATATCTAAGGTAAGGTTTATGGAGCATTCAGGTGACTAAGTCAAAAAATGCAGTCACAGCTCACACAGCTGCTGTCTAACCTAGGTGTGCCTAAAATCACAAGGCTCTCCCTGGATTGTAATCTGTATCTTTAGAGTGTCTCAGATTTTTCTTTCGTACACAGTGTGCAGCAGCTAGAGCACTTCAGGCACTTACTTCACATTCAGCCATTTACAGTCCTCAGCTGAAAAGTTCAAGGACACTATTTTGTCAGGGTACTTGGGCCACACCAGGCACAGATTCACATTCTGCAATTCTTAAGTTTGTCTAGCTGCTGGCTTTTAATATGAAGGATGGAATAACCTTTTATTTAACAATCTGTTAGATTATTGATACAAGGATAATTCTTGCACATCATTTCTGTTCCTACAGACAACAGGATTCTTTGCTTCATTGTGGCATGACTTTTAACAGGAACAGGGCAGCATGATCTTTGTTTTCAATAGCTCTGTCTCTTGCTGGGTAGGATCACTTTCCTGCCCTATGTTGATTTGCATCTTGTTTGTTTAATGGGGAAACAGCAACAGTGGGTTGCTGTATAGGAGGCACTTGTTTTCTCATTTCCTTCTGTTATCCTGGCTGTGATTTAACAGAATACTGCAAGCCCTGCTCCTCTATATTTTTTTTTTTTTTTAACAGAATGGTAGCTGGATCCTACAGTTAGGAGGACTCTAAGCTGCGAATTTTAAGCACACTGTGTTATCTGTGTTGTGGCCTGACTTAAGTTTAAGGAATTGCAATAATGCTGCTGCATTTCTGGGGTTTGGTAAGTCTGGTAATTATACTTTGAAACTGTGGAATTGACTATCCTGGAAACACTGATAAGTGGAGTCACTCATTTCCCTGTTTTCACGTTCATCATATTTTTTCTTTTCCCATATACAGTAATATGTGGTTGCAGATTCCAAAGTATAGCTGAATGTTTCTACATGTGCAAGGCAACAAACTTAAAAATTTGATCAAGAGGGTCTTATTTTAAATTATTATACTTTTAAAAAGTACCTTAGCTCCATATATGAATCATGTTTATCTTTCCTTCAGGAAGGGAAACCTTGGACTGATCAGACTCCTTCCTTCAGCCATTGTTGCTTGTTAGGAGAGATGCATATAATCTACAGACTTATAAAATAGCTAAATAGTCACTGGAAAATGTGCTCCAATTAATATAAATTGTATTTATTCAAAAAGCAATGCACTTACAAGTGTGTAGTACTAAATTTAAAGAGATAAATTGCAGGAGCTCTTAGTGCAGAACTGTAATTAAATAATGAACAAAAACCAAAATAATAGCAAAGGAAGTACTAAAAAGGCTTCAGTTAAAGAAGGCTTTTTTTTTATTAAATGAAAATTTCTCAATAAGGAAGTGTGCAAAAAGCAAACAAGTCAGCATTTTTAACGTTTATCATTATGTTTTCCTTCAGAGGAAAGTTATTGGCCAACAGTAATGTCGAATATCTTACAATTTTTTTTTCTGGCCTTTTATGTATTCACTCTATAGAAAATGTACAGGCTGATTGTTTTAAAAATAATGTATAGCAAAATAAAAGGTAAAAATTTTAGACGTGTGTTCTATATTCTGACTTGGTATTTAGAGAACAATTTATGTTGGGATCTATTTGTATATTCTCTAATATATTCCCTGATAAAATATATATATATATTCTCTAATATATTCCTTGCTATCAAGGTGGATGTTTTGCTTCTCTTTGTGATCATCCTCTGAGATAAATAATATTGAGATACATTTGGTGTTGAATATAGTCTGCCAAATAGAGCAGTCTCTTTGAATTTTTAATAATTATTGCTCTTCATTCTTATACAAGTAAAGGGGGAAATTACAGTTTTTGCATCATATTTGTATTAAAAATGTGCCTGTACTGTGTAATCAAGTCTTCAACCAAAGTAGAAGGGAGGAAAAAAGCTTATTATGCTTGATATCTAGCCTCTTGGAAAAAACCTTTAATTTCTGGGTGGTCAGTAATAAATGCAGAATTAAATTCAGAGTTTCAGTCAATTAAAATGCATTTTAAGAAATGCATGTAGAAATCAGAAAATACTGGCAGCATACTTATAGTGGTAACTGGGGGGAAAAGTCCTTTATTTGTTTGGATTGGATTGGACTGCTGCTAGTATTAGATAAATCACTGAGTCTAAATAAATCTAGATAATGATAAAATCATTAGCAATCTTTTAAAATTCTGAAGAGGTTGTTAAAGTTACAGAATTCATGTTTACTTATTCTTCTTAGGTTAGCTCTTTAGGATCAGAGGAGCAAATGCTCCTTATGTTGTAGATATTTCTCATTCATAGAGTCCCATAGAGTTTTTCCATGTATATCCACTTTTTCCTTGTCTAATGGGTGTCCTTCCTTCAGAGGTTTTAGAGCACTGGGAAAATACGTTGTATCAAAGAAAATAGGAAATACATGATTTTTCTGCAAAACTCTATGACCTAGTACTCTTTATTAGATACGGTGTTACGTGAAGAACATGAGCTGAACAAAAAGCAGTTACTTTAACCACGGTGGTGGAAGACATCTAATTAAAACACCTTATTGGCAATAGGTTACCTTTTAGCAGCAAAATGAATGTTATTGTTTATTCTGACTGTCCAATATACTTTTTCTACTTTGGTTTGTACCTACTACTATGTCATGTTTGCATCTTGAACATTAGTAACATCACCCAGCAGCACATAGTGTGCTGTAGGCTGCGATATCACAGCCACATCTTTTCAACCTCTCCTACAAACATGCTGCAGGAAGTGTACACCTTTATTTTACATCTGCCGGAGACACTAGATGATAGGGTTCAACTGGGAGACCATTCATCTGCATTAGACCAATGTCTTTCAATGGAGCATGGGATCATACAGGAGAGAAGTAAGCAAACAAATTCTTCATTTCAGCATGATTGTGTAAAGAACATTTTGTTTCAGGCTTCTCCCACCTATATTTCTCCTTCATTGTGTTTATAGAAGAAGGTAATTGGGTATCTGGTCTTTGGCTGTTGTCCACAAATACTCTATGTTGAGGCAAAGACTTAATTTAATTTTTCTTTTTTTTCCATTCCTAAAAATGCAATGCAACATTTTTTATTATTTTTTTTAAGCTCAGATGTATATTGAACATAATTTGTCCATGCAGTTGTAACAAGTTTCAGTCACACCGAGTCTAGGCTGACCACACTTACTCACAGGAGCTCTGTGGTAAGTAGCACATACCAAAAGGATTCTATGTGATGTGTTCTGTCCTTGTCATACTATATATAGCTATTACATTTTAGGGATCTTTTTTAATGATTTGCACCCCTCAATTTCTGATTGTACAGGAAGGGTTTCACAAGGGCTGAAAGACTGTGATAAGCCCGTGCATATGAGAATATTTTTAAAATCACATATTTTATTTATTTTCATATTTCTATCTGTAGTAAAAAAAAAAAAAAAAAAAAAAAATCACCATTTTTTTAGGTGAACAGCTTATCCTGCTGTTTTTCTTGAGTTTGCTGACGTGCTGGATCTGTTTTAGGTTTGTGTTTGGCTATGCTGGTATCAGTAGATCACTTCAGAGCCTTGCCTTACTCCCAGTTTGCGCTTGCCCTGCACTGGAGAGCTGCAAACCTGACAAGGTGTTGCCGTAATTTTTCTTTGTGACATATGGTAGGGCCTTCTTTTTACAAAGTACTTGGTTTGTGTCCTGGGGCTCTCAGCTGTGGAGATTTGATGTATGGCTCACTCTGTCAAGTTTCGTGGTTCCTGTAATATTTCATTCTCCTGCTGGTACTGATTTAACACCTCAACTCCTGGCCATAAATTTAAGCCAGAAGTTAACTACGTAGACTAGATGTAGATATTTTTTATTAATTATAGAAATAGAAGTTACATAGGAAAGTGTTTTTCTTTATAGTTTTTAAACATTGGAATTGACTGCTGAGGGAGGCAGTAAGTCACCATCCATGGAAGTGTTCAGCAAACGACTGGATGTGGCACTTAGTGCCATGATATAGTTGACAAGGTGGTGATCAGTCAAAGGTTGGACTTGATGATCTTGGAGGTCTTTTCCAACCTGGATGATTCTGTGATTCATTAAAAAAAAAACGTTCTCAGAGGTTCTTTTTCTTGGTACTTGGATCACCTTAATAAAAATGGTGAGCAGAAAACTCTGGTGTTTACAGAACTAATTCCTGGGGGTAACAGTCTTCCAGAATTTTTGAGTTCTGCAACCCCATTAACAAAATTAATAGTTAGGTCAGTAATTGATTTTAGGCTTAAAAGCAGGTTATAATGATTGCAGGGCTGAGTCATATCTGAGACATAGCAGCTAAGTAAACTGTTCTGGTAAAGTAAACAGTAATACATCAGAATGAAAGGTTTCTGAATAAGCTATTTGCTGATAAATTACAGCATTGCAGAGCTTGCCTGTCAAGAATGAGAAGCAAAGAAGGCATCAGCCTACAGTCTTTTTTTATCCAGGTGTCTTTCTCATTGTAAAAGATTTACATTGTAAAAAAAATAATGGCTATTTGTAGATGGACATTCGGATAGAATAAGTAATTGTTGGGAAGGAAGAAGCAAAATGGAAGGTGTATTTTTCAAAGACATCCTCCATGTATATTTACATAATGGGACTGAGTATATTTGCACTAATGGGACTGAGCTTTTTTCCTTGAAATCACCTCTTTTCCCATGGTGTAAAGTTGGCAAGTCATGGATGTAGCTGCTTTCCTACTTTCTGGTATCACTTAAAGAAAGATATAGGTTGTGTTCAGATTGTACCATAGCTCAGATTTCCCTGTGTTTTCCGTAGCCTTTTTGGGAGCACAGTGTTAACTGTAGACAACCTCTGATCCTTCCTTTCCTAGCCCAAACAGAAGCATATGAGTGATAATGTGCATCTGTAAATCTGAAACAAGTCTTCAGTCTTGGTACTGCTTCATTTTGCAGCGATGACCTCCTTAATGTAGATCTCAATAGGAAGACATAATGACTTTATCAATTCTTACTGCAAATAACAGTTTCTCTGTGGAATGACTATATTAAGAAATGTCGCTTTGAAATTATAATTTTAAGGTGATTTACATAGGAAATAGCAATGCCTATAGTTGGATTGATTGTTGTTTTGAAGTAAGGACTTCTACAGTGTTGTTGTCTTAGAAGTTTGAGTTACTTGATTTTTTTTTTTTTAATTTGAGTTTTCAGAATACTGGATTATACCTTCTCTTCTGCTATTGCTTCTACTGCATATCTTATTCCTACAATTCTCATATTATTATTCTATTAAAATAAAATATATACACCAAAATATATGTATGTACTCGTGAACAAAATATTTACATATTAAATATCTAAGTTTTTCTTTTTAATTGCATTTTTGTTGGCTTCTTTTAGCATTTTCTGGGCGAAAAAAAAGGGGTTTTAAATAAAGAGAGTTTTATAAGTGCTTTAAATCTTTAAAAAAAAAAAATTACTTTGCCCCTTCTGTTGTAAAAGTGGTGCAGTGTGCTTTTCTGCATTCCAAAAATTTCTTACAAGTCAGCAGCTTGATTGATTGATTGATAATTTGTATTGTGTACCAGAAGAGATATTCACTTAAAAACTGCTTGCTGCGCTTTTAGATCAGGGGAAGGACATGCAGGTAGAGTCACTGGCACCAAGTGGGAGCTGCTGTTTGCAGTGAGCTGGTTGGGTTTGCCCTGCAGCCAAGGGCATGTGCTGCCCAAAGCGGGCTTGAAGGCCAGGCTGGACATGCAGCACAGGGCTGGTGGAGCTGCTTTGCTTCCCTGCTGTGGGGGTCACTCCTCCTTGGTGTACTGTGGTCTTCTGGTCAGGATCACCACTGCATAGTAGAGGTTATAGAAAAGGAAAGGATCTTCCGCACTTTTATAAAGTGCATGAGCTTCCCTCCAAAGCAACCAATGTTAGTGTCATAAGTATTACCTGTGCTCGCCTGTATTCCTGCTTTAAATGCTTTGAGAAGACACTGCTATTTCTCCTGCAGTGGAGGTATACCATCTTGTAGTTCCACTGCTTGGCTCCTGGAGTTAGGATCAGGCCTTACCAAAAAAGTCTGTGGAGATGCTCAAAGGCAATTAAAAATTGTGAAGCAAAATCATGATGATTATTAAAAATTCCACTGTTACCATGGAAGGTGTTAGATAGTGCTGAATGAAATTAAGAAGTCCTTTTTCCAAGGCAGCATCCAATTTCTGATTTTCTTACATTTCAGATACAATAAAAGTTATTTTTTTAATTTTTGCCCCCTCAGTCAAGGTACAGACAGACAAACAAATACACATCTTGGATTATTAAAAATTTGAAATTATTTTTATTTCTTTAAGAACAACAGACATAATATGCTTTATTTCATGTAAAGTCTGTGTTCTCTATTTTAGAGTGGTACCATCCAGGAATTTTAGAAGGGTTCAATGTGCCTGTTGTGCTTTACAAGCTCAATTCTCTGGCCAGAATGTGTTTCTCATGATGAAGAAGAAAATTCACATATCTCCAGGCAGATTTTTTCCTGCAGTCTTGGCCCTTAGAAGAAAGGAATTTTGAATTCCTGCTTAACTTGGTTAATGTGCTGAGTTGGAGATATAGTTATTCACCATTTAATAAACTGGTTGGGAACAATGTTTCAGATGAGATGGAGAAAAAAAATCATAGTCTGAAATGATGTTTAGTTTTCCCACTAGAAAATTGGCAGTTAACAATTACATTATTTGTAAAAGAATCTTTCAAGCAAGAAACTAAAGTCAGCTCTATTTGCACAAAACTAATGGTCTAACATTGTAAACAATCTTTAATTACTTCAGTCATACGTAATGCATCCCAGAAGCAATATACATTTGATTGCAAAAGAACTGCACTTTTAGGGAAGTCAAGAAAAATAGCAATTTCTGCCAACCTTTCAAGTAATTATTTAGTATGAAAAGTTTGGCTGTAAAACTTTAAAAACTGCATTTTACATTGAGGTTTTCAGTGGAAAAGTATAGTTGTTGAACACAGCAGAAAGAATAAATAATTTATAGGGCCAGGGAGCAACAGATTACTTTTTTAACTATTTTCATTCTATTATGCATAACTGTTTCAGTTAAATAGGAATTTTACTAAATAACTGCAACTTCATATTAACTTTATTTTGGCTAGTCCTTAGATTTTGAATTTCATGAGTCCCACAGTACAGTTCCCATTCTTGATCTGCATAATCCTCATGGAAGGCATCTGAGTTCTGGGCCACCAAAGCTTTGAGCTTTATTAGCATATTAGAGATGGTGGATGTTTCAGGTGTTGGGCAAGAATATGGACTCACTTATGCTCGCACAGAGAAGTATTCCTGCCTTGTATGTGCTTTTAGGCAGCTGACTCCTGGCCCGACTTACTCTGGCTCTTGAGGAATGGAATACTCTCAGTGCTGGTAGCTCCATGAGCAGCTGCAGTGCCAGCTCCAGGTTCAGCTCTGGGTGAGAGCCCCAGACAAGAGGCCATGAACTGGAACCAACCTTTGCACAGCATAAGGCACAGGAACCTGTGGTGCCAGCCAGGGGACCGGACACTCAGAGACACGGCAGGAGATGAGGATCCCCAGGTCTTCATGTTCTTTGACAGTGAGGGTATAAAACCCTAGGGTTTTTGTTTGGAGCCTCTTCTTGGCAGCACCGGCTTGAGCTGTTATTCTGTTGCTGCACCACGACTAAAGTATTTGAGGGATCCAGATGTCTGAGACTCTGCTTTGGAAAACCTAGAGTTGAGCCAATAGGGAAACCTGGTCTGATTGTGTGAGAGTGGCATTTGTAGCTGCAAAGGGTGCCAGCTTGGGTGGCATGAGAGGAACTGGCAGAGTGGCTTCTGAATGGTCAGATAGAAAAGTTGCTTAACACATCCTTTGGTGGCTTCCAGTTATGTTGTGTCAGAGCACAAGGGGTCAAGGTGCAATAAAATCCATGTGCACTGTTTTGTGCCTTTTGCTCCTGTCTTAACCAGTGTATCTGCACAAGTGTTAGGGCAATAAAATGCCTGGTATAGCCACAAACTACCAGTCCGTTTCACACTAGAAAAATTTCCATGGAGATCTGTCTTTAGACAAAAGAAGCAGATGCCTGTGGCTACTTGGAGCAGCCACTTTCTGTTCAATCTGTGCCAGAGCTGCAGCGCAGTGTACAGTCTGTGGTACTTTCGTTTTGTTGCTTTGCTGATGTTGAGGGAGGAAGGTGTTGGAAATCACAGAATGTCAGTTTCTGCAGAGTTGTCAGTGGTTCTTCCCAGCCATTGGTTTCATGCTCTCCTCCTTTTCCTCCTACTTTATGTATCAGGCAGCCACAGAAGTAATACTTGTTTTCTAAGAATTTTCTCTGAATTTCTAGGCGCAGCTTATTTCATCACCCACCCTCCACCCCTCTTGTATGACAAGCCCTTTCTGGTTTCTGGAACCTCAGACAGTATAGAAGTGTTATGAGAGATGTTTTTTAGGGGAAAAAAAAAGCCCTTGCAGGAGTAATAGTAGGAAGTGCTTGTGTAGGAGTATGGTGGGAATTTAAATTTGCTTTGACAAACTAGTTGTTGACAGTGAATGATGTTTTGAGTGACCTTTTGTACAGCAGAAGTGGAGTTGTGCTGGTGGTTTTGCAACAGTGGACATTTCCAAATATTCCACCAATATATATATATATATATACAACTTCAAGGTGACACCACTGCCAAGAATTAACAAAACAAGAGGCAATGAGCACAAACTGAAATAAAAAATAGGAATAATGTTTTTAACTATGGGGGTTGTCAGGCTCTGGAACAGGTTGCCCAGAGAGCTTGTGGAGTCTTCATTCTTGGAAATACTAAAAACCTGAGTGGATGTAGCCTGAAGAGCTTGCTCTAGTTCAGTCTCCGTTGATCAGAAGGTGGCCCAAAGACCTCCAGCAGTAAAATCTCAACCAGTCTGTTATTCTGTTGTAAGAAAAGGATGCAATAATCCTTTCTAAAGTGAAGGTAATTCCCTGGAGTATTGTTCTGACTTCCTTCAATTTATGGTTCATACACTTCTTAATACATTCTGTTGTCACTTTAGAACCTTCAATTATTACACAAGATGTAAGTGTAAATTACACATGCAAAAACACCAGAAACAAAAATAATTGTTAATGAATAACTCCAGTTTTATAGTCGCTAGTCAGAAACATTTTAAACAATAAAGAGACAGACTTTGGTTTCTTTGAAATTTGCAGTTAAAACTTCCACTGGCTTAATGGGACGAGGAGCTTTATTTGTCACATTTTATATCTAACAAAATATAGAAACTAAAGAAAAATGAATAGGTTAGTTATATATTTAAACAGTCTGTAAAACCAAAACCTCTGTAATAGGATGTCTGCCTCCAACCATCAAGCAGCTATCTCTGGTCTGCTCTTTGCACAGTGCTAATAGCTACTAATAGCTGCACCCACTGTGTATGTGATACTTGCTGACATTATGGTCTGCCTGCTTGGCAGAAGGGAAGAGCTGGGAAGCTTCATTATTCTGTAGAAAGGCTTTTAAATGTGTAGAAGCAGCTTGGGTGTGCACACTTGAGGAATGGGCCCTTGTTTGTGACAAGACACTGTACTTTGCTGTACAAAGAAATCTCTTGATTTCTTATGTTTGTAAGTGTAAAATATTATTGTCCTATTTGATAAATGAAACTGTTTGCAAAGCAAGCATATAAGGAATAGAATAAACGTATTTTCTCACTAAAGGGATAGTTTCAGGAAAAGAGGATTAAAATTCTTGGAAAATCAGTGAGGCAGCTACAAGTGTCAGGTGATTATATGGCCTTATGTAAGTACAGTGGTTGGTGTCTAGCCAAGTATTTCTAAAACTTATAGGGTAACTTCTGTTCACATTTAGGCAAGCACGAATCTGAAAGCACTTCATAACTCAGCATTGTTTGCTCCTATGTTAGACTTTCTTTTAAAAAAGAAAATAAAAATATGTATTAATATTTTTTACTACAGAGAATTCTTAAAGGGGATGGTGTGGTTCAAACAGGGACTTCCAAGAATTGAATTTTATTCCTGCCTTTCTTGTAGATCCCCTGTACTGTAATGGGCAAGCCATTTTGTAGCTTGATTTCTGGTATAACCATAGCAAATGTATTTGTGTATATGACATTGAAAAACACAGTGTGTGTTAGTAGGTGTAGTTGGTAGATGTGTTATCTAGATGTTGTATGGCGGTGTATTAAAATAATTTTGTTACTGTTTCTGTTTCATGAAAAAAAAGTACTAATTGGAACTGAGGGAAAAAAGTAGGTTTTTTTTAAAAGAAATTTTACTCCCATTTCGTCTAGTAGTGCAGGTTACAATAACCTGCTTCTGAAGGCAACCTGTCTTAAATGAATAATTTATTTGTATGGTTTGGTACGTTTTTTAACATGTAATAATTTTTCTAAATATTTTTTCCCCCAAAGATAGCATTCAGAATGCGAGTTTTTTCCCATAATGTTATTTTGCTTGCACATCCACTTTTTTTCTTTATATCATGCTTAGTTTTTGTGCAGTTTATATCACATCACTTTTCCACTTCAGGTTTGATTTATCTTTAAACTTGTTGAGAGGCATAATACCACTGAATAATTATCTCAGACTCAGGCAAATCTTCAGGTATTTAGGAGAGAAGGGAGACCTTACACTGGCAGAACATTGCTTGAAGGGCTGAAGATGACTGGCTAAATCTGTTGAGTACTAATTAGGTAGAATTTGTCAGTCTGTCAGTCAGTCTTACAGATTTTCTTGATCACATACTGAACATACACAAAACAAAAGTAGAGACAGTGAATTCAAGAAATGTCTTCAGAATGATGCTTCCTTTGAAAGAGATTTATGAGCTGATATTCAAGCAGAAACATAAAATGTTTCCATATGACAACAGGCTGAAAGATGTCAGATCTCAGAAAAGGAAGTTAGAATAGACAAGAATGCATTTGGAAAGCTGTTAGTTTTTACTGAAAGTGTGAATTTGGACATCAGAGAACTCCTATAATGCCTGCCAGGCTGTGTTCTCTGTCCCCACAGGGCTTTTAACACTAGAGTTGCCCACCAGGCAGCATCAGATGAATCATCATGAAAACCAAACAAGACAACTTTACTTGAGAGAGAGAGAATATAGAATATGAACAATCCAACTGCCATCTGTATGTTTTCCTGATGAATGGCATTATCACATCTTTTTGTGCCAAATGAGTAAACTGTTTTCACCACACAAATACGGTCTATTCCAGCACATATTACATGCAAAGTACCAGCACAAATTTCAGGGTGATGTTTGCAGTGTGAATTCACTCTGCCAGTTGAAATCCTATCCAACAACTTCTGGTAAGAAAACTAATGCCAAAAGAAGTGTGGGTTTGTGATGAGTGTCAGGTCATGAAAACTCCACAGCTTTCCAGGGGCTTATAAAACGCAGCTGAGTCCATCACTATCACATTAACTTACTAATGTACTTACAACCATCTGACTCAGTTACAGAGAGATGTACAAGCTGAAAATGTATATGAAAGAAAAAAATAACGGCAAGTAAGAGACTTGTATGCAGGAGCATTTCAGTGAACTAGAAGAGAATAAAAAGACGAATTAAGATGTTGTGGTATTCTCTGAGTGTTTCACAAGAGCCTTCCAGCACATCTAACCTGATTTCAGAAAGGAAAGTAACATTTTTGGTTTACTGTCTGTTGAAATAATACAAATATGTATTCTGTACTTGTAGAAAAAACTCTTTTTAAACATTACCTAACTTTTATAAAACAAACTTCTTTTTTTTTTTTTTCTCCAGAATGAAACAGTTATCATAGCTAAACTATCCCTCAGATAAGGTTTTCATATTAAGAAAACCTAGAGATCTAGATTCTCAAAAAGTATTTGCTAGCTTAAATGTAGCGACTTTTAAGATCTTAAGTTTTGGCTCATTGAGTGGTGTTTCTTTGTGCAGTCTGTCTTATGTACAATTAAGCCTACTAACAGATTTCCCAAAGCCTCTGTGCAAATCCACAATTTCTGGCAGCTCATTTTTATTCAATGATAATGTGCTTTCTATGGAATAATGTTAGTAGTGGACTAATGGCTGCCTGAGCAAAGCTCAGTGGAAAGAGAAAAGTCATAAAAAAACTTCAGCTTCTCATATTGATTAGAGAAAACTAATTTACAGTGACAGAATATAAATGCAGTCAGAATTCACACTGTAAGATGAGTATATAAGGGCAGCAGTGTTGACAGTTTGACAGTTGTCTTTCCTGGTCATGGTGCTATTTGGTGCTTCTCATACAGCACTGTTTAGTACTGAATGTTTTCTAACCTAGAGGATATCAAATTATCTTAGCGCTGGTAAGGGCAACATTGAAAAATGCTGCCATTACAGAGCAATAAAAGTAAGATTTACCATGAAGAATATTTCCATTATACAGCTTTCAGGAGTAATGCAAAAGAACTTTCTGGAATTTTGCTTGTGACGATGACCTCAGTCTTTGAAGATCCAGCTAGGATTGGATTATACTTGTAAACTGTACATATTGCAAGCTGTTGACAAAAAGTTACACTTCTTTTTATTATTCCTTTAAGATGTGTATGTTGCATTCTGTATGTACCTTTCACCTCAAGACTATATACTGATTAATTTACAATGCACTTGAGATCCCCCCCGCCCTTTGTGATAAACTGCTATATGTCACTGCTGTATGTATGCATCATGATTTTTTATGACAAGAAGTAAAGCACAATGCCTCGTTGATAATGCTGTGCAAAGATTTGAGAGATGAAAAATGCACCTTTGCATGAGATTCTTGACATTGAAATGGGCATCTCTGCAAAGAACTCATTAGACTTACTGAAGTTGTTAGGACAAGAATCTCAATTTAACCTTGAGTTTCTGAAATATTCTTTTAGTTGAAATATCTGGCCCTGATAAAGTAGAGGACCAGAGATTACCTAATGAGCTACTTAATGTCACTTGCTGCTGCACCTTGTGTTTATATGCCAGCTCCTGAAGTTGGGTATGTGATCAACTGTTTAACTCTGGGAAAAATAAATAAGAAAACAAGAAGATTACAAGATATAAATATAAAATCTAGAAAAAGTTTTAGGAACTTGAAACTAAACAAAATAATAGTTCTCCTTTATAATAAATAAAGCTAACACTAAGAAATTTTTAGTACCTCAGACTCATATGCAGTGATATGGGTCTTGAAGGGGAGAGACTTGTTTTAAGCATTTCCTGATACTATTTGCCAAACTCTGTTAAATGATTTACTGAGTGGTTTCAGGGCTCAGTTATTGTACAGTTCTTCAGTATTAATATATCACTCTTTCATCTGGAATGGAATTAGCAAGGAAATTATTTCTCTTGATATTTTCTTGGAAACAGTAATAATTTTTTGTGTCTCACAACATTTGAATTCCATGATGGCTATTTAAAACTGTTTAATTTTTTTTTAAACATCTTTAATCATTTCCACATCATTTCTTGTTTGTCCACAAACATTTCTTTGTTTGTCTTTCACAAGAATCTCTAATATTACCCATAGCAGTTCTATTTCTCTGTGTCATTCTTTGCCATATTAATTACCTCATTAGCTCTCCTTTGCTGTAGGGGAATCACATTTTTTTTTCAAATTGTGCAATTTTAAAAATTAAGTAAAATAAACTGGGATTTGTTCAAATCTTGATTCATCCTTTCAGACCACAACAAATAATGGTGTACCCTGAACTTTTTTCCCCCAGCTATGTCAGATAGAAGATAATATTTGTCCCACCAAGCTTGCCTTGCTTCCCTGCTGAGTGATCTGCATTCACCAAGGATCTGGTGTGGCTGAAGGAGGAACGTGTCTAAAGAACTGGGGGTTGTGTAACACGTGGTTCCCATTCTTTGTTAAACCTGGGAGATGAGCAGGAGCTCACACACAGTAACTCAGTGACGTACAGTCATGGAAGACACAATGGGGTCTTTGGGCCCTGCAGTTCCCCTCTCTGTCATACAGGGCTGTGCTCTGCTGGAACTCAGCTTTGGAGCTGTAAACATCCTAGGATGAGAAGTGCAATTGTGTTCTTTGAGAAACTGTCCCTTAGCAGAAGTCCAAACATGGAGAAATTTTTTCCTGTTCTTTTGACAAAAAACTTTCTACCTTAATTTTTATTTAATTCTTCTATTTTTTTACAGCCTATAACTCGAAATGTTATATCTGCAAACATGCACAACCCTGATAATTGTTGCTTAGCCACTTGCCTTGTGACAGCATATTCAATGTCCAAAAAAGCTAGAGGAAAAATAATATTTCACTAGTTACTCTGGTTTTGCAAGTCATCTTCTGAAATAACTTCTGGTAAAAAAAAATTTTTGAAGCAGAACCTTCCATAAGGTATAAAATGCAGTAATAAGAATTCATATGTTTAGTTTGTTGTAACTTCTCCAAAATGTCTACTGTGTTGTTGACTCAGAATAGCTTTCAAAGTAGGAGAACTGGATCTCAGCCATGGTACTCGCAAAATCAAAATTAAATAAAATAATACAAAAAATAAAATATAATTAATTTGTTGATCCTCTGTGTTCTGACAACCTAGATTATCCTCATGATAACCTTTGTAATCTGTGATTTAAAAGTGCTATACATAAGAATGTCTACTTGTTAACAAAGCTTAGTTTACTTGTGCTGGAAATTCAGAACATGTCTGACTGCTTTTCAGACCAGAGTAGTGAATTGTGTTACAGTACTGAGAAGGTTGATACGTAAAAGGAAAGCAAAGCCAAACAAATACATAAATAAGAAATCTTGAAATACAGGTTTATTAAGTTACATGGCTGCTTTGTTAATTCATCAGGAAAGAATGTTTGGATTTTTTTAACATAATGAGCACATGAGTCTGTTTATCACATGCCTCTATAAATAAGTGTCTTTGCAGATGTTTCTCTTTACTGAAAATACTTTTTCTCTCCTCAGGGCATGCTACACTATTAAATTAAACTATGAATTTCTTTGCCTATTACAGAAGACACTTAGAACACTATGGCAAGCATAGCAGTGGCATAACTTTTTAATGCCAATTTTAAGAATTATTTACAGATTAGTAGTGTAGCACCTATTTATTTTATCTGGCAAAACTTTTTAATGTAAGTTTTAAGAGCTATTTGTGCATTATTGTAGTATTTCATTGATGCTATGTCTGGTTAATCAAAAATAATCAGCTAATTCTATGGAGAGTGATACCTCTGTGATAAATATCATTAATTTCACTGACTGCTAAATGGTCTGGGTCACTTAGATAATTTTATTATCCTAATTAATTATTAATCATTTGTCTGTCCTATTTATAGTTCCTGTATCTGCAACCACTTTTCTTTCACAGTGAGGTTTAAACTTAGAGTTATTCTCTAGTGTCAAATGTCATGTTGTCAGTGGTACCTCAACAAAACCAGCTGTTAATGACTGGACAGTTTTCTTCAACAAACAGAATAATTACAATCACAAAACTATTTCTGAAGAGGCTTTACAGAACTCTAGAGATGAAATGATGAAAGAAAAATAAGGAGTTACTGTGTAGTTTAGGAATTTTGAATTACAAAATATTCTGATATGCTCCTGTTTATATTACATTTCAACCTGAGATAATTCACTATTCATGTCTTTTACAGTAAAATCCTGAAGTTATTTAGAAGTGTAACAATTAGTAAGGAATAATAATAGCTTTTATTTTCATACCCTGTTTAAATGTGGTACCTGATGACTTCTTAGCAGTGAAATTTTGCCCCTGCTCCCCCTCCTTTCTTTTTTTAAAATTAAAATGTTCAAATCTGGGTCTTCTGACTGAGCTCATACTTAGAGAGGTAAATATTACAAACCTAGAATGTTTTTGCCTTCCAGTCAAGGTTGGCCTTGTTAGTTGCAAGTATACTGATACTTGCAAAGTTAAGCAGTTGTCACATTCTTTAAATATAGCTGTCTTGCCTGGGCATAAGAAATGTTCAGCATAGTTTGCACACACCGTAAATTACTTCAAGCTCTTCCTAAGGGGAATTTTCTTGGCATAATTTCTACGATACATGTTTTCCTCAGAAGAATGGCTTAAAGAAACAGAGTATGAAATTACAAGAGATGACAAAGAGCTGTAAAATTAGCTTTGTATTTTGTGATAATGTCTGTGAAATGCTTCCTTGTTTGATACAAAGTGGACATGATGTAAAAACCACATTGTGGACAGAAGTGTAACAGAACACAGGGCACTGTTCTAGCACTCCACTGTATAGCAGCAAAGGATGTAGCCCTCTCTTGCAAAGAAATAACCCAAGGTAGTGCTATGTCATCATGTAACATTCAGTTCCAGTAGTTTGCCTTAGTTTGAATCAGTCACCAAGAGAGGAAAGCGATGTTGGGCATGTGTATAGTTGTGGTAAGGTATTAGTGTTCATGCAACACTAGCATCCATCAGATTCTGAAGGAATGGAATGCAGTGTGTCTGCAGTGAGGATATGTTTATATTGGATAAGCCTGTGCTAATGCAGAGTGTGATTTTCACCCTTTTACTCATGCCACTATCATATCTCTTGCAGACCAGCCACATCACAGCCTTACTGCAGTGGGCTGTGGCTTGAGTGCTTTTCAGATGTGGAAATGGTTTGCTTTGTGTATCTATAGTAACCACCTGCTGGCATTTTCACTAAGTGCTGTGCATAGGCTGAGGGTGTGTGCCTGTTATTATTATCTGCTTTATAACTTATCCCAGAAGGCAATGTAGTATGTGGAAGCTAAATTATCTTGAAATAAAACAGTTCATGATCTGAAGTGCGTCAGCTCTGGCAGCAGAGATGCTCATGAAGTTTAATTGACCCTGCCAAAAATAACCTTTCATATGAATAGAGACACCTTTGGGTGTTACAATTTACCTTTCTTGATCTGAGAACAAGTAAAGTATGGTGGCTGCGTGGGCTGTAATACTCTCAGCTCCTATCACTTCCCTATATGGTAGACATGCCTTTTAGTTAGTGGTACAGCAATCAGCAGGTGAATTTATGTTTTATCCAAAACATTGCTTATAATTAAGTGTCTCATCTTCTTGGTGGTGCCTAGTTCTGCTGAATTGTTTTTACTCAAGTAATAAACATTCCTTTGCACATTTCAAATAGCAGTAAGTGTAGTGGCGGTTACATATGATGAAGGATTACTCAATGACAGCATCTTATCTTACCTACATGTGAAAGGCAAGAGGTTTTGTGATTGCGAAATTACCCACTGAGCAAACTTTCTTAATAATTCACTAAAGAAATCAGTTAGAAGCAAAGTTAAGGGTAGAGAAATAATCAGAAACTAAAATCATCACATCATTTTTCCAAATAGAATACTTTAAAATTTGTCAAGCTGCCACTGCTTGACTCATGCCACGATACCCCTTCCCTAGCACCTAGCCACGTGTGCTTAGGAGCCGTTGATTTCCTCCTCAGATGTTTTTTTTAATACCATCTCCTTTGGGTTGTGGTGATAAAACATGAATGGACTTGAGACTAAAAATGAGGAGGGAATTACAATCACAGAATCATAGAATGGTTTGAGCTGGAAGGGACCTTAGATAATAACTATTTCCAACCTCCCTGCCATGAGCAGGGACACTCCGCACTAGACCAGGTTGCTCAAAGCCACATCCAATCTGGTCTTGAACACTTCCAGAGATGGGACATCCACAACTTCTCTGGGCAAACTAGTAGTGATATTGAGTTAGTGATACTGTGATATATCGTGATATTCGTGAATTAGTGATCAATATTACTTTGTTGATGTCTTTGCATGTTTTCCAGTGAAAGTAATTATGAAGAAATTCTGACTCTCACTCTGTTTCTTGTCACCCTCTTTCTGTCACCATTTTACAACAGGTATTTTGCCACTAAAACCTATTTCTTAGTAGGTAACATATTACAGAGCATGGAGTAGCATGTTACAGAACTTGGTGTATATAAGTTTTATACTGTTTCTTCTAGGATGACTTGTGTATGTAGAGAACCATCATAACATAAAAACACTTTATTGCCTTAAAAGTATACAATGAAAGAAGTCTTTCTGTATGTTGCAAATCTGAACTTAGGTGGAATTCATGTTACATCACTTTGTAAATTATGTGGTTTTACAACTGTGGTTAGCAGCTTGTTCTGATATTGGCATTCCATAAAAAAGTTAAATTAGTTTTTGAGAACAGGGCAGTATGTTCTCTGCCATGTCAAAAGTGAAAAGTGCAGCTTCAGATACTGGAAGTTTCTGCCAGATGACACAGTTTATATTAAATCATCCAACCCTTATGTTGATACTTTGCTGTGCTGTTCTGCCTTGTGCAGAGATGGTTAAAAGAGATGTGTCCTTGCAAGACAGGGTAAGTAGGCTAAGCACAGTCATCCTGCTTTATTGCTGTAACATCAAGTCACTATAAAATCTGCAAACAAAGCAGATGGGCAAGGAATCTACAGCTTTCCCAATTAATTTACATAATCTTTAGCTTTTCAGCTCAATTTTTATGTACAGAGATAGCTCCTCATCATTTGTATGTAGAATCTCTTCCCTTTCCCAGGCACATAATTTTAGAATTTTTGAAGCATCATGATTCCTTCACATCTTTAAATATTTTAATTATGAAATCCCTCTTGATTGGTTGAAATTAACCTCCTCCTAAACATCCACAAGTAATGATGGTTGTTGGCTCATTTTTATTCCATTACTGATAAAACAGCAGATGATAAGTGATCTGACAAGTATTGCAACATTCTGGCAGCAATTATTTGTTTAATTAAATTATACATGATAATGTTGGGTATAGGCTGCTCTGCTATGAAGCCTGTCTGTATGGGTAAGTGTCAGTTTATATTCCCTAACTGGGTGCAAAATTCCTTATATTCTGTGAACTATTGGATAAGAGTTGCATAACATATAACAGCTGGCCTTTTTTAAATTCATACTCTAGATTATGCAGGGATAACATTTTGGAGTTAAAATATCAAGCATTTTCCTTTATTTTTTTTTCAATCTTGCTGGAACCCACAGTATCAAACCTACAGTTCTCGAAGACATGGAAAATAAGTTGGGTATGAGTTTTAAAACCTGCTGCCTTGCTGACAAGGCATTAAGCATAAAGAAACATCATAACACCAATCAGCAAATCATCAGCTTCTGGCTCCTCCCAAGTTTCAGCTGACTTCCTACCAGACCTGTGAAGCAAGCTGTAAGAATTATCTTCCTCTAGGCTCTAGGCAGCAGTTTCCAAGTCAGCTTGCTGCACAATGCCTGCAGATACTTGGTGGAAACAGCAGATTTTATCTTGCCTGGGGATTATAGTCTGCTGCCTGAAAAGATGGTGTTGACAGTATGTTCCCTATTAAAAATGCAGTAGTACAGTATACAACTTACATAATCATCCACTCAGTAATAGAACTCTTCAAAACACATCCTTACCAATCTTCTTTGAATATAAGCAGGGACAATAACAAATTCTGCTTTTAGGATATCCTTGACTGTTTAACTTACTCATTCATATCTGTATGTCAGATAGGAAGGCTGGAATCATCTAGACTAATCCCCATGCTCAAGCAGCATCTGCTAGAACCAGTTGCCCATGACCACGGCTGTCAACTTTTTAATACCTCCACAACAGGAGATTCCAGAGCCTCTCTGGGCAGCTCATGCCAGTGTTTGGCCCCACTCACTAGTAAAGAAATGTTGTCTTGTGTTCACATGGACTTGCCTGTGTTTTCATTGTGCCCATTGCCACTTGATCTATTGCTGGGCGCTACTGGAAAGTCTGTCCCTCTCATTCTTGTTTCCTTGCATCAAGTATTTACTGAATGGTAGAATAATTTGGGTTGGAAGGGATCTTTAAAGGTCATCTAGTCCAACTCCCCCTGTGATGAGTATGGATGAGGCTCTGAGCTATACCCTTCCCCAATTCATTACACCCGTGGTTGTGCCTGATCTTTCTCTTCTCCAGGCTGAAGAGTCTCAGCCCCTTCTTATACAACAGATGCTTCAGTCCCTTGATCACCTCTGTGCTGGACTCACTCATTAAGTCCATGTCTCTCTTGTACTGGGTAATCCAGTCCTGGTTGTGCAGTGCTCCAAACTGTAGTCACACAACTGCCAAATGGAGGGGGAGGGTCACTTGCTTTGACCGATGGTCATTGCACTTCATATTACCCAGGGTGATGTTGGCCTTCTTTTCTGTGAGAGTGCACTGTTTGTGATCACCTTGTTGTCCACCAGGATCCCAATGGCCTCCTCTGCAAAGCTTCTTTCCAACAGGTTGATCCCCAGTATATATGGTGCTTGTGTTTATTCTTTTCCACAGTTCTCTTCAGGACTTTGCATTTCCCCTTATTAAAATTCATGAGGTTCCTCTTGAACCAAATCTCCAGCTTGTCAAGGTACCACAGGGTAGCACAACTATGTGGTGTTTCAGCTACTCCTCCCAGTTTTGCATCATCTGTGAACTTGCTGAGGTGCACTCTGTCACATCATTTCAGGTCATTAGTGAAGCTGTTAAACAGTATTAACCCCAGTAATGATCCCTGGATTACACCACTTGTGCCCTTGCCTCCAACTGGACTTTGTGCTGCTGATCACCACCCACCTTTCAGGCCAAAGCCTGGCCTTTCAGTTAATTTTCAAGCGGTATAGTTATCTAGCCTTTAATTTGTCAGCTTGTCTTTGAGGATATTATAGGGTCTGCCTTAACTCAAGTTGAGGTAAACAGCTTTAGTTGCTCTCTCCCCTCATCCAACAGGCTGCTCACCTTGTAGGAGGTTATCAGATTGCTAAAGCATGACTTCCCTTCTGCAAATTTATACTGATTGCTCCCAGTCTCCTTTATTCCCTTCACGTGTTTGGAAATGTATTCCAGGAAGATTTTCTCCATCATCTTTCCATGGATATCAATTGCTGCTATATTGTTTGCCTGTGGTTGCAGAGCCCAGAAAATAGATTTGATAGGAAAGCTGTCCTATTCATTTTATTTTAGAGACACTTAAATTATGAAATCTCTATATCCTGGATTTTCTAAAACGTCTCTCAGTTATCTTATGGAGATCAAATTGAAATTTGTCTTGTGGCCAGTGAATGGGAGGAGTCATGGAAAAGTAGCATGTAGAAATCCTGTAGAGCATTGCAGGCAGTGAGGCCTCAGGGACTAAGAGGAGTGTTTGGGATGTGTGCACAAAATATTGTGTTTGCAATGAATTCAAAAATATATTTTTTTCCTGTTTTCATAGTCTACTCCTATTAGAGCAATGCTACATTGAAATTGACTTGATTAAAAAGAAGTCTTAGGTTCCCAGTTAATGCTTGGATTTATTTTATGAGTGAAACCCTGAAGAGTGATACAAAATCAATGGTCTTGCAAAGATTTGGGAATGCCGCTTAAAACTATGTCCTTCAAGATTATTTAATTCCATTTTTTCTTTTCAAGACTGTGGATGGACCAGCAGGAATGTGTGATACCAACTCCCTTATTCCATTTAGCTGGATATCACCTTACCAGAAGTGTATCTGTAGGACATACTGGTGGGTTTTTGTGGGCAAGTGAGAAATTACCCACCAAACTAACCATGGCAGAGCAGGACAGAAATTTGAAATCTGTCAGAAGATGCCTCAAAACAATGCATATTCTGATAGCTAATTTTAATTTGCTTGCTAATTAAGGAGGACAAAGTCATTCTTGCTGCTCAGGAATGCTGCTCATGTTTTTTAGTCTTTCTCTTCAACATAAATATTTCTTCTCTTTTTAGGTGTAGGTAAATCAGACAAGAATCTAGGTGGAAAGGCAATCAGACAGAATAAAATTATGAGGCTTTATAAATAATCCTGTTTTGAATATACTAAATATACTCAGAGAAGTTGTGTGATTGGATGCGGTGTATGTAAAATCAAAGGTCTAAGAGAAAAATTGAAGACAACTGTCAGAAGCTTTTTGCTCTTGTGATTGAAGGCTAGAAAAAATGAGTTTCATATCAGCACTGCATTGTCAACAGTGTTGAATGGCCTGAATACTGAGGCAATTAAAAAAAATATGAAAATTAGCTATGCTGGCCAGATAGAGAAAATAAAATTTAAATTATTACTATGGCTTGTTTGTGAAAATAGTAGTAAGAATTCATTATACTTACTTTTGTGAGAGCAAAACCACCAAGCCTCCAAATTCTTTCTTACTGTTTTTAGCTTTTAGGTCCCTCCTTGAAGTTTAGAATTTTGCCAAGGAATTGTCCCATGTATTTTCAGATCAGGTTCTGAAATTTTTTCATCCTATTTCGATAGTTATCTTTGTCCTGCTTTCTTTTGCAGTAGTTTACAATTTAGCTCAGTATTCCATCTGCTCTTCCCATAGTACCAAAATAATATAAACAACACATTTGTCATGTCTTCATGAACAATTCTATTCCATCTCTTGCAAAGTGACTGCAGGCACAGAAGTGGGGAGTTTTTCACCACTATGAGGTTATTTGATACACTAAACAGCTGGGAGATGAGAGCTCATCTGTTAAGAAAATGTTTTATCTCATGTTGTGAGACATTTTGAATATGGAACAGGAGCTGGTAGTTTAAGGTCAATCCCTGTATGAAAGTCAGTGCCTACCAGGAAGTGCCTAAAACATGTGCAAGGCTGGTTCAACTCCTTTTTCTCCTTGTGCTCGGAGCTGCTCTGTTTCAAAGAATGCTGTTTAGGAATGTTACTGGATGCTCTCACACTAGAAGATAATAGTATAAAGTCTGTTGTGTAAAGAATCAGCTGAAATTCTGCAGTTGCACTGGAGGATTATTTTTAATAAGTCCTCAGCTGGCATAATGTGCAAGTATTGCTTTATGTTTCTGAAAAGCTATCTACCTTTGATTCAATACCATCCTGAATCTTACAATTTGATGCTGTGACTACTACCAGCTTGCAGATCCCTAGTTTAAATTACCTCTTAAGAAATTTAGTGTATCTGTTTCATGTGGCCAATTTCTATTTTCAATCTAGCAGAAGAAGAAAGAAGAGGAAAGAGGAAAAGAAAGTCACTGTTTTGTGATGACAGGATAAAATGTGTTTCTTTAATTCTTCCTCTGCAGACCTAAGGGGAATTTTGGAAATATTTTCCTTTTGAGAGTTATCTCCACTGATTTTCTCCTTGTAATAGTGCTTAACATTTTGAATGTTCAGCATTCAGGTAAAGGACAGTATATATGGATCTCTTGGGATAGCATGTTTTAGCTGTAGAACATCCAGATTTCTAATTTTAAACTTAATGGATAGAGTTTACAGTTCTATTATCTGCTTTTTCCTAGTGCTTTTATTTTTGTGTGGAAAGATTCTGATCTCACAGTTCTACAATCAATTTTGCTTTGGCATCTAGTTCATGTTTTCCCAAGAGGCATAGTTAGTTCTTGCTGATCACCCCTCATGGCTGAAGGAAAATGCAATGTACATTTTAAGACTTTTTCCTGAAAAGTAGCTTCTGTGGGATGTTTACATAAGCAGACTGCAGTGTACCCTGTTTTTTGAAGGCATTTCTGATACAGTGGACAAAAACTATTACCTGTCACTGTAATAATGTTGGGGTGGGTTTTTTTTCATTCCTTTTTTTCTTTTCTTTATTACATTCTACAGTGTTCTTTTCTGGTTTAGGAAGATACTGATTATAAACATTCTGCAATATTTTTTCTCTTGCATCTGAGCATCATCTGAATTTATTTTTTTTTATAGAGGGACTTTGAGAACCATGGGTCCTAGCTATCCCTAATGTACTAGATTATCTGGTATTTTTCTAATAACTGCTTATGTGTTAACCCCATACAGCTATCTTATTTCTGTTAATACTTTTTTCATCTCCCATATTCACACTGCAGGATTAGATTGTACAGGCCTGTTTTAAAATTATTTACTGATTCACCTTTATTTTGATGCATGAAATTGTGCATTCTCAAAAATCACACTGTGCTGTGGCATAGAACTTAGGTTTTATTGAATAATTTTATGTAATACTTCTGGAGTAGATGTCCTGTCATGCACAGCCCATTAGATATATTAGGAGATTCCTCTGTCTCTTGTTGGTCTAAACTAAATGTAATCCCTAAGATCACATATGCTTATTCAGCATGCTAATCTGCCAAAAGAGAGGTTAGCTAACATGTGGCCATTTCGTTGTTGCTGCCTTTGGCCAAATTGGTGTCACTCTTTAAGAAATTGGACTGATGCCTGTTGCTGAGTCTGGCCTTGACAATACGCCCATGTTCACTGCTTGTTTCGTTCTGGTCTCACTGCAGTGCTCTTTCTTTGATCTTTCTGTGCTTTTAGGCCTGTTGTGCTTCTGTTGCTGTTTAAATTCTAGGGGTCTTCTAGCTAAATTAGAGCTCTGGCTTGACTGACTTTTTTCCCATTCCCTTTTGCTTGAAAGTCTTGTGTATCTTAGATCCTTATCTAATCTGATTTCTAACAAACAAAGTTGAGAATGAATACAGGAACTTTCCCCCCACTTTAATGCTCTGTGATGTTCACCCTGGACAATGCATTCTTCACAATTAATGTATGCAATTTTTCTTTAGAAGTCTGATTGGTAAAAAACTTGGACTGAAAACATATATGACAGAAAGAAAGGCAAATGCAGAGCCCTGTTGCTATTCCCACTCCCATCCTGTAGCTTTTGTCTCAATTAAAGCATGAGTACACAATTTATGTACTCCTAAGGAACCAAGACAAAGCAAAAATGAAGATGATGGAAAATATATTTATTTCATTGACATCATACCCATGGTCAGAGGCTGCTTCCTTTCATCTCTCCTCTACCTTTGAATTTGTCAATCTGCCATGTCCACTGCTATTGCTTTTTGTCAAGGAAGCTGTGCCTTTGATATTGCTAGATTTAGATTTTATCCCATAGATTTCAGAAAAACATGTCCACTAAGAGGTTTGCCTTACTGTTTGGTTATTTCTTTGAAAACCTTTCCATTTAAATGCAGAGAGGCATAATTTGTCCAGCTGCTCAACCTTGCCATCAGGGACATGTTCCAGGGATAAGCAGGATTTAGCAGAGGTTAAGGGGGTATGTCTGTACAAGAGCTACTTGTTAATATATTAGTGACCTATCACAGAAGGATTCACTTCTGGCAGGAGCTAAGTGTGGGCTTGGTGCATCAGCTCATCTCTGACAATAAGCTCCATTCTAAACTACATTGCTTGATCTTTTGAGGCTCATCCATTTCTAGAACAGTATGTATTGCTTTTTGAAATAGCTAAGGTAAGCTAAGGTAAATACTTAATCTGATAAAGATTTAATGGAGGAAGCCCTGTATTCATAGTAATTTTTTTTTGATCTCAAGCAAAGTGCAGTGGAACTACAATGTTAGTTTTTAGTACCTTAACAGCTTCTACAGAAATATGCTTTCTTTGGCATAAGCTGTATAGCTGACATAACCTGTGCTAGTTAGCTATTGCATATTAACTGCAAACACGGGATGTGATATAATGAAACCCAGAGCATATCAGAATTAAATTTGGCATTGCTGCAGGAAAGAGCCAGTTAATGTCCTTGTGTAATGCTTATGTAATAGATTAGATTCTCTGCCTGACTGTTCTAGTTGTCTGTGGTGGTATATAAAAAGCTTGTCAGCTTGCTAGTACTCAATTAGCTCATTCACCACGAGTAAACTAGTTTTCTAGCTTATAGGAGCAAAGTACTTCCAATCCTCTAATTGGTTTATGCATATAATCTTTTCCACACACCAACAAGTGCAAAAGTTGACTGGCTAATAGAATTGGAGAATAAAGGGAGACGGGGAAAAAATACAGAAATATCTATAAACTCTATCTGTATGGACCACTGTTTATTAACAGCACCATTTGTTACTCCTTCAGTTCTTTTTGGTTACTTGAGACAACAGATAAATCTTAACAGAGAAAAAAAGGGATCATAGTCATCTAATGCATAAAAATGTTTGGTTTTCAAGATACACAGTTGCTTTCAAGCTCTCAAACTTATTTTTTTAATATATATTATTTTAATTTTCTACATATTTTCTTTTTAATGTTTTTAGAGGATACAAGTAGGCTTTAGTTGTCACCTGTTATAAGTTTTTAATAGGAAGTTGTACATTTTATAAAACTTACAAAACGGGTAAAAGAGGAAATTCTCTCTTTAGAAAACATGTTTGGAGATACCAAATACTGTCAATATTTGTCAATATCTTGTATTGTATTTGTACAATATTTTGTATTGTCAATACAAATAGTGTCAATATTAGTTCAGGGTCTTTGAAAAAATTACGCGTTATAGCCTATTTTATGGCATAAAAGATGACCTTTTAGGGCTTTTAACCAAAAGGTACAATAATCTCATGATAGCGTATTTAGTGGACCTTCAAAGAATTTCTTCAAAACTTTAACTATGAACATTGTTAGGACAGAACGAAGACAGTGCTGTGCTTTTGTTATTGTCTGGTTCCAGGGCAGAAGCACTGTGTCTGATGAGAGATACTATCCTGAGATGGGACATGTACCTTCAGCTGCTTCTCCAGCCTTTCGTACTTGTCTTTGAGACATCAAAAAATGCAGCAATAATATCTCTTCTAGAGTTAACCAGGACTATGGTGAGGCTCCACATTAAATTTTGTTATTTCAGCCTTTTGTCTGACTTCTCAGCCGTGCAGAGTCTTACCATGAATAAAAATGTGGGAAATTCTTCCTTCAAAGGATCAAACTTTCAATGCTAAGGAAAACTTGAATGTTTTGTGAAGCTGTTGGTAACATCTACTTCATGTTCTGCTTTATTTAATGTAAGCTCTTCTTAAAACTGCGTAATTTTCTTTTGAGATGCTGAGATGTTTTATAGATATTTTTCATCCAAATGTACATCTTCTAGCTTGCTCATCTCATAGCTAATGCATGTCTGGAAATTTTTCATATATGAGCATAGATAATAATACACTTTTAAGTTTAAGGATCAGTCTAAGAGTAAATATTAACTGAAAGCTTAATTCTCCTGCTACAGGTTAAGCAGATCCTTGCTACATGCAGAAGAGAAGGTAATTTTCTTAAAGAGTGTTTAATAATTCAAATTTGAAATATTGCATCAAGTTTCAATAGAAAGGCTTTGTGGTGAAAATCAGGGCCATGGTTTCACTTCACCTATGGTTTTAACACTTTTTAAAACAGAATAGCTCAGAAAATAGGTTGTAGTATTACAAAAATGGCCTGATCAAAGAAAAAATGTATGTTCCTGTGGCAGCATGACCAAGTACACTTTATTCTGCCAGAAGCTTTGCTCTGTGCTAGTGAACCTCCTCTGTTCATTGGTCAATATCTTCCACACACACAATTTATGTAACTGATTTCCAAGATATCCAGTGTAACTCTCTGAAAGAGATGCACCTTCTGGGAATTCTCAGGCTGGATACCTGGTTCTGACTGTTACTTGAAAAGAATAAAATGTCTTATGGTTTGCCTTTTCCTCTGAGTTTCTTTGCATCCTTATAGTCCTAGAAACATTTCTCAAAGAAGCTGGATGTGTTGATTCTCCCCAAGCACACTGAGTCTCAGAGAAAATACCTTCACCTTGGAGAAGAGAGGGCTCCTGGGAGACCTCATTGCAGCTTTCTGCTACTTTAAAAAGGACTTATGAAAAAGAGGGAGAGTGACTTTTTATATGGGCACATAGTGACAGGGCAAGGGAGAACAAAACTACTACTTTTAAACTACTAGATGAGAGATTTTGATAGATGTTAGGAAAAATTCTTTACAGTGAGGGGGGTGAGACACTGAAGCAAGTTGCCCAGAGAAGCTGTGGATGTCTCATCCCTGGAGATATTCAGGGCCAGGTTGGATGGGGGTCTGAGCAATCTGATTTAGTGGATGGCATTCATGCCCATGGACAGGAGTTGGAACTAGGTAATCTTTAAGGTCCCTTCAAATTCAAGCCCTTCTATGATTCTTGAAGGCTCTGCTGGTACTGACCTGGTCCGAAAATAAAAAGACATCTGAGAGCTTCCATTCCGTCGGAAAATGCAGGGGGCTTTATTTTCCATGGAACGAGGTGGTGACTGAAAATGGTGATAACCTTAACGGTGCTCCTTTGACTGTGCTTTATTGCTGTTGCTCACCCCCGTCCCATGACTCAGGGTTGATGTGTTCCTCAGATGGGAGCAACCAGGCTGGTGAGTGTAAGCAGAGGGGAGAGGAGCACGGCCCAGCAGAGGGAAGTGCTGGGATAGCCAGGGAGCAGGACTGTGGTGTCTGGGCATGGTGAGCAGGGCAGGTCTGGCCGGGCACGCAGGGTAAGGTACTGCCCAGCCATCACCAGGCAAGTCTGTAGAGATGGGGCAGGGCTGAGACCAGGCTGGGGAGGCAGCCTGCGTGTCAGGGTCTGTCCGTGGGGCTGGTGGCGAGACACAGGGACAATCCACAGCTCATGTGGGAGACAAGCAGTTGTGGCTCAGCATCAAGACAGCTTCTGTGAGAAAGAGGAATCGGCACCAGTGGAGCATCCCCACAGCACCATCAGGAGGGCTCTGCCCAGGGTCACCAGAACCCCTACAGAGGGATATAAATGTGTCTCTAGTAGAATATTTCTAGTGATTGATGCCTTTCTGTGCAGTGTCCAAACCTCATCGCTGCTCAGCAATTTCCAGCACTAATTCCATGCCCATTCCTAAGTGCTAAAAGTTCAGGCTGCTTTCTAATGGGACAGAGAATGTCTGTTGCTGTGGCAGAATGCTTTGGAGAGAAATAAACTTGGTGACTTGGAGTTTGGTTCTGGTGATAGACATGGGAGAAGTTATTTGAGAGACAGATTCAGTTTTCTGTAGACTGTTAGTCCAATGCTGTCTTTAGAATCTGAAGGTTAACATATTAGCAACACTGCTTGCTAGCAGCGATCCACCATTATGCAGTCATTTATATCCAGTAGTATTGAAAGGTTAAATGTTCTCCTGCTGTGCAAAAGTGAAACATGAGTCTTGCTTTAAGGTCACACATTGCTTTATCTGATACAGCGGACAATATATTGCAAACAAGAAGGATCCCAAGCCATTCATCTTTTGTAATGCTTGTCACAGGGAAGAAGTCAAATGGGTTTTACAAGCCTGTATTATGCCAAGCATTTTGAAGACCACTCAAGACTGACAGAAAGTTTTTTTGAATGCCAAACCTCTTTGGAAAGTTCCACATCCTCTCATATTCTCATAGTTATGATCATGTATTTATCATAATTTAGCAGATATTCTTTCACGAATGAATGGCATAGTTATAACAAGAAAATTTGTAAAAATACATTCAATTATACTAAATATCCCATTTAAATAATTAAAAATCATCAGCAAAAAATCAAAATAAGTGTGCAAGTTCATGATGCAGAGACTTCTGTGGTGCTCTCTTGTGGTACAGGAAAGGATAATGAGCTTTCTCATTCTTGATTTTCATACCTCTATCATTTACAGACATTTGTTTGGGTGCAAGTCAAAATAAAGAGACTGGGCTGTCCTTTGTTTAGTGTCTGTGCCCTGAAAACAGGGGTTGGCATCCATGAAATTTTTTAGAGACTCTAAGAACGAAAGCCTTTTATAAAGAGAAGATGGAAGTTCTAATTGTGGGAGTAAGAATATTTATTTATGACAGAGGTTTGCTTCAGGTTTTTTGTTGACGCTTAAGAAAATCCTACACACCACAAATACAAAGCAATAGAAATTTAAGTTATGTTAGATCTTATGAAAAGGTGCTCTTCCTCTTAAATAGTACATATTTTAAAACTATTTTCTTAGAAGAAAGGTTTCCCAGTAGCTATTACAAGCTGTCTTCAAACTAGGCAAAGAAATACAACAAATCTTTGCTTGACACTCAGTCGTTGAAACTGCCCTCTGATGAAAAGGAAGCTTACTAATTAATTATTTACCTCTGCTCTTGAACTTCCTCTATATCCTCCTGTCCCTGTCTTATGATGTGCAAATACTAGGAAATGTGGTACAAAATAACTGGATAAGTATGGGAAATGAGCAGTGGCCCAGTCTCATGTGTGTTTCAAAATCTAGTCTCAACTTGCTATAGGGCTTGTCATTATTAGACATCCTGGCAAGAGAGGTAGGAAAGGTCAAGGTGAGGATTTTCTGTGTATCCTTAAATATCATATAATTATAAAGCTGTGCCCTTTTTCCCCACATTCTTGATAGTTTGTTCTTGAGAAGATAATGTATCTGCCAGTAACAGCATGTACAGGAATTTGTGGATTAAAAGTTTTGCAGTTATGTTTTTATCCTTAGAAGCCAGAACTGTAAGAACTAGAAATTAGTATTCAAAAATACTTTTTACCAGTTCTCTTCTTTGCTCAAAAAAAAAAAAAAAAAAAAAAAGAAAAGGCTGCACTTCACCCAAACTGGAGTAATTTTTACTCCTTTTGATTAGAATTTGAACTTCAGTGACATATTTTGAATATATTCTCACATCTTTCAGGCATTTTTGGAGGCATTGTGAAATAATGATCACCAGCATCCCTGATTTGCTTAAGATCAGAATATTCGGACCAGCAGTGTCCATGTCATTGCATTTGCATTTTTGTTTCTTTGCATGTCAAAAACTTGAGGGTGAAAGATGTGATTGACTTTCAGCCAAATCCTTTTCATCTCACCTACATTTAGAGGAACTCATTACTATCAGTCATGGATTTCTGATTATTTTCCCCCTCCTCTTCCAGTTGTTAGTGTTTTTATCCATTTTCTATCTGTTTAATTAGGTATTTGTAGACCTGTAAGTCCCTGTGCAGACTTGGTGTACTGCAGCTAAAGGATCAAATCAAGTGGATTACATTTCTAATGTAAATAGTTGAATTGTTTCCAGTTTAACACATATTTATTGTTTATCTTAGTTAACAAAAAATCTGTAGAATTACTAGCAGATTATAACTATGGCAACAAGAACAGAGAAGATGGAACAATTTCTTTTCAGGGTGTAATAGGCAAATGAGTCTTAGGTTTTGTTTCCACTGCTGATACTCTGTTCAGAAGTCAGAACCATTAATATGTGATATCAGAAACATTTGGCAGCCTCACTTCTATGAAATAAATACAATGTGAAATCATAGCATGATTAACAGTGGTTGTTAAACAAACTTGTGATTTGGAGAAATAGTTGACAAAAGTTTTGGTGAAATTCGTGAAATCACAGAGAACGGCTCCTTGTTTTGTATGTGGTTGAAAAACAATTGAAGCAAATAATTTAATCAGTGCCAAATTAAGCTGTTACAACATGAAAGTAATTATACTTTTAATAGCAATCAACAATTAATTATTCACAAATTTAGAGTTATTTTGATGATAATTATAACAATGTGTATACACCTTCCACTGCATACAATACAAAGGTCCATCTTCAAAAATAATAAAACTAAACACTGAATTGCTCTAGTGAGCCTGATGAACTTTAAGCCCTTTATTTCTTCTCAAAGTGAAAACTGTGTTTGTGATTATTGTTAATCATGGCTTCAGTTTCCTCTTTTAGAGAGGTTTTTCTCTACTGAAATGTTCTGTACAACCTGGGTCTCTCTCTCATACGTTCTCTTGCAAGTCTGTGGATGAGTTATCCACCAGCAATTCCAGGTTCAAAGGAGACAGTTGGCATGGAGGAGAAACAACTTACAGTTGTGTCTGCTGGTCATGAACACTTGGAATCCTCTGGGCTTCATCATAATTTTGGTCTCGCTCTTGAACAAAATACTTTTTCCATTCACTTTTCTGTGGCTGTTATTTTTCTTTCCTTTCCTTATCACTGAGGAAGCAAAAGTCTCACCCTAGAGCCTGACAGCTCTTGTGTAGCCACTGCCTGTGGCATTCCGTGTTTCCCAGCTTATTGTGATTATTTAGCAAAGTCATAAGAATCAGGCCAGAGTCCAAGTTAGACTAATGCATCCTCCCACTGGAGGAGAGAAAGCTCAATGCCTGAAGCTGAGAGATTCCACTGTCTTATAACTGCTACCTCTGATCGCTCTCTCTCAAGTCAAGTCAGCCCTTGCCAGCTCAACAGCAAGAACATGAACCTGAGCTCTACCCGGGGATCAGAGAAAACTAGGACAATTGAAGGTTTTTCCTTCATAGCTGGTGCTGTGATGGAATGGCTCTTTCTCCCTAGGAACTTCTGCCAGCCAGGTAGCACTGCCACTAGGGCTGAGCAAAACAGCTTTACTGCAGGTGGCAGAGAAGGGCTGCCCACCTCTACAACCAGGAAGCATTTGATTCATCTGCTGAGCAGCACCTGGGTCAACGATATGATTATTGTGATGAGACATCCTCATTGAGCTGAAGACAATCATGGAAACCCTGTGGGAAACTAACCCTTTTGAAGAGAATAAATCAGCTCTTTTTTTGCAACTGATCTTTTGTTCAGATTGTTCATGGTGTTGGAGGATAAGCTGGTCACCAGCAAGCACCAAGCGGTGGGACAGAAGGACAGTGTAACTCTAACAGTTTGTTGGAGTAGAGATGGAGGAGGCAAGGAGAGGTCTGCATGCAGATTTAGAGCCTGAAGCTCATTTAACACAGTTTTACAGAACCCGTAGCTGAGAAGAAAGTGGGGGGAAGCAGATCTCACACAGGAAATCCCACTGTTGCAGGCAGTGGCTTTCCTTATGCCACAAATCTCTAGGCTTTTTGCAACCTCTGATGACAGGATTTGTGGGGCGAAAGTGCAATCGCAGCATGGCCTCCTGGTGAACAGGACATACACAGCAGTCAGGTGGATGGGTGAGTATTTCTTCACATGTCTCCAAACCCAGTGTCCAAAGGATAGCCAAACAAGGTGACCCTCTCTTTCTTCTCAGGCTGTTCCTCCAAATGAAGAGTGTCATAAGGCCCAGGTGCATTTATCCACATTTCTATCCTTGTTGCACATGTTGTGTCTCATTGCATTCACCTAGGTTTCAAGTTCCTTCCCTGTCTTCTAACAATGTATCTAGTCTTTATGTTCTTCTGTGTCCCAGGATGTTTCACCACTGGAATTAAGGACCTTATCCATGTTTAAAGTCAAAAGCCTGGATCTGGTGAATTGTAGAGGACTGTGGCTTTCTTACTTGTGGGTGAGCCCCATTTCTGCTTTGAGGACTCCTTTCTGGAGTACCTGTAGCCTCTTTTGACTGGGGAGGTTTGGTTAAAATTTAGGGGAATGAGTCCAAACAGTGTTTGAGAAGAGTAGCAATAGCTGAGACAGAGGACGAATAAATGTACCCAAGTATGGGTGAGTAAGCTTGGCATTTGGGCTTTTTTTGTTTTGCCAGGCTTGTTAGTAGGGGTCTTGGTTGTGACTTCAGCATACATTCAAATAACTAAGTACGATTCAATTTTTTATATAATCACATCACTTTTTAGTTTGTTGCAATTAATCTTACTTACTGGAATTTGAGCAACAAAATGCTTAATTTTGTGAGTTTTATGTATCTGTACTGAAAGGAGATAGGCTAATTAGGAGCTTTAAATTAAGAAATAATAGCTAATGAATCTGCTGAATCTCCTGACAAATCTGTATGTGACTCAGATGGAGTCTGCTCTCCCACATTTCTTGTGGAGAAGTCCTGGCTTTTGTATTTCGTTTGCAGAATGAGTAGTGACCTAAAAGCTTTTTTTGTGGAGCTGTGTCTCTTGTTTCAGATGTTGCCATGTAATTGAAAAGGTGTTCTTTTCAGTGGTGCCCAAAGTACTGGTACTTTATGGTTATGCCTGACCATTTCAAGGTTAGTTGTCTCAACCAAAGAAAAAAATTATGAAAGCTTTCAGTTAATCCACCTGCACACTCATGCATATTATGCACTTCCCGTTGGAACCGAAAACAAAACCAAACCAAAGCTAATGGACGGAGGGAGCCCTAAAGGGAGCCTTGCTGTGCGTTGAAAACGCTGAGCAGTGATGAGCAGGAGGAGCGGCTGCTGCGGTCGCTGGGTCGCTGCTGCCACCCGCTGGAGCTGGGCTGGGCTGCCAGCCGTCCTGCTCCGGCCTTCAGGAAAAGCCAAATGACTGAGGTGCAAGCCGTGTTTTCTGGAATCGTGCAGGAAACGGGAATAATTTGTCTGAAGTACCCTGACACTCTTTTAACGTCGACGGTCTTGTCTGACAACTGCCACATTAATACAGATCTAATAAGTTTTTTGATTCATATTTTCTGTTTAGTTTTTTAATGGTTTTGTTAGTTTTGTTCTCATGACTGTAATTGTGAGGATAGTGTATATTAGGGTTAGTGATATTTCATTGGCAAAAAACTCCTTACTGGAAACTATCCCTTTTTGTAAAGTCTAAATATAAAAAAAGCATTTATCTGTATAAAAAGACTCCCAGTTAATAATCTGTTTAGACAGTAACAAGAAGTCCACCCCAGAGCAAAACAATACCAGTGAGACCTGAGAGGCTGAAAAACTTTCAGCTGAAACAGAGACCTCTCCTCTTCAATTTACCCAGATGGCTCAATCTCTCTAAACTCCAGAGCAAACACATAAGATTGAAAGGATGTTTTGAAGGTCAACATGTTTTGAACTTTCCTGGTGGAAGTATTGCAAAATCACTATCGAGCACTCTGCCAGCATCTCCCATTATTTGTAGATTGAGTTTGATTTTGCTGGGCACTGGCCTTGTTGTAGCACAATGTCATTTATGAACATTTTAGGCCTTAATTGCCCTTTAAAATGTATTTTAGGATGTCTGTGGTTTAATACAAAGATGCACATCTATTTAACCTCAGAATATGTGTGAGCTTTGTGACTGTACTGCTTATTATCTAACCTATTTTAAGGTACTGCTTTTTTAAGGAAAAGTTCGCTAGGCTGGGACAGAGATTACACAAATATTAGTTATTAGATACTATAATGATTAGGTATAATCACATAATAATGCCAGGTTTTGAATAGCAACCTTAAGCTGTCTTCTCCTTTATTGCATTAAATGTTTTACCTTTCTCAAATTTCTTGGTCTCAGTGTCTGTCTCAAATCTCACAGTTGTATCCTTTATCCCAGACATGGCTTATGTTACAGGCATCCAGGACTCCATTACTTTTTTATAATATATATATTATGTTTTGTTTTTTTTTTCTTGAAGTTGGTTACTGTAAGACTGAAGTTACTGAAGTTACTGTCCTTTATTTCTATTTCTGGAAGCTAACTAAAGCAGAGGTGAAGGATATTGGACAAATAATTGAATTCCTCATTTAATGGGAGTACCATTTTCTATTTCTGCTGACATGATCTCTCTGGCATCCTTTCAGTGTGACATAGGAGGAGTTAAAATGAGTAGGAGAGTTCAAGGTGGAATTGGGGTGGGAGTTGATTTATTTCTCTCCAAAATAAATAGATCAGATTCTGAGTGTGGTAGCCTGTTACATCTCAGGATAAAAGGTTTGATCTTTTGCGGCCATACTGAGTGCTGCTGACAACTGTGAGAATTCTTACGCAGTTTTACAGCACGTCTGGATGTGACTGGTGGAGAGAGGTGATAGGAAGTGGTACAGGAGGGTTTGGCAGCCTCCCGGCCCTCACTGGTGGGGTGATGTTCCAATGGAGGGGAGAAGGATAGTCAAGGTGCCCCCTGTATCTTTGGGTGTGTTTGTGGGACGGGTCTCCTGCTTCACATGGTGCATGCAACAGAGGCTGTGGTTGGAAGGCAGACGTTGGTAAGGAGTGTGTTTTGAATCCATGTATTTTGGAGAAATGTAATCTTTTTTGTTGTTTAAAAAGCCGTGGAAGAAGCTCTTAACGAGGAAGAAAGAACCTGCAAAGAAGTGAAAGAAATGCAGGCGAACAGTCGCACGCTGTAGGGAAGCTGCAGTGCTGCCTTTGTCCCACGGTGTGGTGCTGAGAGAAGCTGCGGCTCTGCAGCAGAAAGCAGGACTGCCTGCACTGCCCTGTCTTGAGTTTCTGAGCCTCCAACAGGCTTCACAAGAGCAGAGGCATCATCTTAGACAGAACAGCATTTCAATGTCCATTTCTGTGATTGTCTCTTAATATCTTGTTAATAATATACTTCAGTATAGGCAGTAGGTCAGTAATTCTAGACTCAAGAGTTACTTTTACTCGAGTCTTTCTAATAGTTTCATCACTTTATAATCCTGTTTTTTCTGGTTTTGTTTTCTCTTCTTCCTTTCAGTGACTGATCTTTGTTAAAGTTTGTTTGCTTGCTTTGTGTTTGTCTGAGACTGTAGCTTTACAAATTATTTTACTAGTGGCTGATCCAGGTACGGACCTTGTCACCCTACCAGATGTGCACTGTCACCTTTCTTGTTTATTCTGCTGTAACTGATTGCTCAATTTGCTCAAGTTTTGTAATAAAAAATTCCCTTTTGTAATGGAAATTTTACCCTACATATGTACCTTATGCTGCTCTTCTGTTTTTAAATTTATGATGGTATCACAGGTCTGTTTAGGAGAGTGGTGAAACAAATACTTGTATTTAGCAAAACTGAGATAATGGTAACTTCAGCAGCTGGCTGATTAATTATGTGATAACTGGAGGCAAAAGAACATTTCTGTTCCTTGTATATGACCCTATATATTTTCTATATATTCCTTACATGGGAATTTTTTTTTGTTTTTAACAATATGATGTTCTAGTTCAAGGCAAAATTTTGGCAAAGGAACTTTGCAGCTCTTCACAGGAATTTGATCCCTGTCAGGAACATTTGTTCACTTTCAGAAGCTGCCATCCACCTGGGACATTCTGTGGTGTTGGTCATGTCTTGTAAGCCTCGTGAGATAAATGTTAGAATTACTTCTGTGCCTGCAGGCAGGAGACAGCCTTTCTAAACACATTGCATTGCTCATGCACATATACTGTTTTTCAGGAATGATGAGATAACATTAGAACTTTCACAGGCTGAAACTCTGTGTTAGCAATCAAAAGGAAGAAATATTGTAAATTCTTTGTGAGTTTAAAAATGGTCCGAAAATAATTCCACTTGGTCTTTTGACACTTGAATTACTTTGGGATCCAGCCAGTATTTCAGAGCTTCCATGTCCGAAACAATTCAGTGCTGCAGGCCATTTTTAGGATGTAAAAATTACTGTGGGTGGCTCATCTTTATGTGGGTATTCAAAGGATATGCAATGTCCTGATAATTTTCCTTCAGAATCATAAAACAAGAAACATCAATGGCAACTTTTTAAGACTGATTAAAATTGATGTGAATAGTCATGAGGTCTTTCTGAAAAGAAGGTTCTCCTTGCTAGTTTAGGACCACTACAAAACCATTCCCAGGACAGTCTGTCTTTCTGCAAACACATTACATATTTTGTGTTAAAATTTCATCTTTGTGAGATTTTATCAGTCATTATCTTGATTTGTTTACCCACTATTTGTGTTGTCCTCAAACTAATTTGGCAGTAGGTAGCTCTCTATCTTGAAGGTTATTTGGAATTGCATGTTGGATCAGAGCACAGTGAGTTTAACCCAGTCAACAAATTAAATATATCGGAAATAGAATGTGATAAAGTAAAAACATTTGTTTATTATAGATTGTATTGGTCTTTCACGAAAATAGAGACTCTTTTGTAACAGGAACACTGATATTAGTACATGATTATTTCCTGTTTCAATAAAAATCAACTTCTCATAATGACAGGAGCCATCCCTTTTGTAGCTGAACACATTTCCTGATACACCTCATTGTTGATTTCCATGAAGTTTTTTCTAAGGTATTTATACAGAGGCCTATTATTGCTAGCATTCTTGGGAATAAAAATACTATTATATTTATGTAGTCCTTTCAGAAACCTGTGCCAAGGCCCATCTTTTGGATTTAATTTACCTTCTCCTGGTTTGGCACTTGGCTGCTCACAGCCAAGTGAATATTCATTTAAAGTGAATGAATATGCTATGGCTGCAAATAATGTCTGTGTTGTAGTTGGAACAGAATCATATAATTTTTCCAGTTCTGGTATTGCAAATATAGCTTCAGTTCAAATGTCTGCACTCTGCTTCTATTTTTTGCACACTTACATAGAACTGAATCAGCTGAGAAGCATATATATATATATATATATATAATATAAAAACAGAAAAACAGAGTTTCTCCTTATATTCTATTTGAAATTATCCATGAAAATAATTTTGTATTTTTTAGTGTATAGCTTTACTGTTTCTGCCCTGTGTGAAATTGTTTTACAGAATATGCTGAAAATTGTAATCAGCAAGCAGTTTGTTAAAGATGATGCAGAACTGCTTTTGCACTAATGACATGTTGAAAGTCATCTCTTAGAGCACTCTTATAGTCCATTTATGTATAGGTTCTAATTCATAAAACTATGCTGTGAGACAAAATTCCTGTATTTTAGGCCGGTGTAGAAAAACAAGAAAATAAAAGGCTTATTTATGAAGCACCATCAGCTGTTCCCATATTTTGGGGCAAAATTCGGGTCCATGCAGATTATATCTGTCAGAAAAAGCATGAAATCATGTCTCTTAAGGGCAATTCCGCCATTTATTGACAAATAATTAAAAACACCTCAAAAGAACCAAAACACAATTCTTTCTTTAATCACAAGAAGATAAATTTATTTCTTAGGATTTTAAGAATCCCATTCAAAAACTTAAGTAAAAGTAATTGCATATGGCAATCCTGTGAGATCACAGTCTTACAGGATAATTGGTGGGAAGGTCCTTTCAAAACTTGTCGCACTTGTGTACAATTGCCCTGTCTCTCAAACTGTGTTTTTGTAGCCAGGGTATATAACAAAGCCAGTGTATATAACAAAGATGCAGATAGAAATGAGCAGCTGGGGGCAGCAGAAACAAAGCAGGATTGCTCTTAGCTTGAAATTAGTGTCTTAATGCTTTTATAGCTGCATTTTGATGTTACCTTTCTAGAGTTTTGTTCATGTTTTTCTACCTCCCTCTCATTGAAACAACATCCAGAAAAAAACCCCATTATTTTAATGATGTTTAGCACAACCTATCTGTACTTTTCTATTCAAGACTCCTGTCTGTTAATGTTAGAATTGCCATTGCCCTTTGTAAACAATGCCCTATTTTCCAGCAGGGACTGCAGCCTTCTAGTAGCTGTTGTTCACTCTTGATATTCCAGAACAGAGCATTGTTCATTTCAACTGTACCTGTAAAATCAAACTCTTCATATCAGAGGAGGAAAACTCAGGTTCTGAACAGATAACATGATGACAGGTGAGTGGAGGTTAATATCTCTGGAAGAAACCCCATGGCCTTCCAAGTTGTGGAGTATGTAGTTAATGGTGATTTCCATGAGACAGCACTGTCTACATCTATGTAGAATATTTGCTGACTGCATCTGGTCCCTCTGGGGACAGAAATTTTAAATTGTGCTATTTCTGCTGAAAACGTCTGCAGTCAGGTAAGGGTTGTTTCAGGGCTGCTAGTGACATTTCTATAAGATATTAACAGGATTATGTAGTGCATACATGGAGCATGCTTACGTGAGTATATTGGGTTTGTGTGGCAAGGTTTTGGTAGTGGTGGGCCTACAGGGGTGGCTTCTATGAGAAGCTGCCAGAAGCTTCCCACGTGTCTGACAGAGGCAATGACTGCAGGCTCCAAGCTGGATCCACTGCTGGCCAAGGTTGAGCCCATCAGTGACAGTAGTAGCACCTCTGGAACAACACTTTTAAGACAGGGTGGAAAACACCTGCGTAATGGCACCTGGAGAAAAAAGGAGTCAGAATATGTGAAGAAACAGCCCTGCAGGCACCAGGGTCTCTGCCCCAGGCACTGGAGCAGAGATTCCCTTGGAGCCTGTGGGAAGGACACGTGCTGGAGAAGTTCACAGAGAACTGTCTGCAGTGGGAGTGATCCCATACTGGAGCAGGGGAAAAATGTGGGGAATCCTGCCCCTGTTGGGGAAGGAGTGGCAGAGACAATGTGTGCTGAACTGGCTGCAGCCCCCATTCCCCATCTCCTTGTGGGCCTGAGAGGTAGAGAATTCAGGAGTGAAATTGAGCCAGGGAAGAAGGGAGGAGTGGGGGAGAAAATATTTTAAGACTTGGCTTTCCCTCTCATTATCCTGCTCTGATTTGATTGGTTATAAATTAAACTAATTTTCCCAAGTTCAGTCTATTTTGTCTGTCACAATAATTACTGAGTGATCTCTCCCTGCCCTTATCTTGGCACACAAGCTTGTTGTCATAGCAGAGACACAGCAGTGTTGGTGGGCACCTGACAAGACAGGGGCCACCCACCACAGCCAAGGGTGTTCTAAACATGTTTGAGAGTACTCTTCTGCTGAGAATGGGTCTATTGAAATGGTCTTAGGGGACTGTATAAGGAGAAAGGTGCCAGGCCTAGTGATTTTTTTGTCCATAGGAAATATAGGTTGAAGTTCTTAGGAAAAATTACCTCTGGCCTTCACTAAGGTTTGTTTTGTTGAGGAATACTCTCAGTGCTGGTAGCTCCATGAGCAGCTGCAGTGCCAGCTCCAGGTTCAGCTCTGGGTGAGAGCCCCAGACAAGAGGCCATGAACTGGAACCAACCTTTGCACAGCATAAGGCACAGGAACCTGTGGTGCCAGCCAGGGGACCGGACACTCAGAGACACGGCAGGAGATGAGGAGCAGCTGGAAGACCCCAGACTTCCCTGCACTTTGACTGTCAGGGTGTAAAAGCCCAGGGGTTCCTTTGCTCATGGTGCCTCCTTGGAGGCACCAGCTTGAGCTGTTATTCTGTTGATTTACATCATGATTAAATTACTGAAAGGATCCAGAGGTCTGAGACTCTGATGTGGAAACTTGGTCTGACTTTGAGTGTGGGGTGTGTAGCTGTGAAGTGGCCTCTGTCCAAGTGAGACTGCCAGAGTGGCTCATGGGTGGTCGGGCAGTCCTTAACAATTTTAGATGAACAAGTCATTTTGTTCCAAATGAGAGCCTAAGCAGAACTCAGATGCATGCAGTATGAATCTTGGGAAGAGCTGAGAGCTTGCATCATTTGATAACATTAATTTGGTCTGCGTACACCTCTGCCTCTGATTATCCATTATGCATACATTTAATCTGTGAGAAATATCAGTGAGAAAGTCTTTTCTTTATCTGTGAGTGCAAGGACTGATAAATAAAGAGCATTTGACAAAGTAAGAAATATTTTTATGAAGACAGGATATTCAGAGCAAAATGTGTCTAGGGAATATTCAGAAAGATCAAAAGCTTGTTTTCTTCATTATGCTACTAGGCACTGAAAGGAAAACAATACATTTTGCATCAAAGTGCCATACTGCATCATTGCTGCACAAATAAAAAAAACAATCTAGTTTATAGCAAAGTTAATGAACTGCTGGCCTGTGAACTCTATGAGCTGAAGGATAAATTTGTCTCAGGTCTGTAAAATTTTCATAAAGTTTTGCTGAGCATCTAGTTCCTCAAACTACTGCTGAGCCTGTCCATCTCCAGGAAATGATAAATTTGATTTCTGGGAGGCCCAAAACCCATACCAAGCCACAGTTCTTAAAACTCTAGGCAGCCCTGATTAAAAAATAAGGGATTTCATTATAAACAATCTGGCAACTTCTTCTGCTTTTAAAAGAAAATAATATAAAAATAATAAAAACCAGAATACCAGACTATTTGGTATGTTGTGATACAGTATGACAACTTGATAATATAAATAATGCTGTGCATTGACAACATCCAATAACATATATATAGCATGTACCTGCAGTAGAATATGATAATAATAATTATAAGGATTGAAAAAACAGTTTTAACGTAGTATTTTAAATTGTATTTCAAAGGAAATATTGAGAGTACTTGCATTTATTCTGAATTGAAATGAGGTCAGATTTTGAACTGCCTTTGTTTCCTGTGAAGTGGAAATTTGAAGTGCTGATCAGTTCTATTTCTAGAGAAACTTTGCAACTGATTAGATGTCAGACTAATTACTAGCTCTTGTCTTCAAAAATCCAGAGAAGGAAGCTGTCACTTTGAGTTCCCAAAATTATTTTCTGTATGTATGTTGCAGTTTGTACATGTTTGTAGTCAGTCTAAGTCTGTACTCAATCATGCATTTGGAAATTTCTCTTCATTAATTACCTTTTTTCCCCAATCATCAATAATAACTATACCAAACATTGCTTTCATCATTGCTTTTCCATCTACCATCTGTATAGGAGAAACCATGAGAAAACATGTTCTTTGAGAGCTCAGAATCATGTATTAGGCTGTAGTTATTTTGTATGTCCATGTACTGTACAAGAGTAAACATGATTAACTCATGAGTAAACATTATTAACGCCATGAACTTAGAGGTCTTTTCCATCCTAAATGATTCTATGATTGTATGAGTAACTGAAAATTATGCTGCTAAAATCTTTTGTTCTGACCTATTTACCTGATTAGCCTGCACACAATTTTCAAGGGTGGCCTTTCAGCTTCAGCTTAGATAATTACATTGACAAAGATTGTTAAAGCTGCTACTGTGCAGTTTCCTTATTATAGACAATGTCAGAATGAGTTAGGAGATTCCCGTTTACATTCATTCAAATTCTGATTAAATGACGTGTAAATCTCAAAACTTGCAACTATTATTTCAAGTTATAATTTATCTTTGCTTATATTATGAGAAAATAACACACTTCAATCTAGTGAAGTACAGGCATGTCTTGTGGGCATTTTTACATTATTTAATCAGCATGTCTCCACTTATCTTTTTATTGCTGCTACACTGAAAGAGCAACAAGAGCCCCCAAAGAGACTCTGAATGAAATATAGCCAATGGGATTTTACTTTGAAAATACTTGCACAGTATTTAATGAAAAAATGCCAGTGTACTGAGGCTTCATTAACTGCTGTATGTTGCCAACAGAGGAATCATAGCTTTTCCTTTCCTCCAGGCCACAGAGGCCAGCCCTATGTCTCTATCTGACAAAACAATGATGTATTCAGGCTGTGAAATAACCTACGGTAAAGTGTTTTATTCAACAAAGACATCCTAGTGAAAAATCTGCTAATTTTTTGACCTGAAGTTCCACACTCTATCTTTGTCCTTTGAAATCTTTTAAAGAACCAAAAACAACATGTCACTTAACAATTTGGAATTGCATCAAATGCATCCATTTTTCATACAGAGTAAACTCTTGACAGGAAAATTTAATAAAGTAATTTGCTGAAGCAGAAGACTGTTGATAATTCACTCAGCATATCTAGCTGGCATACAACACTGGCAGCTAGTTCTTCTAGATAAACAGTGGATTTTAGATATAAATGTCTAAGTAAAACCTGACATCTACGATATCATCAACTGGCAGTAAAAAGAAACAGATTGCTATGGTATCTTACATAGCATCAAGAAGATTTTCTGTTTGTATTCCCATCATTCCAGATTTTCATGTGAAATAGCAAAATAATGTTATGTAAGTTTTCCATCAATAGAATTCTGTGGCAAATACCTCATCATCAGATCATATTTGTTCATAAGAACCAAAGGCTTTTTATGGAAAAGGATAGTCTTGCTGAGTTGTTTTCTTGACTTGTTTAATTTTCAGTTTCTTTACAATATTTCTTTTTGAACAGTGATTTTGTTTTAATTAAAATCAGAAATGGTGGACACTCAGAAGATCTGGTAAAATTTTCAGTTTAAAATTTTGACTGAACTAATCCAATTACCTATCTGGGACACTTGGAAAAACAGAAAGGAGGGAGGGATTTCTAAATTTTTTTTTCCCCTTTGCTTTCGGATTTTTCATCCTATCATAGTTTGAAATTTCATTTTTACATCAAAAATACCTTCAGGACTGGCTTGAGGTTTCCAGATGATCTGACAGCTCTATCTGTGGAGCTTTCTGGCCACCAAAACTCTAAAGGAAATTGTGTTTTTTCTGTTGTGGTCATTATTGCACCTGTATAGGGGTGAGCTGATTGAGGAATGGCACATGTGAATGTTTTGCCTGAAACCTTGTGCTGGTCCAATAGAATCATAGCAGTCAGCACATGTAAGAGCCATGAACAATGAAGAAGCATAAGTTTAGATCTACCAGACTTTCATAACTGATGTAAGATGATATTAAAGAACATCTATGATTACTTACTTGGAACTGTATCAGCACTGTATTGGCACCTTATATAGATCTCAGAGGATAATGGTATTTTGAAATCCCTGATAAACACCTTTTTTCTGCTCTGAAGTCATTTCAGTAAGGAAACTGGATCAAAACTGAGACCAGGATTTCAAATAATACCGGAGTATGTCATATTTACATGGGTGGAATTGGAAATCAAGATTAAATAATTACATAACTATACATGCAGGGTTATTACAAAATACTAATATGGAAACATACAAGAATATGAGAGTTTTCATGTATTTGTTTTTCTACCATATGTGGTAGACACCTATGCCACAATAAGCAAAAACATTGATTTAATATTTTCCCTCTTATGCAGGGATGTGTAAAACACAGACTAGAAGTTGTTTAAAATTAGACTTAGCTGATGTAATAGCGAACCAATGTGCTGTATCCAGATTTCATTAACATGTAATAATCTGTGTATTCATAATGAGTATTTTCATAGAGCTATTTGTTTTGAAAATTTGTGGCAATCCATCTGTTTTTTTAATAACTTTTTTTTTTTGTAGGTGGGGTGCTCTCTCAAATGAGTTTTGATATTGGAAATTCTATCCATTGAGGTACATTTAATTTTTATTGTATAAATTATCTATATAATCATGAGATAATTTAGATTGTTATCTTTTACCTGCTAGGATAGCTGGCCACCAAGTAGAAATGCTTTCTAAGGCAGGAAGATGTGGAAGGTACCTAATCAAGCAAAAGGAAGGCCTTAGAGAAAAAATCCCTGAGAGAAGCTACTAAGCCTCTGCTTTGGTAGTCTTTGTTATCTTCTGGACTGTAGGTACAGTGGATCTATTTGTATGTGCATAGTGAAATTGTATCAGATTATTTGTCACAAAAGCCTTATCTTAGCCTTTTACAGTTGTCATCTTCTTCTCTTTCATGTTGGATGGTAATTTGGTGAAATGCCTAGTACTTGGGAAGGTTAGTGGCTTAGGTGCTAACTTGCTTATATCCAGACTATTAAAATCTTTCTTTCCAGTGATGAAATAACCTTGATAGATTTAAATAACCTTGAAAAGAGTTTGTCAAATTGGCAACTGTAATTGTTCATCAAGTAGCTGGATTGCTATGGAAGCACACTCTGCAGGCTTTCAGAGGAGGCTGATTTCATTGACATAATTTCTCACTCGTTCAATTGCTGGGATATTGTGAGCACAGTGAGGTGAGTACTTGTTTGAGCAGCTGCTGCCAATAGTCTGCATGTCTGAAGGCTGTGCTAGCTGCTGGAAATTCTGTAATCATAGTACCACAATATGTGCTTCTCTTTGGAGGCAAGGAAGCTGTAAAGCCTTAAACATTGGATCAGCTAGTATTCTATTTGCTCTTGCAAATAGACTTTGGCCAGGCTGAATTGGTTGTTTAAAAAGAAAAACCTGGCATGATATTTTCACCACATCCTTTCAGATCTGAAATGGGCTCAGAAATGGGTCTCAGTGGTGTAGTCATTTTCTGTACAAAAGAAATTCAGAGTTGCCTGTTACGTCGCTCACACTGTGAGTGACTAATCCATTATAAGGTGCTTAAATCTGGCTCTTGTCAGACTTCTCTTCACTCTTCTGAAACTGTAACACGTTATCTGACCAAGACTTTTTGCCTAACACTCTTCTTGGGAGACAAGCTGTACAAAGTCCTCTAGAACAGGATTTTAATCCTTTCCAGCCTAAGGAGAACTGGTCTTACTTATGCTCTTTCAGTTGAACCTCTTGTTCGGTCCTCTGAAGGACAGTGTAGAAGTAAATTAAAGTAACTTCTCATCTACAGCTGCTTTCCTCTCTAAGGACTGGAAAACCTCAAAAGAAAAAGAATTTCCAGTCTGATAATAGTTATTTTTTATCTGTCTGTAGATTTTTCATCATCAAGTTCATTTTCCTAATGGCAATTACATAAAACTTAATTTACTTGTTCAGTGGAAAAAGCAAACCGTGTGGAAAAACCACACAGTGGGTTCACATTCTCCCTTTTCTTACAGACATAGTGTTAGTTTGTGTGACAGTAACTGCTTAGTCCAGGTACAATGTCCGGCTGAAGTGCTGCTTTTAAACTCACCGGGTGTCTCTGCTGTGCTGTGCTATGCTCACATACCCTGGCAGGAATGCTAGAAAGCAGAGGCCTGTGAGATTGACTGCAAACTGTGCTGCATTTAGAGTAAGAAAAAGAATTGCTGTTTCAGATTTCTTATTTGCATGGTTCTGTTGTTTCACAGGCATGTGAGAGGAGAGGAAACTGCTGAACTGCTCGCATTCAATGCAAATTAATATATAGTTGGAGCCAGCAGGCTCCAACTGAAACTGAGCTGTGCTGTCGTAAGGCTTGTATTAGCTCACCTCTGCCTTCAAATGGGTTTAGCATTCAGATAAGAAAATCTAACAGGGTTAGAAGGAAGTAGGTTTGGTGAGGTGAAATTACTATGACTTTCCTTAGTTTGTGGATCCGGACTCTCCTGTTGGATTAAACACTTCTTTCAGGACAGTAGCTGTGTCTGTTCTCTTTTTTTCCCTGCCAGCCATATGTTCCTTAGGTAATTAAGACTAAGCAAAGTCAGGGGATGAAATTTTTCGGTATCTTTGGGAAAAGTGTCATTACAGAGGCCTGATTATGCAAAACAGAAAATAAGATTTTTCCACTCGGCAAATGCCAATTAGCTTTTTCAGTGGCTTAGTGTAGGAGTTCAGCATGATTTCCATATTTTGAAAATAAGAATTGCTGACAGATTAGAACAACATGGATTGAAAAAAACAGGTATCATATTCTAAAAATGATTCTCTTCACAGTTTTGAGTTAACAGGACATAAAAGAAATGGTGTTATAAGAGCACTTCATTGAAGAAAATAGAATTGCAAAGTCAAGCTTCTTTTTTCTCACTTGTAAAAAACTTGCTCATTTCTCAGTCTTTACGTGATTTAAATTTTTTTTTCAGGAGCTGTCAGATGGAATTAAACTAATCAACAGTGCAGTGCATTTCACTTAATTTATTGTCCCCTGCATCTCAAGTGAAATACACTTATCAATTATTACGATTCACTTGAAAAAACTGCTACATTCATAATTTATGTTTCCCAAAATATAGCCAGTGAGAGAAAGTGTGAAATGCCTCTGTGCTGAATTGAAAACATGAAATGAACTCAGAATTTTTGGCTTAGATTGAATTTAAATATAACTCAGCATTGACTGAAAATCTCAGTGTCCTAGATTTGCACTTTTAGGTTTCAATTTATACTAGGCATGAGTAAGTGCTGTTAGCTGCATGAATAATGCATTCTTTCCTTCAGCTCAGCTCATTCCCCTCACATATTTATTCATATACACTGTTTAAGTGAACCTAAATGCTTGCTTGGTAGCTATTCACTGGTGTTCCTGCAAGCTGCAGGATAGACCATTTCCTAGGCTTAAAACAACTCCGGGACTACTCACCCAGAGACCACCTTTTCAAACTATCATTTATACTTAGTTGTCATCTGCATTCAGTGACAGAAGCCCCTTCTCATACTTCTATAACATTATCTTGATAAAAATTCTTGTAAATTTATGTGTTTTGTTATATATTTCTGGTGTCAGGAATAGTAATTTGTGGAAATGAGAAGTAGCTTTTATGACAGAACCCAAATGCACCCAGGGCTTGGGGCCTGAGGATGTGTTTTTCCCTTAGACACAAGATACCATAATCAATCCACACCTTTTCAGAGCTCAGGGAGTCTGTGAACAAGAGATTCGATTAACAGAAGGAGGAAGTAGAGCTGAATTTGTCAGGTTTCATTGTTGTAGCACCTCACAGGTCTGTTCATGTCATTTCACAGCAATGAATTTGGTCAGAAAAGGAAGACTAATATTATCTAATTTTACGTGAATGGAAACTAATTTTGTCACTTCATTGGCAATTTGTATTTTTTCATTCTACAGTTTAAATGTCTCAAACTTAGTTTTTCTGTTATGTCAGTTTTTCAGACTTGTATGGATCCATAGTTTATTACTGCCTGTATGCAGATAATATTTCCTTTATATAGTAAGGTTTAGGAACAATTGTTAAGGTAGCACAGTATTATTGTGCTTTGAGCACAATAATAAATAAATAATAAATAATAAATTTAATCTGCAAAAGAAGCTTTTGAAGATGTTAGTGATAGATATATGCCACACAGCCATCAGCTTCTGTATGGCTTTTTACCATGAGTTACGTATTTTCTTCATCCCAGTGTTTTTGGTTTTTGTTGTACATTAGGCACCGAGAAATGCAAGTAACATGCACACAGTCACAATAAAGTCTGCAATAGAAATGTTGTGCTTCTTGAGTTCATGTTATTGCCTGGATGCTACAGCATTGCCCATCTTTTTTATACTTCAGTTGCATTTTTGAAAATGATCTATAAATGAAGACTTACTAGCTATTTGAGTTATTCAAATGAAAAAGATGAAAAGAATCTGCTTGTTATTAAATCTCATCCTCAATTCCCTCTTTCTGTAACTGGTAGTCCACTAAGACTGTTTAAAAAAAAAAAAAAACAAGAAAAGATAAAAATAATTAAGTGAAGTTTATTTGTGGTGCTGGGTAGAATTTAATTTTCTGTATGGAAAATGTAAATGTACGTGTTACAGAAACATTGCAAATTTTACTGCTGTGAAGTGAGATAAACCTCAAATGTTTCAAAATTTAACCCAGAATGAAAATTTGACTAATTCCTTTAATTTCTGAAGCACAGTTTCTTTGAAATGACACAAGTCACGTATGCTGGTATGCGACAATTTTTCCAAAGAAAAATTCCTGGTTGTTTTATATTAACATTCCATTTTCCTGAGACCCATGTAAAATTCTTTAATCAGATCTAGAAACAGGCAGCTATTCCATATTCATGAAATATCAAGACTCCATGAAATAGTAAGGCAATGAGAGCTTTGAGGTGTGAGCTGTTGGCAACTGTTACTGTCTCTCAATTTAATAAGACTTTCTCAGAAATGAGTAGTCTTTTCCAATGCAGAATATAGAGTTTCTGTCAACCCAGTACAAATAAAAGTTCCAGTCATTTTCAGAGAAAATTGCACTTCACATGAAAAATTAAATGGTCATTAAGGCTCATGTAAAATCCAGTGAAATGACACAAGGAATGATAGATCTTCAAGCTAGAATCCCATAAAAATTTTCCCATTTTTCATGTCTTAGCTCTCTTTTGTCAGTCAGCTTAGACCTTAAAGCACATTTCTGCTTCTTGTCCTGTTTCTTTTCAGAGATGATCCAAAAGGGCCAGTGTATTGGGTTTACATGGCCAGGTTTTGGTGGCAGGGCAGGGCTATAGGGGTGGCTTTTGTGAGAAGCTGCTGGAAGCTTCCCCATGTCTGACAGTGCCAATGCCAGTGGGCTCCAGGATGGGTCCACCACTGGCCAAGGCTGAGCCCACCAGTGATGGCAGTAATGCCCCTGGGATAACATATTTAAGAAGGGGGAAAAAATATTGCAGAGAAGTAATTGTAGCCAGAGAAGAGGGGAGTGAGAATTTGTGAGAATATGTGGGATAAGTCCTGCAGACACCAAGATCAGTGAAGAAGGAGGAGAAGGATCTGCTCCGGGTGCCAGAGCTGTGATGCCCCTGCAGCCTGTGGTGAAAGCCATGGTGGAGCAGCTGTGTCCCTGCAGCCCGTGGAGGGCCACAGGGCACAGAGATTCACCCGCAGCCCGCGGAGGAGCCCCATGCCTTCTTCAAGTACTGTATCCTGTGAAACGGGACCCACGCTGGGGCAGTTAGTTAGGAACTGAAACCCATGGGAAGGACTCACACTGGAGAAATTCATGGAGGACTGCACCCCACAGGAAGGACCCCCCACTGGAGCAAGGGGAGGACTCCTCTCTCTGAGGAGGAAGCAGTGGCAGAAACGTCTGATGAACTGCCCATAACCCCAACTCCCATCTCCCTGTGCAGTGAGAGGGAGGAGGTAGAGAATTGGGAATAAAATTAAGCCCAGGAAGGAGTGGGAGGTCAGGTGAAGGTTTTTTTCTTCAGCTTTTGTTTTACCTTTCATTATGCATCTCTGATTTTGGTGGGTAATAAATTCAAGTAATTTCCCCAAGTGAAGGGTTTCTGATCCATAGTGGTAATCGATGAGTGATCTCTCCCTGTCCTTATGTGAAGGCACAAGCCTTGGGTGGAGCAGACAGAGCAGTTTTGGTGGGCCCCTGGAATCCAGTGAGAGTCAAACCACCACAGTTAGACCAGCGTGGCAGCATTCTGCATCATTGGGATCCCTGCACTTTGGAAATAACTCACCAAAGGAACTCTGTGCTTTTCGATATCTGGATTACAAAAGAGCCGCTGGGTGACAATTACTTCTAATTGCTCTTAGCAAAGGTTGGATCCAAAGCAAATGGCTTTAGAGAAGTGTGCTCCATTAAGCTGCCTATATAAACTCTGCTTTTTGTTAGTCTCATTAGCAGTCCCAGACTTTTAACTATTTGATTCCTTTGCTTCTTCCTCCACACATGTGCTTCCTTTTCATCAGCATTGGCACACACTGCACAGAGTGTGGGGAAATGCAGATGTCTGAGATAACTGGCAGTATAAAAATAAATGGAATTAACTGAGACTAAAATGGCCAAGGAGATCCATAAATACAAAGACTGGCCTTAATGAAACAGTAACAATATGAAAATTCTTTTTAGCAAAAGAATTTTCCTATCTATTTCTTGAGATGGAAACTTAGTGGAATAGAATTTATTTCTGGTAAATGAGATGTAAGGATATAGCCTTTTCAGTGCTTTTAAGGCCTAGTTTCCCAGCTCTCCAAAGGTATTAGTCATGTGAACATCTCTAGTTTTTCCATTAGAGCACTCACCTTGTGTTTCCTCAAGCATATCTAGTCCTTCATGTGTCTTTCAGGGCTCATATATCCATGGTATGATGATTTGCCTCAAAATTGACTCTATCTAGAATGGCCAAATCTTCTAGCACCTATCAATGGTCTGCACAGCAGAGCCAAAAACATCATTATGTGCACCAATGCCCAGGCTCTCAGCCACTGCATGCTTCTTTGGTACTGGGAAAGAGCAGGGACATGCAGCAGTGACATCCAGCAAGGAAAGACTCTGTCTGTATGCTATATATGTGATGACTTTTAACAGCTTATGTAATGTGTTATCATGAAACTCAAGCATGGCAGTAGAAGATGTGGTTATATCTTAGCAATATTTAACTATACAATACTTAAGGGAGAACTAATGAGAGAACTATGAGATAATTTTGACAGCAACATTGAGCATAACTATTTATGGAATAAACATGAAAATGGCAGTGGACAGCTATACTAGACATCAGCAGCATTAGTCTTAGAACCATGAGCAGCAGAGCGTTATGGTTATGGCAGCAAATTCCTGAATTGTCCCAATCCAGTAAGTCCTCAATATGCCCCTCTTGGCATTCTGGGCCCACATTCCTGGCACCTGATGTGTTGAGAGGCCCTAGGTGGCTGTTCATCAGTGTAACCATTGATTCTTAGATGCTGGGGTCTTCAACACTGATCCTCTTCTGCTGATCCTACCTTAAAGTAGTCTTTAAGTCGTCTTTCTATACCTTCAAGGTGCTGTGACCTAGGACCTTATGTACTTCTCAGTATGTACTTCTGTAATCTCTCAGAGAGATTATTCATTGCTTCTGTTGAGTCAGTTCAATCTAAAGACAGCTGGTCATTGTTGGTCACCATGTCCTCACCCTGCAGCTGTTTTCCAGCAGTGACAATTCCATGAAACCATTTCTCTGTCCTCATGCCACAGCAGTCTTAATGGCACTGTTATTACAATATTTTCCTGTATTTTATTAATGGCCTTCAGTCAGATATGTTAAATTATATTTTCTATACTGAGGTCTTGTATTTGTGATCAGCTGTTTGGTTAGACCTTATGTTGCCACAGTGCCAAATATGCTTGTGCAGGGTTAGTGCAGTTACATCCAAGCCAATCTTGACTTAGCAGTTTCCTGTACTTTGCTGTGATGATTTACAGCATTATGCTGAAGCCTTTCTTGGCTCAGAGAGGCCTGGCTCAACTTGGTTATTCTCCCTGACATGTACCCAAGGCCCACTTGTTGTTTACAACTCTGTGAGATACTCTTCTGAAGGTGAAGAACTTTCCATTTGTCTTTGTTGAACTCCATGAGGTCCTGCCAGACCCCTTTATCCAAATTGTCATGATCCCTCTGAAAAACAGCATAACTTCCAGCATATTGACTGCTCTCCTCCTTTTCTATTTCTGCTGCTTTGCTTTTTTCTCCTTTGTCCACTTTCTACCTTTTTTAGGGTGCGAGACTTAAGTAAGAGAGGCCAGTTGGCCTTTATGGCAGGGAGGAGTCAAGGGTCCCTTTAATGTATTGGCTTAGCCAATCACTTCTTGATTAATCACTTGGATAATGATATCCCCCTGTTCTATGGTGGAAGAACAGCACCTTGAGATAGCGCCCAGAGCTGCAGTGCAAGAGGGTAAAGTGTGCTCTGGAAAAGCTTGGGTGTCGTGTTGGATGACACCTTAATTATTTTCATTATGAAATCTTAAAAATCTTATTATTTTAAAGTAAAAGAATTGAAGTTTGGTAAGCAAGAAAAAAAAATGTAAGTTTTTGGCTTATTCCAGTGAATAGTTTAGAAATTACATTACCCTCCTGAGAGGAATTGCTTATTCATTAAACATTGTTAAAAGCTGTATTTCACCTTTTGAGTGCCTAAAAAAGTAAAAGTGATATTCAAATAATACAGAAGCTGGAAATCTACTATGGAAGTAAATTCTTAATCTTGCAGTCATTAGGAATGATTACTGAGGAAGTGTACATATACTGCTATCAGTATATTGTACATAATACAGATTCATAAATCTGTTGAAGAATGTTATTCATCGTAAAACTTATTTTACATAATAAAGGTGAGCTGACCAAAGTGAAAAATAACCCTACAAATAAAAACACCTAAATTATTCAAACCTGGAGTAGTTCATTGATCAAATTTGTCACCTAAGCCCATAATAAAAACTGTCTGGTATCATGATTTGGACAATGCAGGGTCACCTTAAGTTTGCACTAATGGAAAGAGAAAAAAGTATATGGAACTAGATGGCATTTGTGGGTTAATTAGTTAATTTATGAGCATAATACAATTAAGATCCTGATTCAGCAAAGTATTTTTTCAGCAAACCATATCTTACCTTTCACCATTGTCACAAAGCAGTCAGTACAGGATCATTGCACTTTTATGGCAATAAACATCTTCTCAGAGGACTCTATTTTTGATGGAAATATCTTAAAGAAAGTAATTTTTCTGCTGTCATGCTTTAGACAGAATAGCATTATGCCAAAGCAAAAATGAGATTAAACTGTTTATATTTTTCAATCAAATTGAAGAAAACCGAGTGAACCAATATTACATAGGACAAGAAACAAGTTTGGTTTTCAAATGTTTCTGCTTTAATGAATGATGGCAGCTAAAGGAGCAAATATGAATATTTTGCAGCCTTTTAACATACCAGTAATGATTTGTAAACATTGTATTATACCTTTCTGGTTTCAACCCTCATCGAGCTTCTCTCATTTTCAACTTACACATTCTTCAGAACAGGATACGTTTGCTCAGTGTCTAGAGCAAAAGGGCTCTTGATCTTAATTGGGGCCTTTGGCTTCTATGGTAATCTAAGCTATTAGGGACCAATAGCCCACAAGACTGTTAGCAGTATCAGCAAGGACATTTCAAAGGCCATTAATGCCAGTTAATGTTTATGTAGCACATGAGAGGCTGCTATTACTATGAAGTTAAAAATGGCAGTGGCAAGATATTATTAGCTTATAAAATTCACTTCGCTTTTGTGGGCCAGGATTTTAATAACATGAAATTACTAGTTTACAATCTGAATCTTCTGATAATATATTGGATAGTAACTTGGTAGAAGTGTGTGGGTGTCTAATGTCACTTCTATTTATCCTTTCCATCACCAGTGACCTGCAAACTCCAAGCATAAAATCCTTTAGGGAGTTCACATTTCAGAATGAAATAATTCTTGATATATGGAATCACTCTCTGCTCTTTAAGGCTGTATCTAATGGTTTAGGAACTGCCTTTCAGGCAAAGGCAAAATGTTGTTTTTCCTGCAAGAGGAGCAAACAAATGTAGCATTGTTATCCATCCCATGTGCTCTGTTTCCTCTTTATTTTCAGGAAATATCTAAAATCATTGACACTGTGATGAGAAATTCAATTTAGGATGGAGAATATAGTGTACATAAAGATTAGGAAAAGGAAGCAAATATAAATAAATTCACAGGTAATGATAATAAATAAGCAATAATTGTAATGATGATTGTCTGCAAATAACAGTTAATCAATTACTGTTGTATATGCATATGTAATTTTTTTGTCCTTACTGTCACGAGTAATTCTGTTGATTCTGTAACTGCATCCCTTCCATAAGTTCTTCTTTACATGAAAATGCTCTCAGTACTGTTTAAAAGTCTCCAGCTGGGCTACACCAAGCACATTGTTAGCTCAGGTTAAATTATGCTCTCATTATCTAAAAATTTGCAAATCTTCCAACAGCCTTCTTTATCATCTTTCTGGGTGGGTAAATAAGTTCTCATGTTGTTGATTTAACTCACTGAAAGTCTCCATAGAGTGGACACTGTAAGGTTGCAGTTGTGCAGGGACTTAAACTGAAGAATCTGTTGCCAGGCTGGGAAGATCCTGGAACTCAGATGCTTTGTGATGCACACATCATCCCTACTCTAACCAAGGTAATCACATAGAACTGAATTTCTTCAAAGTCAGTGGGCTTGTTTTATCTACTTTTTTAGTGATCTTGGGTTTTTTACCTCCTGGTATTTTTGATCCTTGGAAGAGTTTTCCTCCTTTCTTCCTTTCCAAGTTTTACTCACATCTCTTCTCCTAAGTCCGCTTTGAATTAACACCTGCCCAGGAATTATGCCTTATTGGGAGAACTCATTTTGAGCTCTCTTTTTTGGTAGGTTATTTTAAAAGCAATCATTTTTTTTTACCCCACCCCTGACTTTTCTTTTTTTTTCTGCAAGGAGAATGTGTCATTATTTGAAGAACACAATGTAAATATCTGGCACTACAGACAGGCTGGGATTTATGAGAAAGCTCAGCTTCTAGGTGATGTGACAACATGTGATTTTGCAGCTCTGGATTAATGGCCTCTACTCCCTATTTTGCTCTCAATAATTTGTGACCATGCCCTCTGTCATCATAACTGCTTTTCTGTGATAATTGTAGCTTATTGAAGTTAGAGTAGTAGTAGCAGACAGGAAGAAACTTCCAGATTTAAACATGTTCAGAGACAGCAAGCTAATATGAAGAAGGCTGAATTTATGGCTAGGAACCTATTTTCCAGTTTTAAAGGGCACTGTCTTGTGCAATGTATCTCATCTCATGGGTACTTGATATATTCAACTTACTTAATGAGGAATGTCCTGTGAAGAATGATACCATATATCTTGTCCTTGTCTTGTTAAATGTGTCACCCAGAGGCATATTCAGAAGTCATGTAAATTTTATGAGGAGGAATTGGCTCCTTTTTTCTAGTGCTCCAGATAAAACAGCTGGAGTATAGGGATGTTATTACTAATAAAGGAATTGAAGAAGAATTTTGTCTTCATGATAAGCTAGCATAAAAGAAATGAAATATTATTTAGCTAGAGGTTTATGCAAAACTCATAGCTGCAGTATCTGAATATCTGTTTAACAATGAAGGCTGTCTTGAAAATGGAAAGTCCTCTTATAATGATTTAAAAGGTAGTAAATGAGTTTTTTCTTGCTAAAATCAGTGCCCAGAAATATAAGCCTGCATATAGCACAGCAGGCTAGCTAGGATGTTGTATTCACAGACTGAGTTCCTGTTGGAGCAATATTAACCTTGGCAGTAAATAAGTGTTAACTCAGAGAATAAGTCATTAAAAATTCCATTGCATGAGGTAGCCTCTTGTTAGTGTTCTCCAAGGTAGACTACATGGAAGAGTTACCACAGAGTGGTGAACTAGGCTATGAAAGTTGGCTTCCCAAGCAGGTTTACCTTTGGGACACCCTAAAATGTTTTCTGTCTTTTCTCTCGTAGTCTGAAATTCATCCAGTTGCCACAATTTTTCTTCTTTAAGATCAAATTCAAAGAGGAGATAATTATAGAAATAGCTATAATCATTAGAAATATTGATGTGATGACCTCAGATATAATTCATATCATAATAATTAATAAGAATCTGACATGATTTTCAAAAATGTGTCAGTATGTCTAAGGCTTACTCAATATTGTTTTACAAACAAGGCATTTGTATTCTCACAAGTATCATCCTTTCAAGTTCAGGTTTCAGATATCACATTAATAAGATAAGTTATAAAATAGATTAATTTTATGCATATTAGGGACATTGTAACTGTTGCCTTTTTTTATATGAAGTCATGTCAGTATGATGATTATGAAGCCTGAGTAGCAGGTAAGTGAAATGAGTTCAGTCCAACTATTAGAGCTCATTGAGCAATTAGATTTAAAAAAAAAAAATATTCTTCCAGGTTCAGCTTTTGTTTTCTTGTAAAGAGAGGGAAAACAGAAAAAAGTTTAAGACCACTGATTTGTATATAAAGTATATGAGTAAATGTGCTTTTGCTGTGATTATATAATGGGTTTATAT